>NC_082664.1:154500813-154817778 GCF_025265405.1 Mesoplodon densirostris
TTATTACACTTTTGTTGTTGGTAGCATCTGTGGGTATATTCTTTGTTTCTTTCCTGATATTGGTAATTTGTGTCTTCTTTTTTTTTTTTGCTTAGTCATTCTTAACTGGAAGTTTATCAGTTTTATTGATCTTTTCACAAAATTAGCTCTTTGTTACACTTATTTTCTATAGTGTTTTTCTGTTTTCAGTTTCACTGTTTTCTGCTCTTTATTATTTCCTTCCTTCCTCTTGCTTTGGGCTTATTTAGCTCTTTTTCTAGGATCTTGAAGTGGGTGCTTCGGTTATTGATTTGAGACTTCTTCTTTTCTCATGTAAACAATGGTGCCATAAATCTCCCTCTTAGCAATAGTGTAGCCATGTCTCACAGATTTTGGTATGTTGTATTTTCCTTTTCATTCAGTTCAATGTTTTGTTTTGTTTTTCCCTTGAGACTTCCTCTTGGACCTGTGGATTTTTTAAAAGTGTGTTGTTTTGTTTCCAGCTGCTTGGAGATTTTTCTGTTTTCAGTCCGTCATCAGTTACTAGTTGGATTCCGTTGTGGTTGCAGAACACATTCTGTAGGAGTTCAGTTCTCTTCAATTCATTGAGATCAGGGTCTAATCTATCTTGGAATATGTTCTGTGGGCCCTTGAGAGTAACGTGTATTCTGTTGTTGAGTAGAATGTTCTAAAAACGTTTATGAGGGCTTCCCTGGTGGCGCAGTGGTTGGGAGTCCGCCTGCCAATGCAGGGGACACGGGTTCGTGCCCCGGTCCGGGAAGATCCCACATGCCGTGAAGCTGCTAGGCCCGTGAGCCATGGCCGCTGAGCCTGCGCGTCCGGAGCCTGTGCTCCGCAACGGGAGAGGCCACAACAGTGAGAGGCCCGCATACCGCAAAAAAAAAAAAATGTTTATGAGAACCTGTTGGTTGATGGTGTTGGGTTCTTCCTCATCCTTTCTAATTTTCTGTCTGGCTGTTCTATCGAGTGTTGAGAGAAGATGTTCAAGTCTGGCAGGGTGGTGGTGGCCTCCCCAGCCCTGGGCTCTGTCCTGCCTCTTGGCCTCTGAATGAAGCCTGCCGCTGCCCACGCCCAGCCTGGACGCCCCTGCCCTGCTCCTCTGGCACTGCTCTCCCCCCTCGCCCAGGCCCTGCTTCCTCCTGCAGCCTCATCCCATCTGCTTGCTGTCTTCCCGCAGTTCCTTGGACATCTCATCTTCCAGTCTTGTTTCCAGGGCTATTACAGTTTCCTTTGTTTTCTTCTCTTTTTCCTGTTATTTCTAGGGATTCGGGCCCGTAGTAGAGGTGGACCGAGGGCTCGGTTTTCCTTCGTGGTCCGAGCTCCTTAGTATTTTTATTGTGATGGTGCTAAGTGCTATCACTGGTTGCTATTAGTTACCAGGTGCTTCACCAGACATGTATACTCGTCTGTGCCTCTCATCCTCAGAATGATTCTGCAAGTTGGATATTATCATGGCCACTTTACACCCGGGGAAGGTGACAACCAGAGAAGTTGCCTGCCATGTCCAGGTCCACACAGCTGCTGAGGCAGAGCTGGGATGTGAACTCAGGCCTGCTGACCTGAAGCCTGGGTTGTCCCTTTGTGGCTGCGGGTCTCTGATGCTGGACACAGTGGTGGCCGGATGAGGACAGCTGCCACCAAGCCCTGTGAGCAGGAACAGAAGCAGGAAGGAAGGGTCCATGGTGTGCGCGTGTATTCTTTTCCTTGTTTGCATTCACATTCCTTCCAAAGATATTTCAGCCTTGCTCTCTCTCTCAGCCTCAAATGTACTAAGCTGTGTGCCCTGTCCTTCCTCCGATAATGGGGCACCGTGGGAGGTGGAGGGAAAGGATGGCGGGCCTCACCCCGTCCTCTCTCCTCACTTAACCTCTCTTTACTCTCTCACTCTGTTAACCTTTTCCCTTTTTTTTTTTTAAATTTCAGCCCTATGTTTGATTTTCCCCTTCTCGCTCCCTGTAATGCTCCTTCCCTCTTTCCCCATCTGCTTCTGGTCAGCATTGGTGGTGGGTGGGCTCAGACTTGCCTGCACCTACCAGCCTTCAGCTCATCATCATCATCATCTCCATCATCTCACCTGCCACGTGAGCTCCATAGACAGGGCCCTCCCTGCCAGTGCCTTGAGAGGACCCTGGGTGTGAGCCCGGCCGCTGCATCACGTCCTCCTGGCTTCATGGCCCCTCCCAGCACCCTGTGAGACAGGCGTTCCGGGCAGCCAGCTGTCCACCCCACCCCGACCTGAGCAGAACTTGCTCTGTCAGGGAACCTGCAAGGCAGGCAATGAAGCCCTCACCCCTTTAACTCTAAAGGGCATCAGTCTTTTGGGGAGTTGCTCCCCTGAACTGATGCTTAACAAGATTCAGACAGTTCCCTGGGTCAGGATGGTGTCACCTGGAACACAGCCTGTCCTGCGTCCAGCTTGGAGAAGCACCCCTGGCACCCAAGGGACAGATCCCAAGGCTGCTAGGGAGTACGGCCGTGTGCGGCTGCCAGGAACCCCTCCTGGGCCTGGCAGATGCCCTGAAACTGAAAAACTCTCTGCTCAGGCTGCATGAAGGACGTGCATCTTTTCAGTCTGTTGACTCTGTTTCTGGGAAGGAAAAATGAAACAGCAGCCGGCAAATTCCTGTTGGTGTTTTTGTTCTCTGTTTTGACTGGGGAACTGAATCATGCCTTTCTTTTCGCAAACATGAGACTGTTAAGTACATAACAGCTAAATTAATCCTTGCCCATAAATTAGTTAATTATGTTAATTCAGACTCACAGAATTCAGTCTCATTCGCATTTCCATTAAGCAGTTTAGGCTTATGAGTGTTTTAAGAGGACAGTTTAAGCTACAGTTTAATCTTCAAAGGCTCCAAGTGCATTTTCCACTGCAGGAGGATTCTAAATGCCTTGGGAGGTTTGGGGGGATTTAGTGACCGTGGGCAGCTACAGCCCCACATTCTCATCAGAGACTCCCCGCCTGCTGGGTCTGGTACCCCGAGGCTAAGAGGAGCCTTGGGAAGGAGGAGATGGACAAGCGTGGCCACAGGTCCTGCATCCTGTGTCCCCCTGGTGGCCATGCCCCCGCCACGCTGCCCTGCAGCCCCTGCCCCAAGGACAGGTGAGCCGGTTCTAGGCTGCATGCTGGGCTTCCTGAGGTTGTCCTCACAGACACTGAGCGGGAAGCAGCTCTGCTTCTGGGGGTGTGTGAAGAAGGCCAGGGAGAGCACAGGGAGCACGTCCAAGCCTACGTGACAAGCTGGTGGCCTCTGTTCTGGGTGGTGTGACTGTCTTATCGCCACCGTGTTCTGGTCTCTGTCAAAGGGCAGCTCAGGGCATGTGCTCACGTCCTTGTCACAGGTGCACATCCGCTAGGGCTCCTCGTGTCCCCACTTGCAGGATGGATACTCGGGTCCCCATCATGCTCTTCTGTCCCCTGTCCCAAGCTGCCAGCTCTCACTGGATCGCCTTGTTCTCTGGCCCCTGCTCCCTGGTGGAGAGACCACTAAAGTCAGTCTGTGTTTCAAATCTCTAGAGCATTGCTGAGGTTCTTCCACTTTTTTATAGTTCTCTGAAAAATCAGCAGAACCTGATTATAAAAGAGTGACCTGTTTTAAAATAGAGATTTCATTACTATTTAAGTATGACAAGGCCCACAGATCAGGAGACAATGGCCATTGAACAGAGTTTGTTACTCACAGTTCCCAAGAGGATGGGTTATGCCTGGCGTGGAGGACACACAGAAAAGCACCAGGGTTGGTCAGGAGGCAGAGGGAGCGAGGGGACCTGTGGGCTTCAGCCTTTATTGTGGTTTCTGCAGGAAAGAATGGGCGAGGTGGGGTGAGCAGGCTTAGGATGGGCTCATTTCAGGGCTCAGGGCTTAGGAGCTGCCCCTGGTTGTATGGTACCTGGCCCTGGGGTGATTAGGGCAGGTGGAGAGTAACCCCAAGTGTAAAAGCCCCATAAAGGGGGGTGCTTGGGGTGTGAGCTCTGGATTGGTTGGTTTGCATAGGGAAGATGTGCTCCTGGGGGAGTTCTGGACCATCTCCAGGAATTGGCCAGCCCTGGGGCATGGGGGTGTCGGTCCCTGTAGGGTCAGCAAGGCCCCAAGATGTCAAAGCATCAGAATACAGAAAATAAGAGACCTGGTTCAAGACCTACCTAGGAGGGGCCCAGGGCTCTGTGGCAGGACAGGCCCGTGAGTTCACTGGGCACCTCTGGCTCTAGCTGTGTCTCCACTACAGAGGGAGATTGGGAACCTAGCAGGAGGCCAGGGGAAACTTGGCTTGGCCGTCAGCCGCGGGTCTCCAGGCACTTCATGTGACAATGGCAAGTGCAGATGTGGCTCACAACCCGGCCAACCATGGCCCCCCCAGGTCCTAGGAGGAGGCTGTCACGTGTGGGTGTATTTCGAGATCTGAGAGCCCTGTTTGTCTTAGACCATAATGAGAGTTAACAGAAACCTTTTAGGTTTTTAACATTTCTAAACAACTGTTGCAATCTCACTTGGCCCAGAATGGCTGTTGGTAGAACAGAATGTACTGTAGTTTTAGTGGGGGGAGGAAAAAAAACCCAAAAACCAATTCTCTGTGGATTTATGAAAATAAACTCAGAATTAATGAGCAGAATTTGTTGGGAAGGCCTATTTGTCACACTCAGGAAGCTACAGTCTCATTTTACTTGCCGCTATTGCTCTAGCATTGCCATTCGTTTGCTGAAGGCAAAATACATGACTTCTAAATAAACAAAAGTGGGCCCCGTGTCCTGCTCCCCTGCCTTCCTGCAAACATTAATAACCGGCTGATAGCTGACTTCTTGTGTGTGTGTGTGTGTGTGTGTGTCTGTATGTGTGTGTTCTTCCTGCTACCTTTTTTGGGGCTTACCAACAGAAATGTATTTTCTCTTGGTTATGGAGGCTGTGAGTCTAAGATCAAGGTGTCAGAAGATGTGGTTTCTTCCGAGGCCTCTCTCTAGACCAGCACATATGGCTGCTTTTCGCTGTGTCTTCTCGTGGTCATCCCTTAGTCTGTGTTGTCTGTGTCAGAATTTCCTCTTCTTAAAAGGACACCAGTCATGTTGGATGGGTGCCCACCCATGTGACCTCATTTCAGCTTAATTACCCCTTTAAAGACCCCGTCTCCAAAACCAGCACACTCTGATCTTCCTGTTTACTTTTTTAAATTGTTTATTTATTTATTTTATATCAAAAGTACAGTTGATTTACATTGTTGTGTTGGTTTCAGCTGTACAGCATAGTGATTCAGTTTTATATATATTTTATATATAAATATTCTTTTTCAGATTCTTTTCCCATATAGGTTATTACAGAGTATTGAGTAGAGTTCCCTGTGCTATACAGTAGGTCCTTGTTGGTAATCTATTTTATATTTAGTAGTGTGTGTATGTTAATCCCAAACTCCTAATTTATCCCCCACCCTTTTCTCCTTTGGGAAAAGACAAATATCATATGATGTTGCCTATATGCGGAATCTAAAAAAAAAGTACAAATAAACTTATTTACAAAACAGAAAGAGACTCACAGACATAGAAGACAAATCCATTGCCTTTGAACATGGAACTTCTTCAGGACATTTTCAGGGGAAATGCTGTGTCTCGGGCTGCTTCACATGGGCGTCTGCATGTCCACAGGTTTGCCTTGCCTTATACAAGCCTGTGGTTTGCAAAGTCCCACCATAAATTAGGAGCAGGAAAAAGGAGGAAGGACGGTTAACTATGAAAAAAAAAGTGTTTTGGGTTTTTAAAAATAAATTTATTTACTTATTTATATTTATTTTTGGCTGCATTGGGTCATCGTTGCTGCACGCAGGCTTTCTCTAGTTATGGCGAGCAGGGGCTACTCTTCGTTGTGGTGCACGGGCTTCTCATTGCGGTGGCTTCTCTTGTTGTGGAACACAGGCTCGAGGCGTGTGGGCTTCAGTAGTTGTGGCACACGGGCTCAGTAGTTGTGGCTCTTTGGCTCTAGAGCACAGGCTCAGTAGTTGTGGCGCACGGGCTTAGTTGCTCCGTGGCATGTGAGATCTTCCCGGACCAGGGCTCGAACCCGTGTTCCCTGCATTGGCAGGCGGATTCTTAACCACTGTGCCACCAGGGAAGTCCCGGTTGGTTTTTTTTAACTTCATCAAGAGTCTTGTAAAATCATTGCTTTCATCAGGTTCTCCTGGGGCCTTGAAACTATCATTGGGTGCAGGCCAGTTTATGGAAAGTTTATTGTTTCCTGCGAGGCAAGCTGTGTGATTCTTCCCTGGGGGCTGAGCCCTGGCAGCACTAGGAGTTGTCCACCCAAACACAAACCTGTCGGGTCCTGCAAAGCCCCACCCTCCTCTTCCTCCTCCTCACACTCCTCCCACCTGGTGCCACAGACGGGCCCTTGGAGTGGACGGCTCAGGCCTGCTCATCCTACCCTGGGAGCCCTGAACCCAGCCCACTGCTGAGTCGTGAGCACGCTAACAACCATGAGTGGATCTGCCAACCAAATGATTTGTCCACATTATTTTTGTACCTGACAGTTTATGGGAAATGGGTCTTTATTTTTTCATTGGAGAAATGACTGTTTTCTTCAGTTTGGCGTTTCCAGAGAGCCATTCACATTTAAAGCTAATATTGGAACAGCAGGTTTCCACTGAAAATATTTACCTTTTCCTTGTTGTCAACTTGTCAGTGTTGGGGAAAATAGATGCTTCATTAAAATCTAAATACATTATGCTTTCTTTCTCACACGTCAGTCACTCTTCCTCCAAGATGAGGAGCATTGTGAGAAGTGCTGGGAAAGCATTCTGGTCTTATGTTTTCACTTATTTTAGATGTCATCTGGCATCTCGTTCTTGTTCAAAAAGAGGCATCCCAACACCTATCACTGGCATGGAGAAGCCCTAGGATAACAGGTTAAATGTCACCCCTAGGACATCAGGATTGATTGTGGCTACAGTGTGACTGGCGGGGTCTCTTGCCCTGGAAAATCCATTGCCAAATAGAAGGGCATAAAGAAAGCAGCTGCCATTTCTCAAAAAGCACAGGGCCCCAGGGCCTTAACAAATATTTAATCCTCCCAACTACCCTGGCAGGTAAGTTTTGTGGAAAACAAGGGCTTGGACAGTTTGAGACCCTGGGCCAAGGTCACACACAGCCGAGATGAGATTCCACCCCAGGACTGTCTGACCCCTGCTCTCTTCCCCCAGCTGTGAGCTGCTCTTTATTTTGCCTGGGACCCCGCCTTTGCCACACCACATGGCCAACGTCCTGTACTGGTTATGGCCCCTCCTTGGGGTTCGTGGCTCCAAGAGCCTCTGGGCCCAGTGTCTCTGACACAGCCAAAGAGACGAAGGCCCTGGGCACACAGACTAGCAACTGGGAAGGATGGTACTTGGGGCTACTCTGAGTCTCCTCGTCCACCCAGATATCTGAGAAAGGAGAAAGTGCGATGAGCTGATGCAGCAGAAGTGGCCCCACCCCACGACAGATGCCCCCAAACCCAGAAAAGATTTGGCCCTCGTTATAACCCCCTTGATCTTCAAAGGGAAATTGGCTCCCACTCTCTTGAAATTAAGAACGTCTGTTTATCAGAAGACACCATAACGAGTGAGAAGACGAGGCATCAACTGGGAGAAGATGTTTACAACATACATAACCAAGAACGGATGAATTCCCAGTACAAGCAAAGCTAAGCAGTGTATTATGCATACAGTTGTATTAAAACACCCGTTTTTAAAGGCAATGGAAAGACTAGTCCAAAATTCTGAGCAGTTTCCTCTGTGAGGGGCAGGGCCTGGGTTGAGGCCACAGTGGCTCAAGTTCATGTTTTCCCTAGATGGATGTTCATGTGTGTCTGTTATTTTATTAGGCTTTATAACTGACACGTTTGTGCCAGGCAATCCTTCATACATGTCAAGTAGTAAATGTTTTAAAAATAAAGGTAAAAAGTAGTTATTAACAACCCCTGGAGGTAGGTTTCACTATCCCCGTTTTTACAGATGGGGTCAGACTAGCTGCTGACACCCACTGGGTACTTACACTGTAGGCACTTTATAAGAACCGTCTTTTTTAGTGTTTATGGCACCTCTATAGATACAATAATTTTCATCATCACAGTTTGTAGAAAAGAGAAGCTTAGTGAGACAAGGTAGCTCTTGCAGTCACTAGCTGGTCACGACTGGTGGTCAAAGCAGGGCTTCCCCCATGGCCTGCCCCATGTACCTCCCGTGGGTGAGGTGGTGACAAGGCGTCTACCCCCACTTGTCCTGTGCTGCAGTCTCTGTGTCTGAACGATGGTGGCATCCCCACGCTGTCTGCTGCCAGGCACCTGAGGTTCTGAATCACTCGGGCAGTCATAGACTGGGAGGCCCAAATCACAGACAGTTATGTCCCACAGTTCTGGAGGCTAGAAGTCCAAGATCAAGGTGCTGGCCCACTGGTTTCCCGTGAGGCCCACATGGTGGCTGGCAGACGACCACCATCTGTGTCCTCACACAGTGGGGGGGGAGAGGAAGCCAGCAAAGGGTGCTAGTCCTGCCCTGGGGCCACCCTCCTGACCTCACCTAAACCTAGTTACCTCCTGAAGTCCCACCTCCAGATGCCCTCACCTTGGGGTTAGGGCTCCAGCATGTGAATCTGGAGGGACACAAGCGTTCAGTCCATGGTAGGCAGGGATGAGGGGAAGGGAAATAGATGGAGAGCCGGCAGGTAAAGCGGACGGTGTTGAAGTCTGTCTCTGCTGCTCCCTTTGAAGGCTGTCCAGCTATAAGGAGCTGGTTCTCTAATGACCTCAGCCCCTTCCTCGGTCAGCACCCATGTGGCTGTGAGTACTCTTGTTGAGTTTTTGATGTCACCCGGGCCTAACCTCACTCTTGTTTTGCCGTGAATGTCTCTGACATTGTGTTTGAGTACAGTTTCGAGGTTCTAAGAGCAGGAGTTTCCAGTAGCTTGGTGTCCCAGCTAAGCATGGGCCCGGATGCTGTGCCCAGCACCCCGGACAGCTGTGTGGGGACCAGTGGCCGTGCGGGACCAACATCCACATGGGACCCCCCACCCACCCACCTTCCATGTGACTGTCACCGGCCTGTGCTTCCAGGCATCCGCATGCTGGATGGAGACGTGACCGACGTGGTGGAGGCCAAGTCCCTGGGCATCAGACCCAACTACATCGACATTTACAGCGCGAGCTGGGGGCCGGACGACGACGGGAAGACGGTGGACGGGCCTGGCCGACTAGCCAGACAGGCCTTCGAGTACGGCATTAAAAAGGTGTGAGTAACCCAGAGCTGCGAGGGAGCCTCAGGGATGGGGGGAATAGTGAAAATATTTAACAGTGAGAAATCAGAAGGAATAAAGCCAAAAAGATAATATTAAAAATACTCTCAATCCGACAAACCCAAAGATGATCTTCCAAATGCTCTTTTAACTCTTCTATGCATATAGAAGGAACTGGGTTCACTCACCTTTTTAAGAAACAAATATGGGACCATCTTCATGCTGTTTCGCAGTATGTCTTATTAAACAACCAACATGTCATATAGGTAAGAAGAATCTTGTCACATAGGTAACAATAAATAAACTTGAGGGACTTCCCTGGTGGTCCAGTGGTTAAGACTCCGTGCTTCCACTGCAGGGGGCGTGGGTTCCATCCCTGGTCAGAGAACTAGATCCCACATGCCATGCAGTGTGCCCCCCCCGCAAAAAAATTTAAAAAATAATAAATTTGAGCAGCATACACACAAAATTAGAGTGACACAGCAGAGAGCCCCAAAGCAGGACGGCGATGGTGCCAGGACCAGAGCGAGGGAGAAGTCACTTGGGGGCTCAGGGAAGTGGCCGTCCACCAGTGAGAGCAGAAGGACGTCACTTCATTACAGAGTAGCTGTTCCGGAAAGTACCAGCTGATCACTCACCAGCCCCCTGGCTCTGAGCCTTGGAGCCTGACTGCCCCCAGCTGAGGGGTGTATGCAGGTGGGTGGTGGGGATCCTAGACTAACCACCTGGCCTGTTAACTGGGACAGTGCAGGTGGAAGGGGTGTCTGGGCCTCGGCCCACCTGCTCACAGGAACCCCGAGCCATGGAGCTGTCTGCGTCCATCACGGGGAGTGTGCTCACCCAGCACCCCCGAAGCAGCCGGTCTTGGCTGTGTTCCCTCCCTGCCAGCTCGCAGCCCAGTGTGTTTAGGATGTCTGGGGTGGACCCCACTGGGGGCTACACCGAGCAAACATCTGAGCGTGGGCCCTCCACCCACCGGCTGAGGGGGAGCAGAGGAGGCTGGCAGGCTCCTCTCGGGAGGTCCAGCCCGGTCACTCTGTGGTCATCAGTTCTGGGTCCTTGTGAGTCAGAAAAGCCTGGTGGTGGCGGGGGGGCGTCCTGGAGATGACCCAGCTCTTACAAGCAGGGTGGCAAGGCAGATTTATGGGTGAGGACAGCTTCTTGGAGTAGACACAGAGCTGTGGTCAGTGTCCGGGTGGCCCTGGGAGGCCCGGCGATGCTGGCAGGGTTGGGTCAGGAGGTTCAGGCATCCCCAAGGCAGGGTTTATACCTCTGACTTCTACAGGAAACAGGACGGGGGGCCAGGTCAAGCCCATTTTATTATCTATATTTTTTAAACATTTTTAAAAAGTTCTTAACTTATTGTAAACCATGCATGATTAAAATGTGGTTAATAAGTAGTTAATAAATCAAATAGTACCAGAGGATTATAGTGAAAGCAGCCCTTATCGCCCTCTGCCCATCCCCCCGTACCGGCTTCATCCAGCTCTCAGGGGAGTGTGGAAGGTGCGGAGAGGACCATGTGGTTCCCTGCCATTCCTGTCACAGTTTCTTGAAATAGTGAAGTCATTTCATTTTTTTTTTTTAGTCATTCTGAATAAAATATGCCACATGCCACATAGGGAGCCTTAGATCGCAGCTGTCTGAAGTTGTCACTGAAAATCCTCCTAGAGATTTGATGATCTCAGACCGAACCACATTCTGCCATCTGTTTTTCCTCCTCGACGCCCTGTTTGTCACCTATATCCTTTTTCTGTAAAATCTGACTTCATCTTTGGTAGATGGTGTGGGTTGGTGGTAGGAGACATCAGACTCTGTACCTTGGCATAAGGATGTGTTTGATGTTGGTCCTCATGTGGCTTGTCACCCAGAAGGGGAGAGTCAGTGTCACTGTGGCTGAAAGCACTGGCTTTGTCCAGATGCCGGGCATTTGCTAGCCCTCTGAGTCCATGGATGAGGTCTCCGCTTCCCAGGCAAGATGCTCAAATACCTTCTGATGGTGTTGAGGTGGTGGCTTCCTGAACAGAAGTGCAAGTTCATTGCCGGGGTTGAAATGTCCCCTAGAACCTCTGTCCTGTGGCTTCCATAGGTACAGAAGACCCGGAAAGTGAAAATGCGGTCCTCAGAGATGGCTCAGACCTGGGTGTTTCCTCTGCCTCGTTCCCACGTTCCCTTTCCAGGAAACTGTTTTCAGAAGGGAAAGAGGCTTTGGACGCCTTGATGCCTGTGAGAACTCATGGGTCTAGTGGTACCTGCAAAGTGCAAGGTGAAGAGATGCAAATCTTTGGCATTTAGGCCTCTGTTATTCAAAGTGGGGTCCCAAGCAGCAGAGCTGGCATCACTTGGGAGCCCGTCAGAAGTGCAGAATCTTGGGCTCACCTGGACCAGCTGAGCCCAAGTCTGCTATGTAGTGAGACCCCTGGGGATTCTCCTCACGAGTGTGAGAAGTGCTTTTTGAGGCCATTCTCCATGCTGCTGGAGCAGTAAGGTCGCTTGCCCTGCTTTGCAAAATGACAGCCTTTGATAAATAATTTGGAGTGAGGTGAGGAGTTGGAGGTGAAATAAAGATGGGCTCTGATGGGTTCAGTACCCTTTCATTCCAGTTTTCATTGCTTTGAACGAGCTTCTGATTAATCTTTTCCTACAGGTAGTTACGGGCACAGACACACGCATGTCCTTAGTCCTGTGTGCCTTTTTTCCAGAAGGTTGCCCTTTTTGCTAACTGTGAGTAACCTTTCTGTCAAGCTCTTGGCCGTTTGGGCAGGTCTACCTTTGAGATGTGGAAAACGGAGTGGATGAGGCAGTTTTGAGCTCTGGGACTGGGCTGTCCCTCGAGCCTCAGGTTGGAACTGGTGGGTTGTGGGAGTGAAGACAAACAGGCACAAAAGGGTGGGGACCTGTGGCCTACTTGGTCCAAAAGTGGGGTGTCCTGGTGCTTCTGGAGCTGGTGGGTGCCCTCAGTCCGGGTGGACTTGAGCTCCAAGGGTGTGTCAAGCATCCTGTCAGAAGCAGGGCTTCGGTCGGGCTACGGGGAATTGTAGGATTCTGTTCAGAATTTTCTTTAAATTGGCCAGCTGTTGGGCCTACGTGTCAGTTTCCTCCTGTGTGTTTAGACAGGAGTATCCTTGGCAAGGATGCTGGAGCCACCAGCCCACGTGGAGACGGGTATTGGCACTGCTCTCTGGGTCTGGCTGTGCCCACCAACGGTCCAGCCTTTCGGACCGAACGGGTCGGTTCCGTCTTGGAACTGGTGTTCTTCTTTGGCTGGTGTTGGTGGCTAGAATGAGTGTTGGTTGGATCCCATGGGTGTGGGTTGGAGAGGCTTCAGGAGCTCCCCTGACCTGCTCCTGTCTCCCAGAGACTTGCTGTCACGTGTGTGTCCTTAAATGTGAAAACCTACACACAGGTGAAGCCGCCGGCCTTGGTTGCACTGGCAGTGTGGCCGCTTCAACGCTGACCCATGGGGAAGCCCCGGGGCGCTCTCCTAGGATGGCCCCGGGGTGTTCTGGCCCTCGGCCCTTGTTCCTGCAAATCCTGGGCCCACCCGCTTTTCAAGGAGCTCGCTCTCCAGGAAGGATGCTTCTGCAGCTGGGTTTTCAGGAACTTTTGCCCTCTTCCTCCCCCAGAAAAATTAACGTCATAAATTCAGCCTTCAGCTTTCATCTCAGTGTACTTGGGGGCGCTGCTTGGTCTTTCTGATCGTGGGTCATTGTGCTAGAAATTACTGGTGTTGCTCTGGGACAGAACAGCTTGTGTGAGGGCCTTGATTTTCCCGTGAAGAACAGGGAGGACTTTCTGGGCCAGCTTCTCAGTATGACGCTGTGATTCTATGGTGTCATGGATGTTGCCGCCAACACTCTATGAAAATTGGAAGGACAGAGCCCACCAGCCCACAAACCATGTGCTGGGCGGCCTCTGTCTGGTCTGAGTGCATCCTCCTCGGCCCCCTCCCTCTTCAGGGGCGGAGGGGGGCGCTGGACAGGGGTGAGACCAGCTGGGGGTCCGTGTGGGCTGATGCCTGTCCTCTCCCCTCCAGGGCCGGCAGGGCCTGGGCTCCATTTTCGTCTGGGCATCGGGGAACGGCGGCCGAGAGGGGGACCACTGCTCCTGCGATGGCTACACCAACAGCATCTACACCATCTCCGTGAGCAGCACCACCGAGAATGGCTACAAGCCCTGGTACCTAGAGGAGTGTGCGTCCACCCTGGCCACCACCTACAGCAGCGGGGCCTTCTACGAGCGCAAAATCGTGAGTCCTCGGCGGAACCCCGGGGGATGAGCTCCTCGTCCCATTCCCAGGAGGACGGGCCGGTCAGGGCAGTGTGTACCTGGCCCCGGGCCCAGCCTTGCCATCAGGGAACTAGTTGTGCCTCAAGGTAAACCCCAGGCCCTTGGCAGCCTTCCTCAGACCCTGCCTTTCTAATTTTGGCACAGAATACCAATTAAAACCCTCTCTGTCTCTAGGGATCTAAAAATACCCTTTAAGAACGGGGTGTATTCTCAGCACGGTGTCTTTTTTTAGCTTTCTACGTTCTGTGGTCACATCGCTTGGGATCCAACTGGCCAGTTCAGTTTCAACGTGCAAAACAGAGTGAGAGAAAGTCTTGCTTCTATACTGAAACAGTTTAGCAATCCGAGTGTCCTAGGTGTTCCCTTCCTCACAAAAGGACTTTTCCAGACACTTCAGGTTGAGAGTGGTTTCTGTCGGTCACGCTCACTTCAATGAACATAGGTGTGGTTTATCTTTTAGAAAGTAACTTTTAGTTTAGTGATGGGTGAAGTTTGTGCTTGTTCCTTCTCTACGTGCTTTCCTACTTTAAAAAAATGTAAGAGGGGAGGGTTTCAAGTTGAAATCAATGCAGAATTCAAATGCACAGTAGTTAAGATGGTTTTTAGACCTTTAAAAAAAGGAGACCGTGGAGCTGGCCAACTGGTTTAACCTGAAAGCTCACTGGCGTCTTTTCATTTCTCCTGTTGCCTGGCCACATCTTTAGACATTACTTGCAGGCAGATTTTTACATTTTTCTGCGGGAGAGTGCAGGCTTCCCGTTCCCTGATTTGCTCTGCACCAGCGGGAAGGTCGGCCGCGATCCTCCCACCGCCAGCCTGGCAGCGGCCCGGGCTGGTTCACGAAGGTATTAATTTATTTTGCTTTTCTACTGGACCGTGCACCCCTGGGATGGGGCTGAGATTCTGAATGGTGTCCTGTTCATTTAGGAATCTAGCTCGTTTGAACACGGACTTGCTGGAGTCTCATTAAGCAGAACCTGACAGAGGCCTTGGCTGGAGGGGGCAGGGAGGTGCTGTGTGCGAGGGGCTCTGTGCTGGGTGGATGCCATTCCCCATCCCTGGGAGCAGGGCTTGCAGCTTTACTTGCTTAATTAATCACACGGCATCTGCATGTGTGTACGTGTACATGCGTGGGCACACGCCTTAGCTATAAAATGCCTTAATTTCTTTTTCTCTTTTAAAAAAATTCTCTGAGCCCTAATGTATGGTAAGAAGGGTGTCGTTGGGCAGAGGGTGAAAGAGAAAATCACACTCATTGCAGCTGCTGTCCTGGTGCTCGTCCCTGGTAGTATGGGTGGCAGGTTGTTTTTTGTTTTGGTTTTTGTTTTTTCCCCCAACTCAACAAGGCCAGGTGTTTGCTCTGAATCCCTTAGTCCCTTAGAGACCCTGCCAGGGGGTGAGCCCCTTCCCTGGATGGTGGGCAGCTCGCGTCTGCAGGTTCAGGCAGGTGTCCATGGAAATTGGAGCTCAGGCCCCTCGTCCTCTTCTGTTGCTACCGCCCAGCGAGTGCCGACCTGCGAGGGATTGCCCGGTGCTGAGACAGGGCTTGTGATCAAATAAGTTGCACCTAAAGCGGCCTCTCTCCCTCATTTCATTCACTCACTGAACACGGCCAAGTACCAAGCAAGATGTAGAGTTTCAGGAAGGGGCTGCCCACCTTAGTTCAGCCATCCCCTCCCTGTGGGGAGGCCCCTCTACTCACGCCCCTTTCTCTGAGGCTGGAGAGCCAGCACGGGCCTTACCTGCTCTTGGGAGCTTGGTCTCCTGCCCACCCAATCTCAGTTTCCCTCACTGGCCACCTTTGACTGAGTATAAGTATGTGCCAGGTGACAGCTGTGCTTTCACAGGAGCCCCGTGAAGGACTTGGCATTAAGCCCCTTTGCAGATGAAGATCCTGGGGTCAGAGAGGTTGCATCCTCATTCCTGCTCCCTTGCCCTCCCCAGTGTCAAGGTCCTGCTGAACTAGGAGGGGGGAGGAGGCTGGTCTCCACCAGCATCCCTGTCAAATCTTCCTCTGTGTGTGTGCCACGGGCTGGATCCCTCTCACTGGTGATGGTCAGCCCAGCTGAGTCATGAGGAAGGAAAATGCTGTGTTTGGAAGAGGATCTGGACTGTTACCGCGGGGGAAATGCGTTCTTACGGGTTTTGCAGATGGGTTGCTGGAGCTTTGCAGTTGGTGGGCATATTAGTCTCCTATTGCTGTCATAACAAATTGTCCCAACCTTCGCAGCTGGAAACAGCACCGCTGTGTCATCTCACAGCTCTGTGGGCCAGAAGTGCTGCAGCCTCCACTGGGTCTCACGAGGCTGATGTCCAGGTGCTGGCCGGGCTGCGTTCCTTTCCAGAGGCTGGAGGGAGAATCCATTCATTGTTCATCCAGGGTGTTCACAGAACTTAGTTCCTGGTGGTTATAGGACTGAGCTCCTGTTTTCCTTGTGGGCTGGCTGCCGAGGGCTGTTCCCAGCTTCTGCGGGCCACCCATGTTCCTGGCTTTTGTCCCCCCAGCGCCGTCTTCAAAGCCAGCAGGGACGGTCAGGTCCCTCTTAAGCCTCATCTCTCTGACAGACTTTTGAGGGCCCTGTAATTACATCGGGCCTGCTAAATAATCCAGGATAAATCCCCGATTTAAGTTCAGCTGGTTAGCAGCCTTAGTTCCACCTGCAAAATGCATGGGAGTCACACTAGGGCCAGTGTCCCATCCAGCACAACAGGTGTCTCCCAGCTGTACCCACGCATGCTTTTCCGTTTCAGTTCAAAGGGAAGGTGCAGTCAGGCTGGACTGTGGTGAGGCCCAGAATCAGTGCCCACCCCCGTCACCAAGGGACACAGGTGTAGCTCCTGCTGCAGACAGAACTGGGTGCTCTGGGACACTGTCAGCTACCTGGGAGGACGTCCTGGTGGAGAGAGTGCTCTGTGACCTTCTCTGACCCATGGCCGACCTCTGGCTCACAGCAGAGATGCTCTTTGGGCCAGAGGGCACCTGCACGTGTTTCCCTGCTCTGAAGTCTGGAGTAAATTGGGGGTTTTTGTTGGGGGCCCTGGCAGGGGGTCTTGCCGCGGAGGCCCCTCTGTTTCATTCTGTCTCTCTTTTGAGTCTCGGGCTGCATCTGCAGTGGTGGGGGGCTGTGGCCTTGACCCCCTGTTCCCACCCCGCCATCACCCTGTTGCTGCAGGGGGGGCCAGACACGCGGAAACCTCCGTTGCCAAGGTGTGTCTGCATAGCACCTCTTCCATCCCTGGAGCCAAGGTCACGCCTGCCCAGGGGCAGTGTCCTGAGCAGCCTCTGACCTGGCTGCTTGCTGCCCCCGCCCAGGTGACCACGGATCTGCGCCAGCGCTGCACCGATGGCCACACCGGGACCTCAGTTTCGGCCCCCATGGTGGCCGGCATCATCGCCTTGGCGCTGGAAGCAAAGTAAGTTCCCACCTACCTTCTCTCCTTTTCCTTTTTTAAAAAAAGTTTTTATCGTGGTAAAATACACATAACGTAAAATTTACGTTTTACACACCATTTTAAGGGTGATGCTCATTAAGCACATTCACTGTTGAGTGACTGTTGCCGCCAGCCATCTGCAGAACATTTTCGTCTGCCCAGACTGAAGCCCTGTACCCATGAGACAGCTTCCTGTGTGGTCTGCTGGGGCTGCCATAATGAAACACCACAGACGGGGCTTAAACAACAGAAACATACGATCTCACAGTTCTGGAGGCTAGAGGTCTTAAGATCGCGGTGTCGGCAAGTCTGTTTTCCTCTGAGGCCTCTCTCCTTGGCGTGTCAGTGGTCCCCTTCTCCCCATGTCCTCACGTGGCCTCTGTGTGTGTGTGTGTTTAGATCCTTCTATAAGGACACCAGTCATGTTGGATCAGAGCCCACCCTAATGACCCCATTTCACCGTAATCACCTCTTTACAGACCCCATC
Source organism: Mesoplodon densirostris (assembly GCF_025265405.1). NCBI lineage: Eukaryota > Metazoa > Chordata > Mammalia > Artiodactyla > Ziphiidae > Mesoplodon > Mesoplodon densirostris. The sequence goes on from NC_082664.1 coordinate 154,518,269, forward strand.
TCCAAGTGCAGTCACGTCTGAGGTCCTGGGGGTTGGGGCCTCAACGTGTGATCTTGGGGAAGGGACGCAATGCAGCCCATAACACTCCCCATTTCCCCCTCACCCAGCTCCTGCCAACCACCGTTCTAGTTTCTGTCTTGATGAACCTGACTCCTCTCGGACTTCAAATCTGTGGGATCACAGAGTGTTCGTCCTTCTGTGTCTGGCTCACTTCACTCAGCATACTGTCCTCCAGGTTCACGTCAGGGTTTCTCCTTAACGGGCATGAGTGGCTTCTTCCCTTCTCTCCCGTTTTCCAGCTCACAGTCTCCTGCCCTTCGTAGGAGCACAGGGAGCCAGCGGGGGGGTGCCCCAAACCTGCATCGCACCCCCAGACCACGCTTTAGGCTGATACAGCTGCCCTTTGTCAACTTTAGTTCATAAGCTGACAATACAGTGGTGATGATTTATCTGCTTTAAGCTGAATAAAAACCCTAGAGTTGTCAATGGGTGGATAGTTCAGAAAAAGAGAGTCTACTACACATACAGTCATGGGGTCAAAAACAGATTTTAGTTTAAATATCAAAACTGGCTCAGAACAACCCAGCCCTTTGAAGGAGTCATTTGCCGCAGATGAGATTTTAACTGATTCAGAAGTTATATTTGGGTTGCTGCAATCCTTCTAATTACGTATGTTTGCTTGTTGATTTGCATCAGGCGAAAGAGCGTAAAACTCAAATGCTACCCATTTTACAAAGAAAGAGCTAAATATGTTTGATTTTCAGGCCGAAATGATAGCTTCTGTGTCCTGAGGCTCATTTAAAAAACGCTAAATAGTTGCTTGTGTGGAAAGTTGCTTTCACATACTTGGTGATTCGTTGTTTTATATTTTCTTTCCTTCCTTGCTGGAAACATGGAAGGAGTTTTGTTAGTTGAAACTAAATAGAAAACAAACCCCGCTTTGTGCCGGATTGTCCCATTAAACTTGGCCTGTGGACTCATGAATTCCCCGATCACTGCTTCATCATTTTAGCTCATCCTCAGAATTTTACAGGTGGTAGGTCAAGCACACGTCATTGGAAACAGCGTCCACTTAGAGCATTTAAACACGTAGGGTTGGTCCAGGAAGGAACTTGGTGTAACCAGGGGCACTGCCGGCCTCAGCTGAGGGGCTTTGGAGGCCAGGGTAGTATCTGGACAGCTGCTCACGTGTGCAGCAATTTTGCTGTGGAAGGAGGCCGGGCAAAGCCAGGTCATCTAGGGGGAGAAGCTCTCGGGGGTGCAGGAGGCCTGCGGGCAGCGTGTGACAAGGATGAAAGAAGAGCCTTATGTGTGAGAACCACCCCCAAGGCCCAGCAATCCCTTCTTCTTTAAAAAAACATTTTAAACACCATTTCTTAGACATGTTTTCATACAACTATATATGTGATTTCATTACTATCATCAAAAATAAAATGGAGTTTCTCCTAGTAAGATGGTTTCTCACATCCTCCCTTTCTAAACCCTTTCTGTGTCAGCTCTGAAGCCCAGGTTTCGTGGCATCTGTGCTGAGCTCCCAGGGGGCTGGCTTTCTCCATCCTGGGTGGACCCTGTGGATGTGAGGGGTGATGAGCCCGGCCAAGCAGGGGAAAGGGCGGCAGGCACATCTGCCGTCTGGAATGCAAAGCCTGTGCGTGCGCCTCTCCACCAGAGGGCAGGGCCGTGGGCCACTCGGGGCCTCAGATCCTCCTCTAACAGTGAGGCTGGCTGTGGTCCTCAGGAGGGCAGTGGATAAGGGGAGGATAGCAGGTCACCTTGTGCCAAGAAAAGGTCTGGAAACTGTACTGAGGGGAACAGTTGGGATAGGCAGCCAGGAGGCCACTGACTGGCCGGGGACCAGCACAGTGTCAAGAACGTGGTGGAGAAATCAGGGGAAGCCAGAGCTAGAGCCCAGAGAGCGGGAGCCCCCAGGGAGGAGGAGTACACAGGCCCCCCAGGACTCAAGCCACAGGTGAGTTTCTAGTACTAAAGCAGGCAAAGAGGGGGTATTTGTTGGGAAAGTAAAATAGTGCAGCTGCTGTGAAAAACAGTGTGATGGCTCCTCAAAAAATGAAACAAAGAATTACCATATAATTTAACAATTCCACTTGTGAGTGTGCACCCAAAAGGACTGAGAGCAGAGACTCGAAAAGATATTTACACAGCCATGTTCACAGCAGCATTACTCACAATAGCAGAAGGTGGAAGCAACCCAGATGTCCATCGATAGATGAATGTGGTCTATGGAATGTCATTCGGCCTTGAGAAGGAAGGAGTTTCTGACCCCTGCAGCACCTTAGACGAACCTGAAAGACATTATGCTGAGTGAACTAAGCCAGTCACAGAAGGACAGATAGCTTGGGACTCCACTTCTGTGAGGCACCTGGAGTCATCAAATCCATAGAGACAGAAAGTAGGATGATGACCTGGCCAGGGGCCTGGGGGAGGGATGGGGAGTGAGTGTTTGGTGGAGGCAGAGGTTCAGTGGGTTGAGATGATCACGTCCTGGAGACGCACAGTGGTGACGGCTGCACAGCACAGTGAATGTACTTAATGGCACTGAACTGGACGCTTAAAAACGGCTGAGGGTTTCTCTGGTGGCGCAGTGGTTGAGAGTCCGCCTGCCGATGCAGGGGACACGGGTTCGTGCCCCGGTCCGGGAAGATCCCACATGCCATGGAGTGGCTGGGCCCGTGAGCCATGGCCGCTGAGCCTGCGCGTCCGGAGCCTGTGCTCCACAACGGGAGAGGCCACAACAGTGAGAGGCCCGCGTACCGCAAAAAAGAAAAAAAAAAAAAAAAAAGCATTTGTTTATTTGGGCCTCCCTGGTGGCGCAAGTGGTTGAGAGTCCGCCTGCCGATGCAGGGGATACGGGTTCGTGCCCCGGTCTGGGAGGATCCCATATGCCGCGGAGCGGCTGGGCCCGTGAGCCATGGCCGCTGAGCCTGCGCGTCCGGAGCCTGCGCGTCCGGAGCCTGTGCTCCGCAACGGGGGAGGCCACAACAGTGAGAGGCCCGCATACCGCAAAAAAAAAAAAAAAAAAAAAAAAAAAAAAAAAAAATTAAAAAAAACGGCTGAGATGGTACATTTTATGTTATATGTATTTGCAGACACACACACAAAGAGTGGGCAGTTGGAAAGATGCCTGTGAGGACTGGCCAGGGCAGGTGCTATTTAAGAAGAGGTGGCGAGGGCTTCCCTGGTGGCGCAGTGGTTGAGAGTCCGCTTGCCGATGCAGGGGACACGGGTTCGTGCCCCAGTCCAGGAAGATCCCACATGCCGCGGAGCGGCTGGGCCCGTGAGCCATGGCTGCTGAGCCTGCGCATCCAGAGCCTGTGCTCCGCAACAGGAGAGGCCACAACAGTGAGAGGCCCGCGTACCGCAAAAAAAAAAAAAAAGAGGTGACGAAGGCCACGTCCAGGGAGCTCCCGCTCTTTTTTTTTTTTTTTTTTTGGCCGTGCTGTGTGGCTTGCAGGATAGGATCTTAGTTCCCCAACCAAGGATCGAACCCATGCCCCCTGCAGTGGAAGCACAGAGTCCTAACCACTGGACTGCCAGGGAAGTCCCCAGGGAGCTCCCATTCTTGTCTGTGACACAGTCCTAGCGCTGTGGACAGAGCAGGGTTCTGAGAGCATCGTTGTCAGGTGGATCCTGTTTTGAGGAGCGTTGAAAAGGCAAGCAAGTGTATCTTAGTGTCCAAGATATCTCATCTCTGCATTTTTAATCGTGGGCAAGTGTTCTTTTAATGAAATGTTTCTACTCTGCACCAAAAGGAATATATTGTTAATGTAGAATTACTAAAATCTCAAATTCAATGTGTGGGCAGTGGTCCTGGGTATGGGGTCTGGGTAGGTGATGGCTGGGCATGCCCCGGCCCACGGAACGCTCACTCACGTGGTAAAGACTAGTCCAGATTCTCCCAGCACGTGCTGATACGTAAGGCTGTCCTCTCCCCGGGGCCAGAGTTTGCCTTAGAGCCTCATACAGACTCAGGTGGGTCGTGGTAGCAAGGCTGGGCTTTAACACGGTGGGTTTTTGGTCACCCATTGTACTATCTTACCTCAGGGTTTGATGACTAGAAACCGTTCTTTACAGAGAGGTTGTGACCCTTGACCCTTGACAAGGAGGGGAGCCTGCGGAGCCTTCCTCAAGTCCAGGCGCGAGCCCGGCTCCCAATGCCCCACCTCTGATGGGCCTTGCGGCCGCCTTACAGACACACATGAGTACAGCCGTCTGTCCTTGTGTCATTGCAGCAGCCAGCTGACCTGGAGGGACGTCCAGCACCTGCTGGTGAAGACGTCCAGGCCGGCCCACCTCAAAGCAAACGACTGGAAGGTGAACGGTGCTGGTCATAAAGGTGCGGCCAAGACTCCAGGGCTGGGTGGGTCCTGACCTCTTGGAGCCCCTATGGGCGGGGGCATGAATTTCTCAGAAAGAAGCCCCAAATAACATTAATTATGTGTCACGAGAATGAAAAGTACAAATCCAGTAGTTTAATAAGGTCACTCAAGTTCTGGGCTCGCTAAGCCTCACGACTTCTGCCACGTCAGAGGCCACTTGTACCAGTATTGACTTCATGGTTCTCTTTAAATGGGCTTGCCTATTTTTTTTTTTTTTACACAAAGAAATATATTTTAAAGGGAAGCTCTATTACATCTAGTTAATCATGGGTTTGATGTGTAGTTATGTTTTTTCTAATGCACATTAAAACAAATCCATAATTATTAAGATAAATGATGTTTGCTTATGTGCCACCTAAGGACAACTTGCATTCTTAGCCCTGGGTAGCTCTACAATTTTGAAACTATCCCTCAGTTTCCTCACCTGTACAAGGAGGACATTGAGATGGTTATATAAATTACTTTCTAACTATAAAACTTCTGTCAGCAAGCCCTTGTGTCTTAAAAGGGCTCTATCCCCATCATAGCCTGGGACAGACCCAGGTACCATGAAATCAACCCACCATCCAGGCTTGTAACCCAGATATTTGGAGCCTCTTGAGCAGGTTATTATAGGATGGTGCCACTGGCTTTGTTTGTCTTGTTTCTTACCAGAGATACTTGAAAAAGATGTACATTCAGCCATGGTATGTTAGGGAGGACTTTTTTTCCTTTTCTTTAGCTCAGGTCCAACTATTTCGACACCAAGCCTGATACTACTTTTTGAAAAATATAGGTCAAGCATTGTTACCCTAAGTTCCGAGGGACATTCCTTTTAATAAGGAGGCCATTGATTAGGCCTGATACATCTTTGTCTTGTAGGAATGTTTGTGGTAGTGGTGTGCTGTAACAAGAGCTGACCTACATTTCAATTTTGGCCTAATTAAATAGGAAAAGAGATTGTATCTGGTTCTTGACCTTGCCTCTTAAATTCAACTCTGAAACTCTCCTGCGTTGGCCAAATTAAACACCTGCTTGGGCCAGCCTGTGTGCTGGGTGATGCTGCTCTCCCCGAATGCCCTAGAAATTCAGCAGGGAGAGCAAATGGCAAAAGAGATGAGCAGAGCCTTGTTGTATTGTGCTTATTGCACGTCGTGGTTGCCTGAACTAAGGTGTCTCATGTTTTGCTTTTCTTGTCCGGTTCAAAATTCGGGGAGCGCAGATGCCAGGAAGTCCCTTTAATATAAAGAAAGTCACCCTCATCTTACAAAAAGAAAGTACTAGGCCCCCTCAACACTTCCTTTATTTTGCACCAAAATGGGACGTATTTTCTGGCCCTCGCTCCTGACCTGAAAGAGTTGAGAGAGTAAAGCAGCTGGGAGTGTCCTCAGAAGGACGGGTGCTGTGGCCTGGGGCTCTCAGGCGCTGGCAGGGGCCCTGCAGCCCTGGAGGGACACAGGTGGCCTGTCCCCGGATGGTGGTGGCAGTGGGGTGCTGGGTCTGAAGGCCCTGTCTTTTCAGTTAGCCACCTCTATGGATTTGGCTTGGTAGACGCGGACGCCCTCGTCGTGGAGGCCAAGAAGTGGACTGCGGTGCCCCTGCAGCACAGCTGTGTTGCTCTCACAGACAAGAGGCCCAGGTGAGCTCGGCTCTTCTGGCGTGTCCTTTGGACTCTGCTGGAAGGTATTTCAGGGATGGGGGAGATAGGTGTTCACACACGCATTCCTGTGCACATCGGTGAGGACATGCGTTTGTGGGTGCATGCAGTGCGTCTGTAAACATGTCTGCATTTTTTCTTGTGGATTGTGAAGCAGGGAAAGGAATCGATTCTTAATCCAGTACTGTTTTGAGGCCTTTTGCTGTCATTGTAGTTTCCCCTTTTGTCAATTGCTCCATTCTGAGGCGTCCGTCCCTCAGCCTGAACCCCAGCCTAGGATTGGAACTTCTTAGCCGTAATATTTAGCAGAGCCACCCAGACCTGGGAGCTGCCCTGCTGGCTGGGGGTGATGGGCAGCAGTGCCTAGCGGCCTCCTAGAGGCTGGAGCCGTAGCTCTGGCAGCTCCACCGGCCCCGAGAGTCCGCAGTGAGACCCCATTAGTCCTGGACCAGGGTGGCAGCCCCGGCTTCTTCTCTGTGGCAGGAGAGGGTTTAGTATCCAGAGTGCACAGCAGCACGGTGTCGCTTTTATTTGGACTCAGATAAGCTTAAGGTGTAAACACTGGGATTTTTTTTTAACATCTTTATTGGAGTATAATTGCTTTACAATGGTGTGTTAGTTTCTGCTGTATAATAAAGTGAATCAGCTATATGTATACATATATCCCCATATCTCCTCCCTCTTGCATCTCCCTCCCTCTAACCCTCCCTATCCCACCCCTCTAGGTGGTCACAAAGCATGGAGCTGATCTCCCTGTGCTATGCGGCTGCTTCCCACTAGCTATCTGTTTTACATTTGGTAGTGTATATATGGCCATGCCACTCTCTCACTTTGTTGCAGCTTACCCTTCCCCCTCCCTTTGTCCTCAAGTCCATTCTCTATGTCTGTGTCTTTATTCCTGTCCTGCCCCTAGGTTCATCAGAACCTTTTTTTTTGGATCCATATATATGTGTTAGCATATAGTATTTATTTTTCTCTTTCTAACTTATTTCACTTTGTATGACAGACTTTAGGTCCATCCACCTCACTACAGATAATTTGATTTCATTTCTTTTTATAGCTGAGTAATATGCCATTGTATATATATGCCACGTCTTCTTTATCCATTCATCTGTCAATGGACACTTAGGCTGCTTCCATGTTCTGGCTACTGTAAATAGTGCTACAGTGAACATTGTGGTACATGACTCTTTTTGAATTATGGTTTTCTCAGGGTATATGCCCAGTAGTGGGATTGCTGGGTCATACGGTAGTTTAAAAAAAAATCTGTACGGAATCCCCTGGCAGTCCAGTGGTTAGGACTCCACGCTTCCACTGCAGGGGGCACAAGTTCAGTCCCTGGTTGGGGAATTAACATCCCGCATGCTGCGTCACATGGCCAAAAAAATCAGCTGTAAAGTAAATAAAATAGCAAGAATCCTCTTCCGTTAGGAGAGGAAATCAGATTATTCTCCTGAATTCTGCTGTTGCTGCTGTCCATTTTATCCTTTTCAGAATGGTGTTTCTCTAGGCTTTAAAATCTGATGAAGAATGGAATTCATTTCTTTCTATCTATAACTGTTTATTACCTTTGGAAAATGTGTGTTTGAAAAAAAAAGAAATGATGGGGTGATTAAAAGGGATTCTTGCTTTATCAACAAATATAGATCGTTCTCTTTGAGATCGCCCCTTCCTTAAAGGCATCTACCTCTTATAATATGCCCTTCTGCTATAAAATGTTGAGAAAAGTGTTTCTTGCTGATGCCTTGCGTACAGTAGGAATTCAGCAAGTATTTGTTGGATGAGTAGCCACAGAAGGATCTTTTGAAAAATTGCATTTCCCTCCTGCTGCTAATTGTGAAGACTGACTGCCGGGTTATCCCTCCAAGGCCTGAGGAGCTGGTAGGCCAGCAGGCGAGTCTCAGCCTTGACATTTGAAAGCATCGTTTTCTCTGGGGAGCCTTTCTCTGGGGAGTCTCAGCCTTGACATTTGAAAGCATCGTTTTCTCTGGGGAGCCTTAGACTGTCAAACTCAGGAGAAAGTGGAAGGTTTTCTGAGATTAAGAGGCCTTTTGCATTCTTTTGCTTGGTTATTTGGAAGACCCCTGGCACACAGGCACTCAAACTCCAGGTTAGGTGGTGCTGGACTCGGGGGCTGGGTCCCACCCGCGAGGCTGCCCTCTGCCCTGCCGCGTCCAGGCTGCAGCCCTTCTTGTCCACTGGCCTCCCCATTGGGGCAGCTCCTGAATGAAGCATTCTTCTGCTGCCAGAAATAGTTTTAAGATGGGAGAGTGGTGCCTAGGTGGCGAAGGGTTGTTTTTATTTTTATTTTATTTTGTTTTTTAAGTGTTGGTACATGGAGTCTAGACAACATGGGTTGAGGGGCGCAGCCGTACTACACAGTGTGACATTGTTCCTGTCCTTTGAGGAAAGGTCCCTGCAAATTCCAGCCGACGGGAAGAATCACACTGCTGTTTCTAAGCGAAAATCATCTTTACGTTTAGCAGTTTCAGACTCTCTGGAATATTCAGCCAATCTGCTGTCCCAAACCTCAACTGCACATTCAATTGTTCCCAAGGACATAAGGGTTGAGAGAGAGACAGACAGCCAAGTGCTCCCACGTGGAAGGCAGATACGTGTTTAGCCCTGATGGCCTCATCTCCCGGCAGAGCTGCAGCCTGCCTGCCAGGGTCGCTTGAGCCAGGGCTGGTGAGCACCCCCAGTGCTTATGGCTGGTTTCCTTCATCAGGGTTCTTGTGTAGCTTTGCCTAAGCTGCTGGGACCATTTAGCTTAAAGATGAAAAGGAAGTCTTCCCACACACCTGCTTCTCCCTCTGCCTCTCCCTGCTCCCTCTCTGCAGATGTTTCTTGGTCCGGGGGTCCCCGGAGTCGGCTGTCCACTGTCTTGGCCTCTTTCTGGTTTTTCCTTCTCATTGTGGAATCTTAGGATGCCGTGAATGTCCCAGACCTGGCTTCAGTGCTTCCTGTGGAGAAGAGCACAGAGAGAGGGAGGGAGGAAGGGGGGAGGGGACCTCTTTGGCTGCCCTGTGTGGACCCATGTACCCATGGGACACGTTTCCCTGTCTTCCCTCCTGAGTATAAGGACCAGGCCACCCTACTGTGACCTTCAGAGAACAGTGTTCCTTGCTATTAAGTGCAGGCATCCTGGCAAGGACTGTGGCCACACCTGCCAGTTCTGCGGTGACATCTGAGCCAGGGGGCCTGGGTGTCCATGGTCACGTGCAGGGCAGGAATGAAGAGCACTGACATCCTTCTTAACTCCTTTGAGCCTCAGTTTCTTCATCTATGACGTGGGGATTTAAAACAGCTCCCAAACCTCACACCCTGGTTGGCGGTTTTGAATGAGTGAATACACACGGAGTGCTCAGAACAATGCCCGGCTCACAGTAAGAGCCTGATAACTGTCATCCGTCACATTCACCTACGTATTTGCAAGCAGAGTTGTTATAAAATGACATCACATGCAGTCTGGTTTAATGAAATACCAGAAAAGTAAACAGCATGTGGTTAGTGCACAGTTAATTCTTGAACATCTAGAAATAGATGGTCTGCTCTATAGATAAACCTAAATATTCAAAGCTTTTAGTTTTGAAGTATCTTTTGTGTGGTGGGTGAGTTCTTTAATAAAAGACAAGCCACACTAAACCACAAGCTGTCTAGATGGTAATCTTCCAAACCTGCTGAAGCTGAAGACAAGTACATAAGTCCTCTTTGCTTTGGAAGACTCTGGTTGTCTTCCAGCACGAAGTTAGGAGACATGGATGTCATAAACTGTTTCGCTGTAGCCTGGGTTTTTAAAGATGCGAGGGAAGTGCCAGCTAGAAAATCCTGTGAGTCAAATAAGATACTTAAAAGTTGGGCCTCTTTTTCATTCACGGGAATTATACTAAGCTTGATTTTCTTTTTCACTTTTTTAGAAAGGCTATAAAAGTATTCATTTTATCCTTCTCTATCTGACACCCACAGACTTTCAAATAATTTTGCACAGGCAGATGGCACTGGTCATGATCCTATTTACCTTCCTGTAATTGACAAAAGTTCTAAGGAGATTTAAAACCATCTGTGCCCAAGACCAGGCAAGAATGTCTTCCATGTGTGTTTGAAAGTCACAACAGAGACTCGGGCTCAGCTCATATTTTCACCGGTGTCATCTGTAAGGCCCGTAACAAGCCATTCTCTATCGCAAAAGTTCCCAGCGAGTTCAAGGGATTTCCCCTCCTGCTGCACCCACACTCAGCATCACTGAAAGCAGCATAGGCTGTGCTTTCCCCGTGGGTGCCTGAGAGGTGGATCAGACACCACAGCCTATTCCATGGGGCGGGGGGCTGTTCCGGGGTGGGGTGGGTGACAGGCTGTAAAGAGACGGCCCAGGGAGATCTGGCAGCGCCTCGGCGTGGGGGGCCTGGCCCCTCTCGTTCCTCACCGCGCCCACCCCTGCAGACTCGCCTCTCCTGGCGGCTCCCTGACCTTCTCCACGACCCCAGGGACTTCTTACTGTCTCTCAGGCGGGGGATCCCGACAGAGACAGGCTAAATCCCCCAGCCCCAGTCCCTAGATGTACAGCATCCAGACTAGGGGTGTCCGCATGGCCTTCCTTCAGAAGGGAACGAGCACAGCTTCCCCCGATGGGTCTGTGATGGCAGCCCCCAGCCCCCGCCCATCACAGCCTCTCTCCTGCTGTGCTGCTGGCCTTTCTGCTCCTCTTGGCCTGAGCCTGACTCAAGGGTGGGGGGTGGCGCTGGACGGAGCAGGCCAGCTGAGGGACACCAGCAGGGCCTGAGTGGTCCCCTAGGGCACAGGGGGTGCGATGCTCATGTCTGAGCACAGGCTGTGTCCCGGGCAGGATCTGCAGAGAGGGTGGCCCTGTGACTTCTCGGGTCATGGCCGTGGGGACCGTCTCCCTGAGCAGGATGTACCCCAGGGGAGGACAGCCCCATTAGGGCCGAGGGGCGGGCGAGGGTAGAGGGGTGTCAGTGCTCTTCGTTGTGACCACGGACACCCAGGCCCCTGGCTCAGAACCCACACGACCTCACGCAGAACTGGCAGGTGTGGCCACAGTCCTCACCAGGACGCCTGCACTGAATGCCAATGAACACCATTCTCTGAAGGTCACACTAGGGTGGCTTGGTCATTCTACTGAGGAGGGAAGACAGGGAAACGTGTCCCTCTGGGCAGGAGCGCATCCCAGGAGCTCAGGCAGGATGGAACCACGTCCCCCAGGACACGTTCCCTCCATCCCTCTGCATCCCAGCTGTGGGGCACACTGGCTCTGAGACGGGAAGGCACCTTGGCCTTGGCTACCTGCAGGCTCCTGCAGTCTCAGTCAGCTGCCACCACCCAAGGGGCCGGGACCTGGTGTCTGTCGTGCAGCAGGTCAGCTGGGCTGGCCCGGAGCACCTGTGTGGCTGGACCCATGCCAGCCCGACTCCAGGCCTCTGCAGGGGGGCTGTGGCACACAACTGGGGCTCACGGCTCTTCAGGCAGCTAGAAGCCCCTCTTTCCTGCTCTGTACCGTGCAGGTTCCCTGCCCTCCCAGCCCCTCTCCAGGGCATCTGATCCGTGCCTGCCTGCTACTGTATGAGGCCGCTGCTCCTGGCTTCCTCCATCATGGCATCCTACATGGGCCTGGGTGCCTTGAGGAAACTCAAGGGGTGCTCTGCAGTCCTGCGCTGGGGGTGACCGTACCCAGGCCCTCGACCTTTGTTCTGTCTCCTCATATCCCTTCAGTTAACTGTTTGTTTTCCTGCAGCCCTTGTCCTCCTTAGCTTATTTTTTTAAGACTTTTTGATGTGGACCATTTAAAAAAAATCTTTATTGAGTTTGTTGCAGTATTGCTTCTGTCTTATGTTTTGGTTTTTTGGCCGCAAGGCATCTTAGCTCCCTGACCAGGGATCAAACCTGCACCCCTTGCATTAGAAGGTGAAGTCTTAATCACTGGACCACCAGGGAAGTCCCCTTAGCTTATTTTTTGATGCAAACCTGTTTCCCCAGGCTTCCCTGGAGGCGCAGTGGTTAAGAATCCACCTGCCAATGCAGAGGACACAGGTTCGAGCCCTGGTCCACGAAGATCCCACATGCCGCGGAGCAACTAAGCCCGTGCGCCACAACTGCTGAGCCTGCGTGCCACAACTACTGAAGCCCACAGGCCTAGAGCCTGCACCCTGCAACAAGATTAGCCACCTCAGTGATAAGTCCACGCACCACAACAGAATGTAGCCCCTGCTCGCCACAACTAGAGAGGGCCCACGCACAACAATGAAGACCCAATGCAGCCAAAAATAAATAAATAATTAACTAAAAAAAGAAAAAAACCCGTTTCCCCCACATTGTGAACGCTCCCTACTTCTAAGACAAGCAGTTGAAGTTGAATGATACCATGATTCTCATTGTTCACAGTAGTTGTGTTCTATGACATCACTACAAACGCTGACTTCATGAATGCCGCACCATCGTTCCTGGGAGCCTCTGATCACGACACTTTTGTCAACCAGTCAATACAGAAACTTGTTTTATATGTGTTTCTGTCTAGAGACACTTTAAAGTGTATAGTTGACTCATTGACAATGAGCCATGGTCGGCGGCACTGTAACTCAGGCCTGAACCAACACATGGATTTTCTCCACAAGCCACATCAGTGCCTTCCTGTGCTTAGGATGCTAGCCAGCACTGCAGCACTGTGCTTGGGGCCATTTTAAACAGTGAAACCACCAACAGAAAGCACAAAAATGTGAAAAACGTGGCACTTGGTAGACCAGAAGAAGGACATTTGTTTATAGTATGAGCTTGTTTGACCTCAGCTGGGAACACACACACTGGGCAGTTCACATACTTTGCCTCTCTCTCTGCAAATGACCACAAAAGCACCACAAGTATTGATTTGAAGTTATAAATAAATTTTAGTGAGTAAGTGAATTTGCAAATATGGACTCATGATGATGAGGATTGACTGTAATTTCATTGTCTCCCCCCACCCCCATCAGATTGAACCTTAGAATTGGAAGGAATGTTTAAAGTCAGCTAATTTAGCCCCTTCATTTCACATAGAAGAGAAATATGTGCCATAAATTTAAACATTGTGTGTTTAAAACACCTTATAGCCCAATTAATCATGGGCAGCCCTGTCTAAATTAATATACTGGATTAGCCTCTTTTTTTTTTAAGCTAAATTTTATCTGCAGCCTAAATGATCGTCTATGGTTTGATCATCAAAAGTAATTTCATCTAAGGAAAATCCTAAATGTGGACTAACCTGGTAAGAAAGTCATAGAATCTCTGCCTCAGACTCTCATGACTCTCCTTCCAAAAACGGTCATCCTGGAACATAGACCCAAGAAGTGACTCAGAACCTCCTTGCTGTCCCCATACAGATGGCCCCAGGCCCTCCCACAGGCCATGTTGCCTTCCTAAGTCTAATAAGTCTGTGTCAATTAACCCCTCTCCATCCAGTCATGACCCTTTAGAAGGTCGGTGCAGGGATTTCCTGGTTGACCTTCATGGATGACCCTCCGTTGTCATGGTCCTCGGCTCTGCAGCAGCCTCTTCTCCCCCAGACAGATGCCGAATACCACAGGGGGAAGGACACTGCTGCTTTCTGGTGCTGCTGGGTCTCCAGCTCCACGTGACCTCAGGACTGTCGGGGGAGGAACTGAGCACCGCCCGCTTGGCCCCAGCCCTGTGTGTGGAAAGGTGGCATCACCCTGGGGATGCTCGGGGCCAAGGCACAGGTCTGGCCTTGCAGCTGAGCTGGGAGAGGTCTTCAAGGTGGGAGTGAGGAATACAGGCAGACCTTGGGGATATTGTTGGTTCAGTACCAGACCACTGCAATAAAACGAGTCACATGAATTTTTTGGTTTCCCAGTGCATATAAAAGTTACGTTTCCAATGTGCCGTAGTCTGTTAAGTGTGCAACAGCATTATGTATAAAAAGACAATGTACATATCTTAATAGAAGATACTTGATCGCCAAAAAAGGCTCACCATGATCTGAGCCTTCAGTGAGTCATAATCTTTTTGCAATAGTAACATCAAAGATCACTCATCACAGACCACCAGAACTTTTAATAATAATTCTGAAGTGTTTGAAATATTGTGAGAATTACCAAAACGTGACACTAAGTGAGCGAATGCTTTTGGAAAAGTGTTGCCGACAGACTTGCTTGTCGCAGGGTTGCTGTAGACCTTCAATTTGTACAGAACGCAATTAAGCGAAGTGCAGTGAAAGGAGGTCTGTGTGTGCTGACCTGTAGTGGCTTCCCAGCTTGAGCAGAAAGACGCGGGGAGGGAGAGAGCTTCTGCTCGTGGCCCACCTTCTCCTGCTTTTCCCAGCCACTTGGTTTATTAGAAAACATTTCTGCCTCTGGCTCTGATTGTCACTGATGCCGTAAGATTCTAAGTGTTGTGATTTGGCAAGCGCCTTGAACTTAGTAAACTGCGAACTTGTTTCTACTCATTTACAAGCAATTAGGTGGTATTATGTACTAGAGAATACTGGATGGAGGTACCCGGAAGTTACTATGAAGCCTGTGGGCTGGTAGCCCTCCCCCCTCAGGAGAAGGGAGCTGCTGAGGGCCCTTAGGATGAAGGAACATCTGGAAGGTCCATAATTAAGTCTGACGTGTGGCTCAACAGGAAGTGCCACGTCTCTGTCCCCAGAGCCCTCGTCTAAGGAGGGCAGCCCCCAGAGCTTGAATATCACTGGGTCTGGAGGGACGTCTTATAGGACCTTTTACTCCTTGGTTCCCCTAGGTCCTGGGAAGATGGCTTTGTGCACAGACAACAGTTTCGGAGTTTAGTAGCAGAGGAACATTTTCGGTTATCTTGGGAGCTTTAAGATCTCTCTAAATCAATTTTGGTGATGAAAGTACAACTTATCTGTGTTTGTGTTTCTGTGCATTGTTTAACCTAAACCCTGCAGCTTCTGGGCGTCAGACTGGCCAACCTTTGTGACCTCAGGGGCCTGGCAGCTGGGATCCCTGAGCCGGAGTAAAAACAGCAGATTGCAAGAGGCTTTGACAACCTTGTTGAGGATGTCACATGCCCTGAGCTGCGCTTTCCTCTAGATGTCCACACCAGGGCTGGGCCCAGGGAGGCGGCTGTGAGGGGCGTCGGGCTGCCCTTTTTTTTCCCTCCTGCTCCTATTCTCTGAATGCCTGCACCTCATCCCTAGGATTAAGGTTTCCTGGCTGGGATCCCAGGTCTGTTTCTAGAGCAGGGTGATTGCTCCGCATCCTAATTGGCAAATGGTTGGGAGTGGGGGCACGTACAGAGTTTAAAACTTCATTATGACTTTTGTTTCTGTTTCACCCCCATCTTGCTCTTCAGCCCAGGAGAGCATGGGGTTGTTTAGTGAGTCTTCACACGGAGGGGTCCCCTCCCCCAGCACCCACGCTGCCTTCTTAGTGCAAGAGGGCGGGGAATAATTTACCTGGAGATACATGTGTGCCCTGCGGGGCTGGAACTCTCCAGAGCTTTCTGTTCTGCACTGCGTCTCCCACAACGGGGGGCCCACTGACCTGTAAACACAGACAGTGAAACTTGGGAGAAGGCAGTGGAAGAAATCAGCATCTCTAAATCAATTTAGGATGTATGCAAATCATGTTTTCAAATATTTAGAGAGTCTCTGAGGGAATTACATCACTGTTCATAAGTGTTTTGATTGTTTT
Source organism: Mesoplodon densirostris (assembly GCF_025265405.1). NCBI lineage: Eukaryota > Metazoa > Chordata > Mammalia > Artiodactyla > Ziphiidae > Mesoplodon > Mesoplodon densirostris. Next base: position 154,533,964 of record NC_082664.1, read on the forward strand.
TTATGACTCGGGCCTAGTCGAGCCATGCGACGTAATTCCTGAGATGCTGAGCCCACGCTGTGAGCCCCGCACCGCCCCACAGGGAAGTCGGGCATAATGGGAAAATATAATGGGAAAATCGCTCCCCATAATAAACAGAGCGCTGGCCAAGCGGTGGGGAATTATTCCTGTGCTGCTGGGCGGAGGGTGGCCTTTGTTCAGTTTACAGACCATTAGGGTGAGCCACGGTGGTGCAGACTCAGAGGGTGGCCTGGCTGGGGCTCTGCAGCAGCGTCATGTGCAGGCTTGTCTGCTCCATCTGGGGAGCATGTGAGAAAATCCTGGTGGAACTGAGTCTTGAATGACTGAGGCTTGGTGCCTCATCCATCCCAGATGATAAAGCTCCCCTGAGTTTGTACAGAGAACTGTCATCCACCGCCTTCACGGGGCAAGGGAGGAAGGGGCCCCCGGCCTTCAAGCAGACGGTCCTGAGCAGACCATCTCCTGTCCAGTCACTGTGGCCTCGACCAGTGCATTCAGCACAAGAGGCCAGGTCTGGCCCTGGGTCCCTTGTCCATCTCCTCTTTCCTGGTTTCTTGAACACGAGTGTGGGTCCACACAAGCTGCGCACCTCTGGGGACTCAGAGCCTCAAACCCCAGCTCTCTCTCTCAGTAGCTCTGTGACCTTGGGCATGGTCCTCGATCTCTCTCTGAATCAAAAGGGTCAGTCCTCGTGAATTCTCACAACAGGGGCTGATGTCCAGCACGCAGCCAACTCAGGAAATGTTTGCTGTTGTTATCATTCAGCATCACGACTTATATCTTCAAGGCCAGTCTTTGAGACAGAAGTGCTGGGGTTTTAAAGCCTTGCAGACCCCAGGCATTGAGGAGATGAGCTGGCCAAAGGGTTAGGGCACCGAGGGGGCGGTTCCATGGGTAGGTACGTTAGCCGAGTCTGCACAAGAAGACATTCTTTAAATGTCTCTAAGCAAATTCCAGAACGATAAACCTCTTCTGGTCAGGTGATGTAACCCCAACAGGCACTTCTGAGTGTGAGACCAAGGGGCTGCGGCCGGGAGGCCTGGATCCGTCCTCCTCATGCGCGACTGAGGGCTTCAGGTGCCAAGTACTAAGCCCCTCCCTCCTCCACCAGGAGCATCCCCGTGGTGCAGACGCTGAGGACCAGCGCCCTGACCACCGCCTGTGCCGACCACTCGGACCAGCGTGTGGGCTACCTGGAGCACGTGGTGGCCCGCATCACCATCTCCCACCCACGCCGAGGAGACCTGCAGATCCACTTGATTTCTCCCTCAGGGACCAAGTCTCAGCTTTTGGCAAAGAGGTAAATCTAGGCTGGCCTGGGGGGCCGGGGTGGGAGCCGGGCTCACCTCAAGGTCACATGGCCCTGCAAGGCCCCCGGCACACTGGGGGTCTAGCTGTTTCTGCCTCTTGAAGACACTCACACATAGGCCCAACAAACCTGAAAAAATAGGCTCCTGCAACCTGCCCTTCAAAACCGCCCTGGGAAACTCTCCATTTCAGGCAGTAAGTAGTGACAAAGGTTTGTGGTGGTTTCATTGCTTAGTGGAGAAATGCATGGAATTCTGGCTATGACTTCATTGCTGAGGTCATTGGAGATCATTTTTATCGTATTCATTCTGCATTTTAAGTGAGAACACGTGTCAGAGGAGCACTGTTTTGTGTCCTGGGGTAGAGCCTGCACGGGCAGGAGGCACTGAGGGAGACGCACAGGTGTTGGGAGGCTTCTCTCTGCGGAGGTCTTGCCCATGCACTAGGACGGTCCCCGTGGAGCAGATGCTCCGAGAGGGAGGCTCTGAACTCTTGGAGCCCGGTGCACAGTTTGTGGTGCCCGGTTTGTGCAAGGCTGTGGAGTCATTTCTTCGACAGACTTTGAGACAAGAAGCGCTTTGCTGCATTTTTGTGACTTGCGGGTCATCAGAGTGAAGGGGTATCGGGAGCTCGGGGGAGGCTAGAGGGGCCTGGGCCTCCTTTTCCGGCTCCTTCTAGCTACGAGGCAGAGGGAGAAAAAAGGTGTCACGAACAAATCAGCATTTCCCGCTTCTCTTGAAAAACAGAACTGGCAGTCGTGCCCTGTACCCCTCAGGATGCACCCTGAGACTGCCCTGCCTGCCAGACCGCAGCCCCCCCTGCCTGCATGCTGCGCCTGGGCCCCCTGGCCTCATTTGGGTCCCCTGCCCAGTGCTGCAGCCCTTCTTGGGGCTGCAGGATTCAGAAATGGGGGTGAGTGACAGCCTCCAGACAGGACCAGGCAGGAGAGGGGCCCTTTTTCTTGATGCCCTTCTGTCCCCGGCTGCTCTGCATGACAGAGAGAGGCAGTCGGCCTCCATCAGAGATGGGGGAGTGTGCTGTGTCCTCCTGGGCACCCCCTGCCTCCCCAGCAGCCCGGTCTCTCTGTGGCAGGAGACTGTGGGCCCAGCCCTGGGCTTGTCCTCAGTGCTCTGGACACACCCGGGGACCAGACCCTGGCTTCATCAGCTCCCAGGGCTTGGGCACCCAGCTTGGCCCCTGCTGGGCTCCCCTCTCATAGCACAAGAGTGACAGGTGACATCTCCTCTCTGAAGGTAGGCCCGGGCCACCCTCTGCAGGTGGGAGACCACCATGGGCACGAGTATTTTGAGGGTGCCGGCTGGCAAGCTATAGCTTTGTGCTATTTTGCAACCAGAGTTGTTGTTATTATTAATCAGAACTTTTAGAGATTTCCTTTAAAAGTCCAAATTTCTAGTGTTTCTTGAAAAATTGGAAGCTGTCCAATACTGGGCTCATGTTCCAGGGCAAATACTCACTAGAGCACCCCAGGGCCCTGTCCTTGCACCAGCACTGAGGCCGGGCGTGGGCCGCTTGTGCCCAGGCTCTCATGAGGTCACCTCGCTGGACCCCCGTTTGCTCCAGGCCAGATGCCTAGAGGCATCCAAGTTGACAACCCTTGAATCTGAGGCAGGAGCTGGGTGCAGACCCCAAATGGTGGCCTGCGTTGACCTTGAGCACCGGGAGGCTTGGGGTGGGGGCCGCAGTGACCAGGGAGGGCCGGCGTGGGCTCTGGAGCCCAGAGGCCTGAGCTCACAACCTGCTCCTTCACTTCTCAGTGGGGCACCTGGGAGCTGGCCACTGCTCCTCAACTCTGGAAACGTCCTGTGACCCCTCCGTCACAGTTAAGAGTATTACAAGAACTGGATGTGATGATACAGGTGGAAATGCTGGCATGGTCCCTGGCTCAGGGGCTGGCTGTGCTCCCATCCTTCTTACACCTGCCTACCCGTCAGCAGAAACCTTCCAGCACCCGGCTCTGTGTTCATCCCTTCCTAACTTCCATCCCTCTGCTCAGGCCCAGGGTTGGAGCCCCAGGAATGAGAGAGCGGGCGCTGCTGAGCTCACCTGGTTCACAGCTGCCCGCTCCCTGGGTCACACTGAGCCAGCGCCATCAAGCATGTTCAACCCGTCCGGAGCCACTGGGCCGTCATCTGAGTCTTGGGAATTTGGTTTTTTCCAAGGCAGTTTGTGTGATTATACCAAGAATTTGTGTTTTAGGATCCAATCGCTTCTCTGCCTTTTGGCTAAGATCAAGTGTAGGATCGATTACCTTCTAACTTTATTTCACATCTTGCTTAATTCAGAAGCTTTTTTCGGGTTTCCAGGTGTTTTTCGCTCCGAGTAAGCCGACATCTTAAGTACCTCAGCCCTTGAAAGAGCTTGTCTTTGTTCTGTCCCCAGTGCCCTAGATTCAATCTGGCATCGTGTGTGAAGAACAGCCTTGACCTTTGTGGTTTCTTAGAAGAAAGTAGAGGTTTTCCCCTCCCTGCACTGTTCTCCACACAAAGCACATTTCCTTGATGAACATTTTTGTACAATGGATGTTTGGAGAACCCCCAATTGGGAATTGAATCTGACATCACACGAAACATATATCTGAATTTCTGATGAACAGTAAAGAGCCTCTACATTAAAAAATTGTTATTCCAAAATAGAGATAGAAAATTAGGCTGTGAAGGAAGAGTCCAGAATTGTTCCTTCTACAGAGACTGAGGGGCCCTGGGTGCTGGAGAGGGAGGGTGTCCATGAGTTGCTCCCTGTTTCTGCCTGAACCAAGTGTGAGAAAATGGACTGGGGCTGAAGTTCCAACAGGAAGGACCTTCTTCCAGTCTGGAAGGACCAAGGGGGCTCTTGCACCTGCAGGGGACACGGGCCATGGGAGGAGCGCCCAGGGGTGCCTCCTGCCCGCAGTGGAAAACCACCAGGCCTGTTGCGTTCTCTCCCCCAAATGCAGCTGTGGAAACTTGCTAAGCCCTGGAGATTAAGGGACAACATCTTTCCCACAAGTTTGAGTAGTTGTTCATTTTTTCTTACTTGTATCTTCTGGAGAAGAACCACAAGAGCTGGCTCTCAGACAAATGTGAAAGATTCCTTCGTTCCATAAACCAGCATTTTAGAAAGGCCTCCTTTGTGATGACCTTGTGGCTTTGGGGTAAGGATGGTGTGGCCCAGCCTCCATCCAGGAACTGGGGGTCACGGGCTCTGTAGGATCCCTCCTGGGGTGGAACTTGGGGGTGTTCGTTGGTGATGGAGAGAACCCAGGACAGGAGTCAAAATGCCCTTGAGGGCATCCAGCTCAGCCAGTCACTGGAGGGGGGACCTGCAGCAGATCCCTACTCCCGGGGCCTCTCGTCTGCGAATTAGGGTGGGGGGAGGAGCCCACCGCTGACCCAGCCCCTGCCTTATGCTGGCACCACCTGTGCAGCCTGACTGCCTTCCTTTCAGAGTGTTTGGAGACCCAGTGAGGCCACGGAGGTGAAGGTGCCGTGCAGGGCTGTGCTGCACAGCCAGGGCCTGAAGGCATCAGCGTCTCCTGCACCTTCACGCCAGCCACGGGCCAGGCCCCTTCTGCCCTGGGAGGCACGTCAGCCAGCTGTGCAATCACCTGGGCATAATTCCCAGGCAGGAGAGCCCTTGGTGGGCTGGTCACCCCGGCCACCATCCCTTCGGGGACCCTGTGTTCTGACCCCACGTTTCCGATTGCAGGTTGCTGGATCATTCCAACGAAGGCTTTACAAACTGGGAGTTCATGACCGTGCACTGTTGGGGAGAGAAGGCCGAGGGGGAATGGACCCTGGAAATCCAGGACATGCCATCCCAGGTCCGCAACCCAGAGAAACAAGGTCAGTGGGGCTTGGGAAAGTCCCAGCAACTTTTGTATTTCAGTCCTTTTGTTAACTCTAGACTTTTATTCAACTACAGTACCTGGATCATTCTTTGTTGTTGTTTTTTCTTGGAGGTAAAATTTACATAATATAAGTGTCACTGCTTAAATTGTTAAGTGTACAATTCCATGGCTTTCAGTGCATTCACAGTGTTGTGCAGCCGTCACCACGATCTAATTCCAGAACTTTGTCATCACGCCAGAGGGAAATCCCAGTACCCATTAAACAGTCACCCCCATTCCCCTCCTCCCAGCCCTTAGCAACTCCTCACCTATTTTCTGTTTCTGGATTTGCCTCTTCTGGACGTTTCATAAAAATGGAATCATACAACACGTGACCTTTTGTGACTGGCTTCTTTCATTTAGCTTGATGTTTTCAAGGTTCGTCCGTACTGTAGCAGGTGTCAGTGCTTCTTTCCTTTGTATGACTAAATACTCTCCCACATTTTGTTTATTCATTCCTCAGTTGGTGGACAGCTGGGTTGTTTCTACTTAATAGCTATTATGAACATCCATGTACAAGTTTCTGTGTGGACATGTGTTTTCAGTTCTTTTGGCTGTATACCTAGGAGTGTAATTGCTAGGTCATATGGTAACTGTGTTTAACTTTTTGGGGAACTGCCGAACTGTTTCACAGTGGCCAGACCATTTTACATTTCTGTCAGCAAGATATGAGGATTTTAATTTCTCTACCAGCATTTTTTTTTAATTATAACCATCCTAGTGGATGAGAAGTGGTATCTCATTGTGGTTTTGATTTTCATTTCCCTTATGATTAGTGATGTTGACCATCTTTTCATGTGCTTCTTGGCCATTTTATATCTTCTTTGGAGACATGTCTATTCAAGTCTTTTGCCCACTTTTAAATTAGATTGTTTGTCTTTTATAATGGAGTTATAATCATACAGCAAGAGTTGAGTAAGAGTTCTTTAAATATTCTGGATACTAGACCCTTATCGGTTAATATGATTTGCAAATTTTTTCTCCCATTATGTGGGTTTTTCTTTCACTTTATTGATAGTGCCCTTTGGTGCACAAAAGTTTTGGTTTTTTAAAAAATTATTTATTTATTTTTGGCTGCATTGGGTCTTCGTTGGTGCGCATGGGCTTTCTCTAGTTGCGGAGAGTGGGGGCTACTCTTTGTTGTGGTGTGTGGGCTTCTCATTGCAGTGGCTTCTTTTGTCGCAGAGCATAAGCTCTAGGCACTCCAGCATCCATAGTTGTGGCACACGGGCTTAGTTGCTCCGCAGCATGGGGGATCTTCCCGGACCAGGGCTCGAACCCGTGTCCCCTGCATTGGCAGGCAGATTCCTAACCTCTGCACCACTGGGGAAGTCCCAAAACCTATGTTTTCTTCTAAGAGTTTTATAGTTTTAGCTCTATACGTTTAGGACTTGGATCCATTTTTAATTACTTTTTGTATGTAGCGTGAGGTAAGAGTCCAAATTCATTCATTTGCACATGGCTGTCCAGTTGTCCCAGCACCATTTTTTGAAAAGACTATTCTTTCCCCAGTGAATGGTTTTGACACCTTGTCTAAAACCAATTGGCCATAAATGTATAAGCTTGTTTCTGGACTCCCAACTCTATTCCACTGGTCCATAGGTCTCTCCCTATGTCAGTAACACACTGTTTTGATTACTGAAGGTTTGTAGTAAGTTTTGAGATCAGGGATATGTGGGTCCTCTGACTTTTTCTTTTTCAAAATTGGTTTGGCTATTCGGGGTCCCTTGCAATTCCATGTGAATTATAGGATCAGCTTGTTAATTTCTGGAAAAAAGGTAGTTGGAATTTTGATAGAGATTTTGCTGAACCTGTGGGTCAACTTGGAGAGTATTGCTGCCTTAACATCCTGAAGTTTTCCCATCCGTGGACACAGATGTCTTTCCATTTATTTAGGGCTTCTTTTAACAGTATTTTATAGTTTTCAGTCTACTTCCTTGGTTATATTTGTTCCTAAGTAGTTTATTCTTTTTGATGCTATTGTAAATGGAATGGTTTTTTAAATGTTTTCAGATTGTTTACTTCTCTGGTAATTTTTGCTCCCTTTCATAGCTCTTAGCTAATCGTCTGTTTAACTGATCTTTATTAAATGCCTGCTACTGGCCAGGCGTTGATCTAGGTGACAGGGTCCATACACCAGGAAGGAAAAGCAGGTAACTGTGATGTCTTGTCCTGTAGTCACCACCGAGGTGCTGAGCTCTACCAAAGTCCGTCTGTCGGGTTCCTGGTGGAGTGCAGGGACTGTGCTCCAGTCTGGCTTGTCTGTGGAACAGTTTTACCCAAGGTTTGTTTTCTCTGATCAGCTGTTCCCTGCGGCCTTCTCTGCAGACATGCTCTTCTTTTTGATGACCCTAAACCCTTCCTCTGCCCTGGTTCTTTTCTGATTCTCTGTAAAACAGTTTCACGGATTTTTTTTTACATCGGGGAGAAGAGAGGCGCGTTGACTTGCTTTATGCAAAAAAAATTGACTTTAAGTGATCAAGTCGTCTCCGAGGTCCCCCTACCCACCCCCCAAATCACTTTCTTGCTGCCTTTAAAATAATAACTATTATGCAATACATTAGTGGAACAAATTCTGAAAATACAAAAACTTAACATTTTAAATCACTTGAAATTGATGTCTTTTAAAACTAGACGCTCCTCAATTAGTCCTTTAAAAGCCCCAGAGTGCATTGGCCCTATTAAAGGTCCAGGGTCGGCTTGTCAGGCAGGCTGCATCCCCTGTGCCACAGGCAGAGGCAGAGTCCCCGCGCCAGCCGGCACCACCCCGGCCACTCGTTCAGGGGAGCAGTGAAGGCTGTGCATCCACATGCCACAGCCAGCCTGCCTGTTGGAAGCGCGGGATGAGCCTGGTGGGTGTTCATGTTTCTCAGCACTTAGTAAGTCAGGGCTCCTCTCTGGACCTCAGCATCCTTGGCTGGGACGTGGAGCTGAGCTGGATGCTCTCCTGACTGTGGCCTGTGTAGTACATCCACATCCTGGAAGGGGCCTTGCTGGCCTGGATGCTCCTCCGCACTCTCTGGCCTGTCCGGACCCCACTCCTCTTCCAGGCCCAGCTCCAGACAGCCTACTGTGGGGCTGGGTGGGCGCGGAGCAAGCAGGCGCCTAGGAGACCCCGGGCCTCCTCGTCTAGCGCTCCCCCTGGGGTTTTGTCAACATGCAGGTGGTGATGCAGTGTGCCTGGTGGTGCCCGAGACGCAGCAAGGCCGGATTGCGCCGAGCTTTGTGGGCTGTCGTCAGGACTGATGTTGGTGGGACGCCCCGGAGGGATTCTGAGCAGAGGAGGGGGATGGTCTGAACCACCATGTGGACAGCGTCACTCTGACAGCTGGATCGGAGTGACTGAGTGTGGCTGGAGTGGGGAGAGGGCAGAGGCGGTGGGGGGTGCAGTTAGCAGGCCATCGCAGTGTGAGGTGAAGGTGACCCTGACTGGGGCAGGGGGGCAGCAGTGGAGGTATTGAAAGCAGCTGGTTCCTAAAGTAGAGTCAAGAGGACATGCTGACAGATCAGATGTGGGTGCCGAGAGGAGACGGGGCCCTGAGGACTCCGGAGGTTTGTCCTGTGCGTCGGGAGAAGGGAATGCAATTTCCTAGATCTGGGCCATCGCGGGGGAGTGGGTGCTGGGGGGAGGGTCAGGAGCTCAGTTTGAAGGTGCCTGTGACATATCCAGGTAGAGAAGTGGACCTGGAGGCCGGGTGCACACATTTCAGTGCTGTGGGCAAATGGTGGGTCTTGAAAGCCACGCGTGTGGACAGGCTCCCCCAGGGGTGAGTGGGGTGACCCTCTGCCTGCAGGATGTGGGTGCCGGAAGGGAACCTGTTTCTGTAACAATTCCACACGGGTGCACGTGCCGAGCTGGGGGCTGCTTCGGTGCAGCCCGGAAGTGCCTGCCATGCACCTCCCCACCACCCCATCCTGCCCATCCACTCCCCACCTCTGGCCTGCACCGCACGCGCTGGCTCTGCTCTTGTCCTGCTGACATTTGCTCTCTGGAGTCTGGTCCTCCGGCGGCTGCTGTGTCCCCAGTGCCTCCTGCTGCATGGCTGGTAATGGACACAGAGATGTTTGGTGAACGAACGAGGACAGGTGTGATCAGCCCGTGACCGACGCTCTGCCTGCTGCAGAGGACACAGGCTTAGCGGAGGAGGGGGCAACCCCGAATTAAGTCCTGAGACAGGCCGTCTCCCTCCCTGAGTGTGGGTGGCATCTGGGCCTGGGCCGGTTGAGACAGGCACAGAATACACACCCCCTGGTACCTTCTAGCTCTGACCTTCTGTGACCTGCTGGACTCTGGGGGGCGGGGACCCTTCTTTCAGTGTTGTCGCAGAAGGTCTTCTCGCTCCTACAGTGGCCCCTGGGGTGGGTTCATTTGTCTGAGCTCCACCCCGTAGAAACACCATTCCTGAGGCAGCCTTGTAGAAACGGGTGGCCAGTGGCTGTTGACAAACCACGCACCCTGCTTCCCGGGCAGGACGAGGTCGGGCTCCCCATCTCGGCCACCCGTTCAGCCACCCGCTCAGCTGTTCAGGCGCTACCTAGCACATCCTCCCCGAGCGCAGCCAAAGTCTGCATTGGCTCCGTTGGCGTCTCTGCACATAGATGGGGGCGGGAGGGAGAGAGTAAGGACTGTGACAGCCAGACCCTGAACCGTGCAGGTCAGCCTGGCGGGACCTCAGCCTGCGAAGGTGACACAGAAGACCAGGGTTTCCCCCTGACGCAGACCCCGAAGCCCAGTAGAAGTGCAGGCCTTCGAGATGCTGTTGGTGCCGAGGCTGTGATGGGTCCCAGTGGGCATGTCGTTCCCTCCCTGGTTGTCAGCTCAAGGTGGCCTGTAGGTACCGGGTCTCCGTTGCCCTCGGGGCCAGGCATAAAGCAGCAATACACGGTCACTACCCTCAGAAAGCACGGTCCCTGTCCTTCTGCAGTGATTCCAAGAATGGGTCCTGGGGTGCAGGGCTGCGTCTCCGTTCATTTCAGTCCCCCTCAAATCTCTGCATCGTAATTGCTTAAAAAAAAAAAGAAAAAAAGAAGCCAATTCAGTTCCAGTGGTATGGTGGGTGAGAGGGCTCTAAAATCTGAGATAAGACCCAGGGCTTACTGAGTAATTAAGTTGTCTGAATGACACGCTCCCTCAAGCAGTACTCACCTCCTGTCACACTGAGCCTGGTTTATGTTGTTAGTTTTAAAACTCTTTTTTTTTTTACAACTGAGGAGCAGATTACTCATTCGTTTTTCTCTTCAGTTCCTGGGCCAAGGAGAGAGGGTGTGTCTTCTCCTGGGATCACGCTCCTCCGGAGGCAACTTAGGGATGGGACTGAGTACAAATCCTGCTTCACAGCCGGGTTGCCTTTGCAAGTGGTGTTTCAATCATTCCCATCCACGTTCAGCGCACCTTTATTGAAATCTAATCAGTCCCAACTTGGGGCTACTAGGACCTTGCCTTGCCGCTCTCTGGGGGAGCAGGGCTGGGCTCAGGTGTGGTGGGGAGGGCACCCCAGAGGCAGGTAGGCTGGCTGAACCCCCTCCCCCAACACTTCCCCCACAGGCCACACCACCACCACATAGAGAGAGGCCAGGCCCAGCACCGCAAGCTGCCGACAGCACCGTCAGAGCAGAGCAGGGGTCCCATCCTGCAGAACATCTCTCAGGGAAGAGTGGCTGCATTTTACAAAGTTTCCATCTCGAATGCTCTAGCTTTTCAGTTTGGGCACTGAATGCAGAAAGTTCCAATTCTCTGGGAAACGTGTGCTTAGTTCTCCTGCATCTGCCTGGGGCAGGCCTGGGGTCGGCTCCTGGTGCCCCTGCTTTCCTGAATCGCTGTTGTCGTTGTTCGGGCTGCTACAGCAGAGTGTCATAGACTGGGGTGCTTATCAACAACAGGCATGTCTCTCTCACAGTCTGGAGGCTGGAAGCCCAAGATCAGGGGCCAGCGTGGTCGGGTTTTGGTGGGGGCCTCTTCCAGGTTGCAGACAGCCACCTTCTCCTTGTGTCCTCTCGGGGCAGCAGGAGAGCTCGCTAGCACTCTGGGATCTCTTTCGCGAGGGCACTAATCTCATTCCTGAGGAGCCCCCCTCGTGACCTAATCACCTCCCAAAGGCTGGGGGTCGGATTTCAGCATATGAATTTGGGAGGGATGCAAACTCATACGTAATGACATCTGGCCCCAGTGCTGGGCCTCTTCTCCTTTAAGATGAGGATGGACAAACTTTCCTCAGGAGGTCACTCGGACGTGATGACCCGGGCCCAGTAATTGAGGTGCGGGACCTTCCCATCTGCTTTCCTCACCTCGAGCTCATGGTGGTGATCACACCTGGGGCACAAGGCAAAGCCTGTACACCTGCTGGCATCAGGCCAGCCTCCTGCCCAGGTGTGCACACTGCTCCGCATCTGGGTGCGGGGAGGCCCCCAGCACCCCTTTGACCTGGGGCTCCTGCAGGCACCCCTGCACATGCATGAGGCTATGGGTCCTCTCTGCTCTGCTGGGATCAGCCCAGCTTTGAGCAGCACCGGGATGCCCTCCGTTGGTCTTGTCACTCATTCGCACACTTACCTGCTACGCGCTGAGTCTGCTGGGCAGGCACAGGGCTAAAACATGCTTCTTCCTCCCTCCCCTATGCACCCCCGAGCACCCTGCTCAGTGCCCCACATGGAGGCTTTGCTGGGGCTGTGGTTTCTCTCTGTGCGGGTCCCGCACTTCCCCTGCGAGGGGGAGTCAGGAGCCATCGGTGTTTAAATGGAAAGCATAATCAAGCATCCTTCCAATCCTCTTTCTGTGATCAATACCAGGTATCTTATTTAATAGCCCCAACAGGAGTTAGTCTTACATACTTGGCATTCACATCGTAATAAATAGACTTTCTGAGACGATGGATGGCATTTAAAAAAATCCTGGTGTTCTCCTGAACTCAGGGAATTCACTTTTTCTCCTCAATTAAAATTTCTCTTTTTTTCTCTCATCTTCCCTCTGTTTCCAAAAGAGCAGCAACTCACATGTGCCAGGTTTCCCTTGGTTTCCATAGCATTTCCAGACTCTCACTGAAGGAACAAGAGAGGAATATGATGATAATGAGTGCTTATGTATTTTCCATGAGGCACTGGGTGTTATCTCATTGCTAAAAGTCCGTATAGAATCGGGGCATCTTAAACAGAGTCCTAGCCGATAAGGAATTAAGGTTTATGAAAATAAAAACGTCTAATTGCTAGCGATACACACCACAGTATTTACAAGTGAAATGTTAGTGATGTCTCGGATTAGCTTTAGAACACTCCAGGGGTGTGGGATGGGAAAGTGGAGGGTGGGGAGGGCATGAGCAGGCAAAGTAGGATGGGCCAAATATCCATGATTGTTGGGACGTTGGGAGTTCATTGTACTGTTTTCTCTGTTTTGTGTTTATGTGAAAATTCACATCATGAAAAGTTTTTAAAAATACATGTATGGGGAACATCTCTTCCAACGTGGTCAGAAGGAAAAACTATTATGCAGATTGGGCTTGCACAATTAAATAAAATAAAGATGTAGGTGCTTTAGAGCAAATACACCTCAATTTTCCACAAGTGTGAAAAAAAAAATGTTCAGTACGCCACTGAAGAACTAGTTTCTTTGGACTTTCTTACCCTCAGACAGTCAGTCTAAAATCTATGAAGGAATAAGGCAGGGTCCCAAACTCTGTGTGTGCATGTGTGTAAGTGTGTATGTGCCTGCACGTATGGGAGTGGGTATCGTATGTGTGTATATGTGTGCCCGTAGGTAAGTTATCTGTGTATACATGTGGTTATGTACATACGTGTGTGTGCATTCACCTGTGTGTGTGCACGTGCATGTGTGGGTGTGGTGGGTATGCACGTGTGTGTATGTGTTTGCTTGTTTTTAAAGAACCAGCACAGCCTAGCAGTTGAGCCCTGGAGCCGGCCTGCTCAGCAGACCCCTGTCCTGCGTCTCACCAGCAGTGGCCCTGGACGGGTCACTCCTCCCGCTGAGCCTCGGGGCCTCCTCTGCATAGGGTTGTTGGGAGGATTAAATGAAGCGGCACATGTGAGGTGCTCAGTGTTACGAAGCTTACCCTTCATGGCAATTACTGTGTGTTTTTATCCTCCTTCTGTGGGAGAGGAAGCTGGTTCAAGCCCCACATAGAGCCTGACTGAGCTCACCTAGCGTAAGGGCGCAGCCTGGAGTCAGGTGTGCTTCTGCACAGACAGGCCCGGCCCACTCCATCCCTCCCGGTGGGTGAGTCCCCACGCATCCACCCAAGGTGCACCCAGCAGGCACCCTCCGTGGATGTTTTTCTCTTTAGGCCTATGGCCAGTGCTTTTCACATGTCCGGCTTTAGGATATTTGTAGTTGGGTTTTTTACTTTAAAGTGTTGCAATTAGAAGATAAAAATCAAATGAAATAACAAAGGCTAACAGGTGCCTGGTACCAGGAGCATCTGCTGTGCACGAGGGTCAGGGCTCCTAGGAAGCCCTCCTCCTGAGAGGCTGCCTCACCTGGCCTGAGGCTCCAGGGAGCACTTGACTTCTGAGACCTCACTATGACTGACAGGTGTGGGCACGGTCCTTTATTTTTTTAATCCACCAGAGCTCTTGAAACACAATAGGCACTTAGGATAGATAGTTACCGATCTTTAAGGGTTTTTCCTATACACTCTGTGCCTGGCTTCAGTATCATTGATTAATCCATTCTTAGCAAATCTACCATTTTATAACACTCCCAGCAAATATCACCATGAAATTAAGGGATGTGGGGAGCTCGACTGAATGATTATAAAGTTCTCTGGAAGAGTGAGACTAGGGAGAGAAATTCTGAAAGAATTAAATGCAGATATTTAAACATATTTTTAAACTATAATAACTGTTGGTGCCAGAATAGACAGATGAGTCAAGGGGACCAGAACAGATAGTCCACAAACAGAGCCATGTAGACACACTAAGTGTAACATTTCAATCTGGCGGGGAAAGAATAAAGCGTTAAATAAAAGATATTGACAATTGGCTCACCATTTGGAAAGGAAATCATTATATTGGTAGATTTATACCCATAAAATTAGAAACTTCTGTTTGGCAAAAAATACCATAATATTAAAATTAGAAAAATATTTATGAAATATTTTGGACAAACTTGAGTCATTCGCAGATGGTCTTTTTCACTTCTCTGTAGCCCAAGGACTGCAAACTTTTTCTGTGAAGGGCTTTCTGGTCTCTGTGACAACAACAACTCTGCCATTTTAGTGCAAAAACAACCACAGAAAATATGTAAATGAAGAGCCTACTGTATTCTAACAGAGCTTTACAAAAACAACCTGTGGCTGTAGCCTGTTTACATGTTGCAGTTGAACTGAGTACGTGCTCTGTTACTTGGTGATGAAGAGGCCTGTTTATTTGGGTATTTTTTGAGGCGTCGCATCCAGGCCCCATTTTCCCACACATGGAACCATATTGTCCCATGTGATGGTAAGTGTTTAACAACCTACCAGTGCTCTGGGGGGAAATTATGTATGTCTATATATCACATATGTTTATTATAAACTACTGACACAAAGTACGTGTAGAACAAAATTTACAAATAAAAATAAAAGATGCAATCTTCATACTGTAAATTCCATGTAGCCCATCGATATTCAGAGAATGCTTTCATTAATTTTCACCAGGGACTTCCCTGGAAGTCCAGTGGTTAAGACTCTGTGCTTCCACTGCAGGGGGCACGGGTTCAATCCCTGGTCAGGGAACTAAGATCCCACATGCCGTGAGGTGTGGCATGCATGCATCAATCAATCAATCAATCAATCAATAAAATTTTCACCAAACTCTCTTATCCATGGCCAACCTATGGATGTAGTTGATGAGCAACTGTATTTCCGACATAAATATAGGTCTGAACTTCATTCATTTGTCAACAACACAAGCAACTTCTTTGCTGAATTGGATAATACTTTTCAAAAACTGGATAATTGGATAATACTTTTCAAATACTTTTCAAAAAAATTTTTATGCCACTCGCGGTGTAATGACTATAAATACAACACACTTTTAAGTTTAATCTGTTATTAACATTTTCTCTGTCACTTTCAGTCTAGAAAATCAACAATAAATGAAGTCCTTATTTGTTGCATTTGTCCATTTCCACGTATAAATTCTCCCACCATGACCAATTTCAAGCTACCAAGGTGTTGACTCTGAAGATAGAGTTGGGAGGAGACGCACATGCCACCAGTAGAGAATATTTCCATCGTGTAGACAGAATAGATGTAAATAACCCCCAGAGTATAGGAAATGACAAGATAAAGTAATTAGGAAGTGGTGATTTCTGAATATTTTGTTACCTTTGTTCTCAATATAATTTAATCATCATTTTATGTAGTTTAATTTTTAATAATGGTTATGTTAAGAACCCGCTCACAACATTCTTGAAAGTGTTAACAGTCAGCTGTATTAAGTCAATGTGAGCTGGCCCAGCACACCCCTGCATATTGGGAATTGTATAGGTAGAGGACTTTCTTTTTTTTTTTTTTTAATTTATTTTATTAAAAAATAGTTCATGGGCTTCCCTGGTGGCACAGTGGTTGAGAGTTCGCCTGCTGATGCAGGGGACACGGGTTCGTGCCCCAGTGCAGGAAGATCCCACATGCCGTGGAGCGGCTGGGCCCGTGAGCCATGGCTGCTGAGCCTGCGTGTCCAGAGCCTGTGCTCCACAACGGGAGAGGCCACAACAGTGAGAGCCCCACATACTGCAAAAAAAATAATAATAATAATAAATAAATAAAATATAGTTCATTTACAATGTTGTGTTAATTTCTGCTGTACAGCAAAGTGATTCAGACACCCACTCCATCCCTCTGTGACCCACTACCCCCATGGCAACCACAAGTCTTCTCTATGTCTGTGAGTCTGTTTCTGTTTCGTAGATAAGTTCATTTGTGTCATATTTTAGATTCCACATATAAGTGAGATCATATGGTATTTGTCTTTCTGACTTACTCCATTTAGTGTGATAATCTCTAGGTCCATCCATGTTGCTGCAAGTGGCATTATTTCATTCTTTTTTATAGCTGAGTAATATTCCATCATATATATGTACCACATCTTCTTTATCCATTCAAGCATCAAGGGACATTCAGGTTGTTTCCATGTCTTGGCTATTGTGAATAGTGCTGCTATGAACATAGGGGTGCATGTATCTTTTCGAATTACAGTTTTGTCTGGGTATGTGCCCAGGAGTGGGATTGCTGGGTAATATGGTAGTTCTATTTTTAGTTTTTGAGGAACCTCCATACTGTTTTCCATAGTGGCTGCACCGATTTGCATTCCCACTAACAGTGTATGAGGGTTCCTTTTTCTCCACACCCTCTCCAGCATTTGTAGACTCTTTAATAATGGCCATTCTGACTGGTGTGAGGTGGTACCTCACTGTAGTTTTGATTTGCATTTCTCTAATACTTAGTGATGTTGAGCATCTTTTCATGTGTCTGTTGGCCATCTGTATGTCTTCTTTGGAGAAATGTCTATTTAGGTCTTCTCCCCTTTTTTTAATTGGGTTATTTGTTTTTTTGTTATTGAGTTGTATGAGCTGCTTGTATATTTTGGAAATTAAGCCCTTGTCGGTTGCATCATTTGCAAATATTTTCTCCCAGTCTGTAGGTTGTGTTTTTGTTTTGTTTATGGTTTCCTTTGCTGTGCAAAAGCCCTTGTAAGTTTGATTAGGTCCCATTTGTTTGTTTTTGCTTTCATTTCTATTGCCTTAGGAGACTGACCTAAGAAAACATTGGTCCAATTTATGTCAGAGAATGTTTTGCCTATGTTCTCTTCTAGGAGTTTTATGGTGTCATGTCTAATATTTACGTCTTTAAGCGATTTTGAGCTTATTTTTGTGTATGGTGGGAGGATGTGTTCTAACTTCATTGATTTGCATGCGTCCAGCTTTCCCAACACCACTTGCAGAGGAGACTTTCTTTTCCCCATTGTATAATCTTGCCTCCTTTGTCAAAGATTAATTGACTGTAGGTGTGTGGGTTTATTTCTGGGCTCTCTATTCTGTTCTGTTGATCCATATGTCTGTTTTTGTGCCAATACCATGCAGTTTTGATTACTGTAGCTTTGTAGTATTGTCTGAAATCTGGGAGAGTTGTTCCTCCTGCTTTGTTCTTCTTTCTCAGGATTGCTTTGGCAATTCTGGGTCTTTTATGGTTCCATATAAATTTTAGGATTATTTGTTCTAGTTCTGTGAAAAATGTCATGGATAATTTGATAGGGATCACATTCACTCTGTAGATTGCTTTGGATAGTATGGCCATTTTAACATTGTTAATTCTTCCAATCCAGGAACATGGGACATATTTCCATTTCTTTGAATCATCTTAAATTTCTTTTATTAATGTTTTATAGTTCTCAGCATACAATTCTTTCAGCTCCTTGGTCAGGTTTATTCCCAAGTATTTTATTTTTTTGATGCAATTTTAAAAGGGCTTTTTTTTTTAATGTTCCCTCTCTATTTCATTGTTAGTGTAAAGAAACGCAACTGATTTCTGTATGTTAATCTTGTATCCTGCTACCTTGCTGAATTCTTTTATCAGTTTTAGTAGTTTTGTGTGTAGTCTTTAGGGTTTTCTGTATATACTATCATGTCATCGGCATATAACGACAATTTTACCTCTTTAGGGAAAGGCCTTTTTTTGTGATGAGCATACTTGAAGGTGGATACATCCAGCTGTGACCCAGGGTCAGACCTTACAAAGTGCTCTGACCCCAGCCCCAAAACTCCTGTTTATCCCAATAGCCAGCCCCCCTGAGCAGAGCCTTGGTCCCTCCCCAAGGACCATTCAGCACAATCAGGAGCTCTTATTTCATTGGCTTATTTCTTTCCAAGACCCACTTGGAAGAGTAAGGTCTAATCGCCATTGGTTTAACTGCTTATTTACTAAATCAAACTCCTTTTTTTTTTCTTTACTAAGTCTTGCTAATCAGTAAACAGTCATCATTTGAATTCTCAATATGCTAAAAAGTCATTTTTCCAAGGGGGATAATTAAAACAGTATTTGGTATAAAAAATTCCATACACAGGCAGACACCTTCTTCATCTCAAATCCCATGGTTAGATGATTGCAAACAGAGGTTTATACCGTTATAGCCTTAATATGTAAGGAATCACTAAGAAGTCTCACAGATCACTAAGAAATATGTGAAGCATCCCACTAGAAAAATAGGCAAAGAGCTTGAAAGAGCAATTCATGAAGAAAAATGACAAGCAGTAAACAAAAGCTATTTAATCTTTGCAGTACTGGAAGCAAGTACAAATTAAAACAGAGACAGGAAAGTAAATATCAGGATAACAAGCAAACAAGTGGAAGTTGCGGGGATTACAAAACAAAACCAAGAACGTGCCTGGCATCCTGCAGGTAGGGCCACAGCATGATCTTGTATAGAGAGCCTGAATATAGACGTAAAAAGGCCTGGGTCCCGGTTCCAGCTCCACCAACTACTGCCTAGGAGACCTTGTGAGTGATAATAACTCCCTTGTGGGCATGTTTGGGCACCTGATGTGAATGAACATTTCCAGCATGACCTGGCACGGGATGGGTTGTCATGGAAGCTCAGTCCCCTTTCCCCCTCTTCTCACATGTATAGGTTCTAACCGCAGCCTTTGGGAACTGGTCCATTTTCCCTCCGGGAAAGCTCCAGCCCAGAGGGAACAGGTAGAGACCTGCCTCCACACCTTTGAAGAAGATTAAACTGGCTGTGATTCTGGAGAGCCCAGGAATTTGGAAACAACAGAATCCAGGGGTGCTGTGCTGAGGACATGCTGGGTTGCCATCCAGCCAATTCTTTCAAGTTTGGAGCTCAGCAGGTCCATTTCTATCCTTTCTTCTTCTTAAGCAACATTTTTTTCCAAACAAAAGCAAAAATTTGCTCACAGCTTGGTTTTGAAACTGCTGTGAGCAGATAATACACGGCAAACTGCCCTGGCCCTGAGTGGCTCTGTGTGCGTGCAGTGAGTCCCGGGGCAGAGCCATGTAAGATGTTCCCACACGTCTTGGCTTTCTTTGGAGCTGGCCCAGAGCACCTGACTCCACCGGCTCCCTTCCGTGGAATCCCATCTTTGGGTTTCTCCTTCCCCCAAACCTGAAAGGTGAAGCCGGGGCAAGATCAAAGAGGTCCAGGCAGCATTTGGTGTGTTTGCCAAAACGTGCAGAGTAAAGCTCCAGGGGCCCAGGTGAGTTACGAAGCTGGAACCTGCACCCCATTCACGCTGACCTGACTGAGAGGAGGCAGAGTGTGTGAGAAGCGGGTGGCGAGAGGGAGACCAGGCTCCACAGAGCCCGGAGTCAGGCGCAGCATTCAGACCTGGGGACCCTGCGTGGGGTGAGCCCAGAGCAGAGCCTGGCAGGTGTGATCTGAGTTCCTGCCAGGCCACTTTCTGGCCTGGTTCTGGAACCTCTCAGCCTCCCTTCCTGCACACGTGCGACGCGAATAATAGTATCTGCATCACAGGCCTGGGTGAGGTCCAAATGTAGATTTTATGCGAACAGATACTTGGTGAGGAATTTTGAGGTTTTAGGGTTATGAGCTGAAACATCTAAAGCACTGACTGATAACTCAGTGTTATGCTGTCTCTTCTGTGTCACGTTCTGCATTTCTGCCTTAGCAAGCTGCGATGCTCCCTTGAATGGAAGGGAAGGGACCAAAGAAAGCCCAGGGAAGTCATTCTTTTCAAACTTTACTCGAGGTAGTTCATGCCTTCTGCATTGAGTCCTGTGTGTTGATTACACTTTACTCCCTACATCTCACACCGCACCCGCCGTGTGCTCCCCAGGTTGCCTCAGCCCCACTGCCTTGGGGCCTCGCCTCTTGCCCAATGGAGAAGTCTGTCCCTACGTCAGCTCCCTCAGCCTCCACCAAAGTGAAGCCTCAGCTAGGGCACAGCTGCCTTGTTCCCACACAGGTAGGAGCTGCATTGGCCAGAGGGGGCCAATCAAACCCAAGAGGACGTGAGGAGGCTGTAACTTTTCTCTCCACTTCCAAGTGACATGTGAAATCCAGGCTTCCCAGTGTCGACTGAAAAAAAATGCATAACCTAAAAGTTGAGAGTTATGCTTTATTTGGCTGGCAAAGCTGAGAACTTAAGCCTGGGACATAGCCTCGCAGATAGTTCTGAGGGACTGCTCCGAAGAGGCAACGGGGAAGCCAGGATGTACAGGAGTTTTTGCAACGACGTAGTCAAAACATCAGAAGACTTTTGTCGATTAAAGAAAACCAGGGACTTCCCTGGCAGTCCATTGGTTAAGACTTCGCCTTCCAATGCAGGGGGTGTAGGTTCGATCCCTGGCCAAGGAGCTAAGATCCCACATGCCTCGAGCCAAAAAAACAAAACATAAAACAGAAGCAATATTGTAAAAAATTCAATAAAGACTTTAAAAATAGTCCACATCCAAAAAAAAAAATCTTTAAAAGAAAACCAGACATCTCAAGTTAAGGAATTTAGTGCTATTCTGTGTATTGAAAGATGCAAGATTCTAGGCTCCCTGAAGTCATTCCTTTGGTATGCTCCTCAGCTATCTGGGGCCAGTATCCTGCTTTTCTCCATCCTGAGTGCCCTTAGGGTGCACCGTTGGGGGTGGCTGCAGTGGCTGAGGGTGGCAGTGGGCAGCCCCTTTGTCTCCATCTGAGTTTCCTCAGGGCTCACGTCAGGGTGGCTGTAATGTGATGGCTTGATGGCTGCAGCATCCTTTGTTCACTGATACGGCAGGTGATATTTTAGTTCACACCAGCATCTAGCCACCTGGAGGGGCAGGTAACACACCTGGGAGTGCACGGGAGGTTTGCCCAGGGAGAGCCGAGAAAGAGGCCTACATCCTTCCCACATGCCCCACAAAACCCATTCGGAAGACCTGCCCTGGCCTAGCAACCTGCTGCTTTGGTGTGAAGTTGCAGCCAGCTTGGTACTTATTTCCCCCTTCCCGGCTGCCCCTCCTCCGCACTCCTGTTGCCCCAGGACTGCACCTCGCGGTGAAGCCTCAGCCCCTGGGCTTTGCCGCAGTGCTTGCTCTCTAGAGAATGTTGCCTAAAGCATGTGGTCAGTGGCAGACTAAGTGTGCGCTTCAGTAATCCCCGTGAACTACTGCGAGGAGTGGGTCATCACGGGCATCCCGTTAGAACTGGTTGGGTGTGATTCTGCACTACAGGAAGTGCAGGACGTGGTCTCTCCTCTCTCCCCGGCGCTCAGCCCTTGGAACATGGCTGTAATAAGCAGGTGTTGGATGATGGAGTGAATGAAGGTACCCACAGCCCTGAACCTTGTTTAAATCAAGAGCTCATATAATTTGAATCAACTGTTTTCAGCTATGCACACTCAGTAACCCGTTTAATAATCAGTTAAAAGAGGTAGAAATTAGTCTCTCCGGTGTGACTGTTCCTTCCCTTTTTTCATCATAAAACGTTCCATGGTTTCTTGTGTTGACTTTAAAAATGCAGAACGTGAGACCTGCAAGTTAAGTTGTATTGGGGACAAAATGAGGACTGCAGTCCAGGAGACAGTGTTTCCGATAACTCTGAGAAATTGCTCCAACGGGACGAGGGGGGAGCCAGGATATATAGGAATTTTGCAACAAAGAGCAGGTAATTGGGAAAGTCAAAAAATTATTGTTAAATAAAGAAAGCCAGATATCTCAAGTTAAGGAATTTAGTGCTTATCTATGTATGGGAAGATGGAAGAGTCTGGGCTCACTGAAATCATTCCTTTGATGTGCACCTCAGCTATCTGGGGCCAGTATCCTGTATTTTCACATCCTGAGTTTCCTTAGGGCTCACTGCAGGGAGTGGCTGCGGTCTGATGGCTGCTAGATGGAAATATTCTTTTCAGCCCCGAGTTTCCTCAGGGCTCACTGACTCACGTTGGAGGGCTGCAGTCATTGATGACTGTGACATCCTGTGTTTATTGATATGGCAGGAAATATTCCATTTATAAATATACCATTTATCACTTGATTTCTGTTCAGTAGCTCTTTCATACACTTCCTCCTCCTGAGAGCATAGCTGTTCTCATTTTCTTGCTGGTGTTATTGACCACGGTTGAATTGACATCTGCTTTGAGCTAGACTTCACTTCCAAAAGAATGGAGATTTTGCAATCTGCCTTTGGTGGCTCAATTTATCTCGTACTGGCAGCTTAGATTTCAAGCATGTGCCTTCTGTGCTGGCTTCCAAGTTTGTCACTAAACTCTCATTTCTGGAAAGTGTGATTATGGAGAATCGCTCCCGCTTCCTGGAAAGAACTGAGGACTCCGGGAAGTTTCCAGGCACCATACACACGGTTGTCCAAAAGTTCCATTTTTTACCCCATTTGCTTCGAAAGGACTCAAGTGTTTCAGTTGGTCTCGTTGCCTCCCTTCTGGTCTTTCAGGGGACTGTTATAGTGGTGCTGTTGCCCAAAGTCTCCTGGTTCAGGAGAAAAGGAAGCATGATACCCTGCTTGTTCAGGTGCATGTACATGAGTCATCTCTTTGTTCATCACCCTATGTCTCGCCTGGTCGTGGATGTAACAAAGAGATGAGTTTCTTCTTTAATATTTCATTTTTGCAAATAAAATACAAAATGTTGATGAAGATGAAAAATAAAATGTATGGGAAGAGGAAGAACTCTCCTGAAACCCCTTCCTCAGGTTCTCCACTGTTGCATCAGGTGCAAAGGTGCACCTGCACTGGTCAGCATTCTGGCAACCAGATCCCCCCCACCCCCTGCGCCAAGAATATGTAAGTGCATTTAATGTTTGAACATTTGACTTTGTTATTTTCAGAAGCATATCATGTTCAATATGTCTATATTTCCACTTGGTGTTTTTTCGTCTTGACGTTTTACTGCGTTCTAACCGTGCTGCGTACATAACTTTGTATTTCTTTCTGTTACTTGCATATCAAGCGCTTTTTCATGTCCTTTTTTATCCTTTGTGAGCAGCACTTTATGTATTTTGATAATACTTCACCAAGTAGAAATACCGTCGTTTACTTAGGCATCCTTCTATTGTTGGGACGCGTACATTGTTTTCTGGGGGTTTTGCTATTATAAACAGACAGCTTAGTGCAGAAAGCTTTCTCCTAAATTTAAAATTATTTCCTTGGGATCGTTCACCGGAAGTAAAATTACTAGGACAAATAAGCGGTGGAAACCACAAGTATACCTACGCTGGATACATTTTACTAATTTGCTTTTCAAAATGGTTGAACCAACATACAACTTCATCAGGCACAAGTAGGCACTCATTTGCCAGCTCTCGAGGAGATAAATGATATCTTTCCTTAATTTGCATTGCGATAATTACTAAGGAGGGTGAACACTTTTCCAAACGTTGGTGTACAAAGTGTGTGTGTGTGTTTTTAATTGCCCTTTCTCTTTTTTTCCAGAGAATAGTCAGTATTGTTATTAAGCTAATAGGTACTCCATGTAAAATACAAATTTAATAACCCTTTCTGGGTCATAGCTCCTATAAATGTTTTTTTCTGGTCTGTTATTTGACTTATATATATTTTTAAGTTAATCTTAAATTTCTTCTCCAGAGTTTTGATAATTCTTTTTTTTATTCCCAGTTTGTTTGTGATTTGATTTTTTTCAGAATCTGTTTGATTTGGGTTTTTTTTTTTAGTATAAGGTAAATATTTTTCATAAATTGCTAACGAATTACCCCAAAACAAAGACAAAATCGAAACGTTAAGAGATGTTATGGGCTTCTGCATATGGCAACAGAAAGACCAAGAATAGGACAACTAGCAAAGCAACTAAAATATACAAAACAAGTTGTGAAAATAAGTCCAGCCGTATTGATAGTTTCAATAAATGTAAATAGATTGCTTCATTTAGAAGACAAAGATTGTCAGACTAGATTTTTTACATGTGTTTGCTTTTGTGCCGGGCGTATTTGATTTACCTACCAGACCCCTGTCCACTCCTGTCTGCCCCACTCTGCCTGAGGCTGGTCAATCCACAAACTGTCTGCCTGTGGCTGGTGGTGGAGTTCAGCCAGAGGGAAACTCCAGCAGGAGAATGGAAGGAGGAAGGAGATGTTTCTTTCAGAGTTATTTATCCCTCCAGCATCCCTCGGGGTCACAGCCCCACCCTCCCCTTGCCGGTAGACTATTGTACACTTATGGGCTAAACACCCCTTCTGTTTCTAGCCCCGGGGAACTCCATCGTCCCCTGTGGCTCTGTTTTGCTCTGCTGACACCTCTGTAAATGGTCTCTTTATTAAAGGCTTATTGGATTATCCTAGTTTAATTATGCTGTCTTCTTCCTGCTAGGACAGACTGATGGAACTATATGTAAGAACAATATCTAAAATATAAGAAAACTGCAAAGTTAAAAATAAAGTGCATGGGAAAAGATAGACCCAGCAAATGCTAACCAAAGAAAGCTGATGTAGTTACGTTAACATCAGACAAACAGAAATGTTATGGTGAAAAGCAATCCCAAAGCTGAAGAGGGTCACTGCGCATTGATAAAAGATTTGGTTCAATTCTAACGTGGCCTCGAAATATATAATGCAAAAATTTGTTAAAGCTCCAAAGAGAAAAATACAGACTCACACCCAAGGTGGGAGATTTGGCACACCTCAAATATATTTGATAGACAAAATAGCAAAAATCAGTAGGAAGAGAAGATTTGAACTTCACAGTTGACAATTTAGGTCTAACCAATGGACCTACACCCAACAACCAAAGAACACACTTGCCTTTCAATCACAGGTGGATTATTCCTGAAAATTGGCCACGTAGTAGACCATTTGGCAAACTTCAGGGTATTTCCAAGGATTGGTAGTATATAAGCCCTGTCCTCTGAGATTACAGGTAAGAAATCAAAATTTAAAAGATAACTAGAAAAAGCTCATACATTTGATAGTTAAAAAACACTTCTAAACAACTCATGTGTTAAAGGAAAATAATCATAATTTAATAGGGAGGGACTTCCCTGGTGGCACAGTGGTTAAGAATCCACCTGCCAATGCAGGGGACACAGGTTCGAGCCCTGGTCTGGGAAGATCCCACATGCTGCGGAGCGACTAAGCCCATGTGCCACAGCTACTCAGCCTGCACTCTAGAGCCCATGTGCCACAACTACTGAGCCTGTGTGCCACAACTACTGAAGCCCATGCGCCTAGAGCCTGTGCTCCACAACAAGAGAAGCCACCACAATGAGAAGCCCGCACACCACAATGAAGAGTATCCCCCGCCTGCTGAAACTACAGAAAGCCCGTGTGCAGCAACAAACACCCAATGCAGCCAAAAATAAATAAATAAAATAAATAAATTTATTTTTTAAAAAGGATAATAATAATAATTTAATAGGGAATCTTTGGAACTGGATGATAATAAAATACTGCATATCCAAACAGGTAATGCAGGTGAAGTAAGGATGAGAGAGGAATGTACGTTCCCAACTGCATGTGTTAGAAAAGAAGAAAGGCTAAAGATTGATGATAGGTGCTTTGTGTCCACCTAGAGGGGTGGGATAGGGAGGGTGGGAGGGAGACGCAAGAGGCAGGAGATATGGAGATGTATGTATATGTATAGCTGATTTACTTTGTTTTACAGCAGAAACTAACACGATATAGTAAAGCAATTATACTCCAATAAAGATGTTTAAAAAAAAAGATTGATGGTAGAAAATGACCAGCAACATAAACTCAAAGAAAGCAGAAAAAATGAATTTTTAAACTAGCAGAAATCAATGAAATAGAAAACAAACGTACGTAGAGAGAATTGACAAAAGCCCTAAGTTGGTCCTTTGAAGACACTAATAAAATTGATAAACCTCTGGGAAGACTGGTCAAGGAAAAAACTGAGAATATAGTTGACCCTTGGACAGCACAGGTTTGAACTGCACAGGCCCACTTAGACGCAGATTTTTTTTTTTTTCAGTAAATAAGAACTACAGTCCAACACAGTCTGTGGTTGGTTGAATCTGCAGATGCAGGGCTGGCTGTAAAGTTACAGATGGGGGTTGGCACCCCAGACCCCTGCGTTGTTCAAGGGTCATCTGTATATAATTTCACAAATGAAAAAGTACAATGTTATTTAGATCCTGTATACATCAAAGTTATTATAAGAAGATATTATAAACAACTTTGTGACCAAAAAATGAAATGTTAAGTGAAATGACCAAAAATAATGTAACAGCAAAATTGATACAAGAAGAAACAAAAATTAAAATTGTGTGATTAAAGAAATTGATTCTGTAATTTAAAAGAAAACTCAGGGCTGGTTAGATGCACTGACAGATTCTACTAAACATTTAAATGGAAGAAATGTAATGTCAATATTCCACAGACTCTTCCAGACAGTAGAAAAAGAGGGAAAGAGAGTCTCCAGTTAGTTTGATGAAGCCTGAGTATCCTTGATACCAACTCCCAACAGCCCACTATGAGAAGGGAGGCTTTTCAGCCAGTGTCACTTGGGAACGTAAATAGGAAAATCCCAAGTTCAATATTAACAAACTAAATCCAACAGTATTTTTTTAAAGTTCCTCTTCTCCTGTGTCTTTTGGATTAAATATTTTTGAATATTCCATCTTATTTCCTTTAGGATTTTTAGCCTATTTTGTGATTGTCGCTGTAGACTTGGAGTTAATACTCCTCCCCACTTTCTGCTGTAGTTGTGTGCTATATGTAACTTCTGTACACATTACAAACTCCATCTTGCAGGGATATTTTTGCTTTAAAGACAGTCATTGTC
Organism: Mesoplodon densirostris; assembly: GCF_025265405.1. NCBI lineage: Eukaryota > Metazoa > Chordata > Mammalia > Artiodactyla > Ziphiidae > Mesoplodon > Mesoplodon densirostris. The sequence goes on from NC_082664.1 coordinate 154,560,882, forward strand.
TTTTAAAGAAATTAAGAGAGAAAAAAAAAAGCTACTCTTTTATATTTACCTACATGGTCACCATTTCTGGTACTCTGTTCTTTCCTGTAGATCCAGATTTTCATCTGTGACCATTTTCCTTCTATCTGAAGAACTTCCTTCACCATTTCTTATCATGCTGGTCTGCTGGCCATGAATTTGCTCTGCTTGGATTTATTCCAAAATATCTTTATTTCAACCCATCTTCAGTTTGTTTTTAAAAATAGGTTTATTTACTGACACACTGATTTTCACTCTGCTTAGAGGAAGCCATTGTGATGGTGCTGTGACTCCACCCATTTTTTTAAATTAATTTATTTATTTTTGGCTGTGTTGGATCTTTGTTGCTGTGTGTGGGCTTTCTCAAGTTGTGGTGAGCAGGGGCTACTCTTTGTTGTGGTGTGCAGGCTTCTCATTGCGGTGGCTTCTCTTGTTGCAGAGCACAGGCTCTAGGTGCATGGGTTTCAGTAGTTGGGGCACATGGGCTTCAGTAGTTGGGGCACACAGGCTCACTATTTGTGGATCACGGGCTCTAGAGCACAGGCTCAGTAGTTGTGGTGCACGGGCTTAGTTGCTCCGCGGCATGTGGGATCTTCCCAGACCAGGGCTCAAACCCGTGTCCCCTGCATTGGCGGGTGGATTCTTAACCACTGTGCCACCAGAGAAGTCCTCCACCCATTTTTGAATGGCTGTTTTCTCTAGATCTAGGTTGGCAGTATTTTTTATTTGTTTATGGCTGCATTGGGTCTTCGTTGCTGCATGCGGGCTCTCTCTAGTTGTGGCAGGTGGGGGCTACTCTTCATTGTGGTGCATAGGTTTCTCATTGTGGTGGCTTCTCTTGTTGCAGAGCACGGGCTCTAGGCACACGGGCTTCAGTAGTTGTGGCTTGTGGGCTCTAGAGCACAGGCTCAGTAGTTGCGGCGCATGGGCTTAGTTGCTCCATGGCATGTGGGATCTTACCGGACCAGGGCTTGAACCCGTGTCCCCCGCATTGGCAGGCAGATTCTTAACCACTGCACCACCAGAGAAGCCCTATTTTTTTTTTCATTTCAGTACTTTAAAGATATTACATTTTCTTCTTATCTCCATTGTTTCTGGTAGGAAGTGCTTGCATTTACTATGAAAACAAACGTTTACATCTAAGCTATCTGGCGTGCAAGGATAACATTTCCTTTCTCATTTTGTTCAGGCTAGCAAGTTTGCCAAATACAAAATCAATAAACCAAAAGTGCTTTTTCACATTTCAGCATGCAGAACTTCTAATCATTCTAAGTGCCTCACTGCTAAATATAGAAGGACCTCCACACATTCGAGAAGATTATGCAACATTAGAACAGACACAAACCCTGAAGAGAATAAACTTGGAGGTAAGAGGGAATTCAGGCAGGAAAAGCAAACAAAAGCACAACAACAGCAAAACTTCAAAAAAACTATAGTTGATGTTCCAAGATAGAAAACCCAAGTAGGGAAAAGGCCAGTTCTTCTTACCTCCTGTGTTTCTCTCCTGTGTGTCTCCTTTATTGTTAACACAGAACTCTTCACTTCTGGTACTTCTAGTCACCAAATGTGTGGGGTTTCCCCCCACAGCAAACAATTCTCTGCAGCACCATCTGGGTGTCCTCTGATGCAACCCAATTCTGGCACCACCTACCCGGGGACAGAGTCAGGCCCCACAGGCTAATAAGGACTCAGTCCCACAAGACTGTCCCCCGCACACATACACACACACACTTCGGACCAGTTGTAAGCCTGGGTTATCACCTGTGTTTTTGACCGACTGCCCTGTAGATCTAAAGACCCCCTCCTTGGGTTCAGTTAATTTTCTAGAGCTGCTCACAAAACTCAAGGAAACACTTGCTTACATTTACCAGTTTATTAAAGGCTATGATAAAACGGTACAGATGAACAGCCAGGGGAAGAGATACACAGGGTCTGTGAGGGTCCCTAGTGCAGGAGCCTCTGTCCTTGTGGAGTTGGGATGCATCACCCTCCTGGGTAGATGTCTTCACCCACCTAGCAGCTCCCTGAACCCCATGCTATTGGGATTTTCTGGAGGCCTCCTCATGTAGGCGCGATCAATTACCAACTCCGTTTTTCGCCCTTCTCCCCTCTAGAGAAATGGGGGGTGGGGCTGAAAAGTCCAAGCTCCGAATCCTGGCTTGGTCTTTCTGGTGACCAGCCCCCATCCAGGAACCACCCAGGAGCCCACCAGAGTCACCTCATTAGAACAAAAGTTGCTCCTAGTATTTTTTTCAGTTGGGAATTGACAAGGGTTTTAGGAGCCCTGTGCCAGGAACCGGGGGTAGGAACCAATATATAATTTCTATTATCTCATAGGTATCCTCAGGGAAGATTAAGTATTTCAGTGCTGAAATAAGAACAGGATGCTGCATTTTAAAAAGGAACATTGGGAGGACCAGATAAATGACTTGAAATTTTAAAATATGAGGCAAAAATTAGAAAGGCAAGAGATAGGTTGGAGGAGGAAGCCTCCCAGAAAATGAAGAGGGAGTGGGGTGGGCATGTGGAGGATAGTGTAAGAGAAAGGATTCTTGATGTCCTGGGTAAGGAGGCACTGGACGATGGCTAGAATTCAGGAGCTTGGACAGAGCACGTGAGCATTTACCCTAGAAGGGCCCCCTCGGAGCCTGACAAGAGGCTGAGTCTCGGGCAGGACGCGGAAAGGTGGAGAGGGTGGCGGGAAGGACCGCTGTCCTGTTATAGCCCGTGTAGCAGACTTTGTCTTTTCAAACCGTTAATTTATTACTTTGAACTAACTGAAAAATGTTGAAAGGTGGTATTTTAGTGTTCTCTATCTCACCCTGTAGGTGCCGTTAAGAAAAGTGCAGTTTTGTGTGTTACCAAAATGTACAAGTGATTGTTCTTTACCTGATATGTGTGCTTCCACACTTCACCCAAAGAAACATTGGCACTTGGGATTCTGAGATACTCCTTCTGGCACTGAAAATACCATTTTGAAAGGTTTTTATGGCTACGAGATCATAGGGAAGATTCTCCCATCTGCCCGGCTTTACTTCCAGCTCTGGAGGTGTGCACGCATGTGTGTATGTGTGCATGTCCATAGGGGACACATACATGTGTGCACTCTTCCTTCTTCTTTTCTAGGCCATTTCCTAAATTCTCTCTCTCTTCCTACCTCTTGCTTGCCGTAACGTGGACTTAAAGCACATTTATAACTATGTTAAATTCATTGAGTAAAGGTTGATATTTCTGTGAGTGTATAATAGTTCATATAACGGCTTTATTGAAATATAATTCACACAGCATAAAATTCACCCTTTTAAAGCATCCTTGTATATTTTTATAAACAGAAGGAGGAGAGCCTTTTTTATCCCTTTACCCAAACCTCTGCGTTAAACTTTGTAAACAGGTTCCCTGGACTTCAGAAGGAAAAGGCTTCCCCTGGAGTGTTATTTAGACTGAAGCATATTTCTTGATTATAGGCTTCTCTTTCTTTACTGTGTTTCGACTAAAGAATTTCTCCCTGCATGTTGTAAATGTTTGGCGGGGGGAGAATTAATAAATTCTTTATTGTTAATAGCTTCTCTTATGGCCAAAGAAAACCCAGGAATTCAAAAGTATTAGCTCAGAGTCCTTAATCTAACAAAACCTTTCCCCTGCTCTTAGCTGGTTTGTCTCCAATCGTAAATTCCCCTCTCAAGGATTTTTAATGCTTAACTCAAAATGCTGGAAGAGAAAAGCTTCATTACTGCTGGTACTTTCTTATTGGCAAATTCAACCTCAGTCTTCCCTTAATTCTCGTCCTTTCTTTGAATAGGAATAATCCTGTTTGTTCATTACAAATTCAATTCACTGAGGGGGGAACTGCATTGAAGATGGTGAATGATGATAAAGCCATTTATCGGCAGCCTCTGGGGCATTAGCTAGGATTATCCTCTGCCTCTCACAAGGAGTGCTGGCCCTGAGTGTTTAAGCAGGTGGATTTACCGTTCTTTCTTCTAGGGGCTCAGGAATCTGATGGAGAGAAAGCCAGGGAATTTGGCCTTGGGCATCTTTTCAGACCTCTTCTAGGAAATTAAGGAATGAATGGTACTAGTTGGGTTTTGTAAGGGTAAGCTTGAACAGGCACGCTGACGTCTTGACTAGTAACCAATACACTCTTGTTAAATGCTTTGTCCAAAGCAGACCAACATTCCGAAGTCCTCCCACGTCTGGATGGCAGTTCTGTGGAGTGTGGACTGGGTCTCTGGTCTGGTGTAGCCCTGGATCGTTCTTCTTCTGCTTCCTCCTTGGTTCTTCCCTCCAGGTGTCTCATCTCCTCAAAGCGAGGGCAGGCTCTAGGCATGGTGAGCGTGGTGGGACCTGGTCCTCGCGTGGGCTGGACCCTTGGGGTCGTGGATAAGTGTTGACTCAGCGAGAGGAGAGGACCACCCTAAAGCCTGGAGCCCAGAGCTGCATGTCCCTGTGCATCTCTGCCTTACCCTGTGATGCCAAGTCACTGGTGTCTGATCCTTCTGACTCGCCCCAGGTGGGACTGCGGGTTGGAGGCGGGCTGTATACCAGGTGGGCTTCTTCCCGGGGGCGCTGTGGTCCATCACCCGGCAGTTTCTGACTCAAGCCTCATGAGATGCCAGACTCCATGAAGGGGTTATTGGGCCCCTTAACATTATGTGTCAAGAGCCTTCACAATGTTGTATTCTCTCTGGAGAATCTGCCTGGGGAGAGTAGTTCAGATGCAGCAAGTGATATTTCCTGCAAATTCATGTATAAAAGCAAAAATGAAAAGGAAACTGAAACACGTGTCTTGTTATAACCTGTTATGAGAGATTGGTTATGAAAATGCTTATATTCATACAGTGAAATAGTTTGCTGATATTTTAAGATATCAGTGTATTAATTTAGCAAACATTTATTGAGCACACATACCAGAAACTTGCCACATGCTGAGGCCAGTATGCCACGTAAGAAAGGCACATTCCTGCCCACGTGACAACTCTGGTCTGATGAAGGGGAGAAGACAATAAACGGGTGAAGAAATGATTTCTGGATGTGATTAACATGATGCTGAGTTAGAGAAGAAAGATAAATTGCTGTCCTGCATGATTTCAACTATGTGAAAAACAAACATGCATAGAAAATAGCCAAGAGGAGAATATGCCAGGCAAGTTAGAGGTGATTTTTATTTTCTTCTTTATTTGTTTCTCAGATTCTCAACCACTGCGCCACCAGGGAAGCCTTGTTTCTAGATTTTTAAATTAAACTCAATTTTTAAAATTCATGTGTGTGAAAGGTAATATAATATATGCCATGGTTTGTTTGTTTTTTAATCAAACAATCCAGAAGAGAAAACAATAAAAATGAAGCCTTTCTTCCATTCCTGAACCCCAGCCTCCCGTCCCGGGCCCCTCCTGCAAGACAGTTCCTACTGCTGGTTTCTTGGAATTATTTTTTTCTTTTCAGCTTTATTGAGATATAATTGACATGTAGCACTGATAAGTGTAAGGCATACAGCTTAATGACTTACACATATTGGGAAATGATTGCCCCAGTAAGTTTCGTTAATATCCATCATCTCTTATAGACACACACAAAGAAAGAGGAAAAAAACTGGGTTTTTTCCTTGTGATGAGAACTCGTAGGATCTGCTCCCTGGTTTCTTGGAATGCATTCCGCTCTCCCCCCTCACCCAGGGTGTGTGCCGATCCCGAGCTTAGATCAGCCCCTCTTCTCTTGTTTGTCCTACCAAAACTCTATCCGAAAATAAGAATCTAACTTTAGTGATGAGGCCTTTGGTGGGTGTTTTTGGAGACATCATATAGGATTGAAATAACTCGATTCAAATTATAGCTCACAGAGCCCTTGTTCCCTGCCCTGTAGTTATTATGCTCCCCCTTAATGACAGTTCATCACTCAGCAGTTCAAATGTCCAGAGCCTTTGTGGTTTTGAAATGTAGCTTTAATTTGATCCCTGGGAGTTGAGAACGGATGATCGTTCATAGACAGGCCCTGTGTTTGCTGCACCTGCACCCATGTGAAGTATCAATACTTCTCATGTAAGCGTTGCTCACTGCGTTAGGGAAATGGCCACGGAAAGAGCCCAGCCCTTCGGAGACCATGTCCTGGGAGACAGTCAGCTCAGGACAGTTCTTTTCTTTTTTTTTTTTTGCGGTACACGGACCTCTCACTGCTGTGGCCTCTCCCGTGGCGGAGCACAGGCTCCGGACACGCAGGCTCAGCGGCCATGGCTCACGGGCCCAGCTGCTCTGCGGCATGTGGGATCTTCCCGGACTGGGGCACGAACCCGTGTCCCCTGCATCAGCAGGCGGACTCTCAACCACTGTGCCACCAGGGAAGCCCCAGGACGGTTCTTTTATTTTATTTATTTATTTATTTTTATTAATTATTTTTTTTTTTGCGGTATACGGGCCTCCCACTGTCGTGGCCTCTCCCGCTGCGGAGCACAGGCTCCGGACGCGCAGGCCCAGCGGCCATGGCTCACGGGTCTAGCCGCTGAGCGGCATGTGGGATCTTCCCGGACTGGGGCACGAACCCGCGTTCCCCGCATCGGCAGGCGGACTCTCAACCACTGCGCCACCAGGGAAGCCCCAGGACGGTTCTTTTAAATCGAAGGACCCACATCCTTCAATCCTGGCCAGGCCAGGAGAGGCCCAAGCAGTGCAGGGGCTGACTTGGGGGTTTCGGAGGCTGCAGGCTTTCAGGACCTGGGGCCTTAGTTGGCCAGGATGATGGTTAAAAAGAAACAGTACTGCTCTGTGCCCCGCCGTGGGACAAAATCGATTCGTGTTGGTTTGATCCACTTCTCAATAAACCCTGAGGGGCTGGGGCAGCTGGAGCCCATTAGCACGAGCCGCGTGTCCTCCGGCAGGTCACACTGGCCTTCGGCCCCTCACCTGAGTGACAGTGACAGCAGTGACCTCCCTGACATGGTCACACAGTCCCAAACGCTGGGCACACTGTGGTGAGAAGGGAAGCCGGCCCATGGCCCATGGTCACGTCCAACCCGGCCCTTGTGTGCTTTATTACATCAGGGATCCCGCCTGGACGTTGCAGGCCAGGTCTCCCCTCTGTTCTCACCTGAGGATACTGAGCAGCACGGGCCTCGCTCCCTGGTGGAGGCGGCGGTTGTGGGGGGCGCCTGCTGCCCCCTGCTGCCCCTGCCCCGTCCCCGTGCACAGCTGGCTGCTCTCCCGTGAGCCTCTGTCCTCCCCCCACACCCAGACCAGCGTGGGCGCCAGGCATCCTCCTGTTCCTGAGGAGGTCCTCCCCACACCCGGCCTCGGTGGACATTTGGGTTTGTGCCACCTGCCAAACTTGCCCACCTGCCCTGGACTAACTGGGGTGGAAGGAGCCCGAGACCCAGGATGGAGCATCCAAAAAGCAGGACTCCTCAGTGTAACCCAGTTACCACATTTGGGGACAACGGGACAAGGCTGAGTGCCAGGCCCCACCCCAGATCCACCCACTGGATGTTTCAAGATGGGGAGGGGGCTGCTGCCCATCATGGGGGTGGGGGCCAATGGGGGGAGGCTGTGCCGAGACCCAGGGACGGAGACCGTGGCCTGGGCAGGAGGTGGGTTCCTGGTCCCCAGATGACGAGGAGAGGAAGATGCTGGGCTCAGAGCCCTGCTGTCGGGGGGAGGGCTTGGGGACCTGAGCCAGGCAGGGCCAGGCACTTCTGTGGGTGATGGAGGCCCCCGGCCAGACCAAGGGGCCAGAGCACATCAAGGGCTTCCCGGAGGAGGCTCTTGACCCTCGGGTGAGTCTGGGTCCGGTGCCTTCCAGGGAAGTTGAAAGAGTGGAGCCTCATCCTGTACGGCACGGCCCAGCACCCGTATACCACCTTCAGCGCCCATCAGTCTCGATCCCGGATGCTGGAGCTCTCGGCCCCAGAGCCAGAACCACCCAAGGCCGCCCTGTCGCCGTCCCAGGCCGAGGTTCCCGAGGACGAAGAGGACTACACAGGTAATGAACCTGAGGCCAGAGGAGATGCTCTGTTTTCCAGTGTAGCTCTTAAAACGCGGGCTGTTCCCGGCGGAAGGCGGGGCTAGGGTTGTAGGCCTTCCTCTTTCCTGGGAGTCGTAATAATGATGGTAATTTGCACTCACAGCTCCTCCCTCCCATGGCTCTCCTAATATTTTACAGACCAGTAAGTATGCTTCAAACCAGTAAGTACTCGCCAACCTTCCCAGGCTGGGAATAGAGGTTCCCTATGCCCAACCAGAACGGGGACTTGCCCCCTGGCTAGTGACGCTCCTCTGGGGCGCCCCCTTTTCCTCAGGGGCCCCCGTCTTCAGTCTCAGCCTCCTGACCCTCTCCCAAGTCCATCCACTTTCAGTCCTTGTGACCAGAATGTGGGAAGGACCAGGGTGCTTCTGGGAGCCCAGGACGGTTGGGCTGAGTGAGCACAGCCAGGAGTCGCTGGCAACGGAGATCCTGACCAGCCCAGGGGCCTGGGAGAAAGACCCAGCACAGGGTCTCAGCCCTGATGTCAGAGGACACTGATGCTGCAAGAAGCAGCTCAAGCCTCTCAGAGGAAGTAAAGGTGCCTCGTTGCAAATCCTCTTCTTCCTGCTGCGCCACTGCAGCGTGGCCCTGGGCTCTGGGCCTGCGGCGCTCCACGCTGAGAGCTGGGGCAGCATGCAGAAGGACATTCCCAGCCGCCGGGCTGGGCACAGTTTTGGTCAGCGCGCTAGGTGGCAAGCTCTTCCTTCCCCTCTGAACCATCCCAGTGATTTGTGAGAAACGGAGCCTTTCTGGTTGGGCATATTTTCCTTAGCTAAAATGTTACAGCTACTTGATAAATGATGGGTGAGATCTAAGAATATTGATGCTTTGAGTTAGCTAATAGCTTCTGAAGAAAAAAAGTAACAAAATGGAGAACTCCACCAATACAGATCAAGCATAAATTATGACCGATTCAATTTTAAACAACTTCTACTGTGCCTTTAAAATGGAGCATTGAATTATGTATGGACTAATCTGCTCTGTTTCCCCCTGTGATTTATAAACTGTGGCAAGATTCAGTAATTATTAGTAAAGGACTGACTTTTTTTCCCCTTAAAATCTGCTGTGACTCTAACCTCACACTGTCCTGGAATCTCACTGTAACTGTTCTGCAGCCCAGGCCGCTCAGTCCTTCCCAAGCCTGGCCCAGGTGGTTAGAGGGGTCTCTGGGACTAAGGTGTGTTTCTGACACTTGGGGAAGTTCCGTGCAATCTCAGGGGCAAGTGGGGCAGGTGCACCAGTCACACCAGGAAAGAGCGAGAGAGGGGAGGGGGCAGGAGGGGTGTGGTGTGGAGGGAGAGGAGGAGAGGGCTTCAGGGGGAGGGGGAGCAGGGTGGAGGAGCATCTCGGTGGTGCCCTGGGGGAAGCCCTCTGAGTCACAGACAAATAAGCCCAGGTGCAGAAGCCCAGGGAGAAAGAGAGGGTGCTGGGCAGGGGAGATTTGGAGGTGGGGCGATGATCCTCGATGACTTTCTAAATATTTATTTATTTATTTATTTATTTGGTTGCATCTGGTCTTTGTTGCAGTAGGTGGGCTCCTTAGTTGTGGCACGTGGGCTCCTTAGTTGCCAGCAGGCGGGCTCCTTAGTTGTGGCATGCGAACTCTTAGTTGCGGCACGTATGTGGGATCTAGTTCCCTGACCAGGAATCGAACCCAGGCCCCCCGTATTGGGAGCGCGGATTCTTAACCACTGCGCCACCGGGGAAGTCCCTGTTGATGCTTTCTGTGGAGCTTCACGCACAGCTGAGGGGTGAGCTGGCAGAGGGAGGCTGCGTGCCTCTCGGAGGTGGAGCTGGTCATGCAGACAGTGTGGGGGGGGCTCTTGGCCCCGCCCTCCGTCAGGCAGCGGGGGGCGCCAAGCAGCGCTGTGATGGAGGCACACAGGTGGAGGGCCAGCTCTCCCCGGGACAAAGAGTAAAGGGGAGGAGGTGAGTGAGGGCCGGAGAGGGGAGTCCAGCCTCCCATGGACAGTAAGGGTCCCAGGACGGAAGGGGAGCTGGGCTCCTGGGGGAGCTCAGAGGTGTGTCAGGCGCCTCGCCAGAGCCATCAGGACAGCTGCCCTGTGAAGGGGTCAGCTGTGAGGTGGACACGGGTAGGGGACACTCTCAGCCACTGTCGCCGCCTGGCGATGGGGGCAGGGGAGGCAGCCAGAGGCTGAGCGGGTGGAGGGTCAGGGTCGTGGTGGGGCCTGGGGTTCCCAAAGTTAATGAGGGTGTGGAAATGCAACCTAGGGGGCTGCTAAGAGATCAGGAGGGTTGGGGGTTCAGCCCGGAGGAAGGGCGGGGTCAGGTGCCTGGGAGACGTCAGTGGCCGAGGTCCTGAAGGTAGAGGGCTTTGCGGGGATGGCCAGCCTGCTGGGACCCAGCCATCTGCAGAGCAGCAGGATGGAGGGGGCTAGTACTGGAGAGCACAGACCGAGGCCCCCGGTAACTCGCCCGGGATGCTTGGTTGCAGGGCAGGCCCTGGGTGGGCCCCACCCCAGGACTGATCCAGCAGGTCTGGGGTGCTCAGGTGCTGTGGGCTAGGGAGCCGGGCTAGGAAGGGGCAGTGCTGGGGCTGCTACAGGAGAGCAGCCACAAGGGGAGGACAGGACCCTCGTGAGAACAGAGGGGAGCCTGGGCTTCAGGAGAGGAGGACCCACGGGCTGAGGACAGGGTGCCTGGCCACGCAGGGCCGTGTGGGGAGCCGAGAGTCCAGGCAGCCTTTGCCTGGAGACATTGCCCTAACAGCCTGATAGCTCAGGGTAGCTGATTCACAGGCCGCAGGGCTGCGTGGGTCACAGACTCATGGCACGTCAGCACTCACCCAACAGGAGGGCTAAAGCATTAGTTAACATGCTCCGGTCACAGGCCCTCAAGGAAGAGACCAGCCCTGCCATAAGGGGGTCTCTGTGCAGACAGCTCTACCCTGGCACCCACCTTGGGCCTCTTAGTGACACAGGGGGCCCAGCGCACTTCTCTTGGGTGGCGTGAGTGGTGAGAACGACTGTGATAGCTACTGAATCCACCTGGTCCTCCAGGAATTGGTCTAAGCCCATGACAAAACCCATCGAGAGTTCCCCAGTTGCTTTCTAATGTTTGTTTATGCATGTTTTTTATCCTGGATTTGCTCCACTAAGGATTCAAGGTAGAGTTTTCAAATAAGTCTGTGTCAGTCTGACACCCTGCAGAAGGGAGTAGCTGTGATACAGTCGGCTCAGCACGAGGGTCATGCTGTCCTGTAGCTGGAGCCCTGGGAGGTGAGACGGGAAGGTAGTGGGTCTCTGAGGAACGTTCGGGCTCATTGAGAAAAGAAGAAAAGGAGACACAAATACAAATTGCAGTGAATAGCATGTGCTCACCCAGAGAATGAGTTAACAGCGGTACCAGAGAAAACCCAGGTGCATTCTTAGGAGTGATGGTGATGTTGGGACAAGATGGCCAAGCAGGTGGATGTAATTCAAGGAAGTTTCAGGACTTCCCTGGCTGTCCAGTGGTTGGAACTCCGAGCTCCCCTGCAGGGGGGCACAGGTTCGATCCCTGGTCGGGGAACTAAGATCCCACGTGCCGCAAGGCGAGACCAAAACAATAAATAAGTAAATAAAAGAATGCTTCATGGCAGAAATGAGTCTCGATATTGGGCTTGTCGAGGTAATCTGGTAGAGAGCCGTACTGGAGGGGTGCTTACAGATACGGACCCAAGCACCCTGCATGGGGGCGGTGGTTCTTACCGAGCTCTCCAAAGCAGGGCTGGACACGGCCGTCACCTAGATGCCCTGGCGGGGTCCTGCTGCCCTTGCTGTTGGGTGGTCCCTACCTTGCATGGGGCTCCCACTGGCTTCCTGACTAATCTCTGCCCCACAGAGAGGCCCCAGAGGGAGGGGGCTCCGTGAAGTCCACACACCGCGAACCAGGCCTTCCCCGAGGCCCTCCCGTCCTGTGTGTGGACGGGAGGCACTGCGCCTCCCCAGTTTCTGCCCCTCTCCTTTCATCCGTTCTCTCACCCTCAGCCACTCAGCAGATATTTATTGAGCGCCTGCCCTGTACTGAACGCCTTTCCAGGTGCTGGGAAGTTGGCAGTGGACACGCTAGACCAGATCCTGCCTGTGGGGAGCTTCGTCCCCTCCCTGTCCCCCCACTTCTCTTTAGGATTAGGAAGCAGTTCACTTTCTCACGTGAGACAGACCTGCCTCTGGGAGAGGTGACCGCAGGGGAAGGCGGGGTGTCAGTCCAGCTTGGCGGGGAGGGCTGGACCCCACAAGTGGATTGGGATGAGGCGAACAAGGATCAAGTCAAATGAGAATCGATCCCCAAATTGAGTGAGTCTGGGGCCTGGGAAGGGATGGGGGCACCTTGTGCTCCAGCACGACCCCAGCGCCCTCCCCCACCCAGACCAGAAGGAGCGTCTAGTGCATCCCCAGGGATGCACGTGGCTCTGAAAGGGGTTCACGGGGGGAACCCACAATGAGAACCTTGGAAATGTCAGCAACGGTAAACCTTCAGGGAGGGAAGCCAAATACAGCTGAGTCTAACACTGGGAAGGTCTGGAGGCCCTTTAAAGAGGAATGAAGAGGGCTTTGTGCCCCTCAGCAAAGACCCATTGTGGGTGGCAGAGAATGGGGACTTTTGTCTTTCCCTCACGTCCCCAGGAAACTCTGGTGGCTGGCAAGACACCTCTTCTTCTCTTCTGAACTCACTCCCCACCCCCTCCAACAACTAAAACCTTGTAGAAGGTTGTTTTTTCTTCCAAGGACTCAAAAACTTTCATAACGCCCCGCCGGGCCCCTCCCTCCCCACACGGGGAGGCTTTCCAGAACCATCTCCCAGAGGAGGAAGAGCGTCGGGGGCCAAGGGAGGTGGGGGTCCCAGCACAGCACCAGCCCTGGCCCCCAAGTGGACACCTATGGAGGGGCCGCCCAGCCTGAGGGCAAGAGCCAGTCAAACTGGGCTCTTCCCCGTGGCGCAGGTGGAGGGGAGACCTAGGACAGGGGGCCTGATGGGGTCCCCCAGCTCCTGCTTTTTTCTCCGTCGCTTTGACACCACCACACAGGCTCCCAGAGTTAGAATTTGGGGATTGAGGGAAGACAGGATGTCCCCCTCTGAGGGTGAGAGAGAGGGGAGCTGAAAAGGGCTCAGCTCCCGCCCACCCCAGACCCACCAGGGACGTGGAAACCCACCTGCCTCCTTCACCGCGTGTGAGGGACATGGCGCATTCTATTCCAGCCTCTCCCACTTAATTTCCGTCAGATCTTCACTGCTTGGCCGCAGTTTCCTTAGCGCCTTCAAGCCCTCAACGCCCCATATCGCGTTGCTCTGTCCTTCATGCTGGAAATCAGAGTTGGTGGCTGGTCCAGCATCGTAACTCCGCTGCAGGGGAGGACGCTGCCTGAGGCTGTCCCCTGCCCCTCCCGCCCCGCCATAGCTGCTCCTCTAGAACCTCACAATGCCCGTCTTCACCCACCCGGGTCCTCACCCACCACCGGCTGTCCTGCTTGTCCTCGGGCCGTCCCTGTCTCGAGTCATCAGACCCTCTGACACTGGAGCCCAGAGCCAGGCTTGGCTCCCAGCTGAGGCGGGTTCTGCAGGGGTGGATGCTCTGGCCCAGCAGGGGCCTGTGAGACCCGGACATGGGGTCCTAGGAGACTGGACGTGATTGAGAAAGCATCTCTATGGGTGAAAGGAAATGCTTGTTTCTTTAAGGTGTGTGCCATCCGGAGTGTGGTGACAAAGGCTGTGATGGCCCTAATGCAGACCAGTGCTTGAACTGCGTCCACTTCAGCCTGGGGAGCGTCAAGACCAGCAGGTAAAGGGATGGGCTGCCCCTGCGTGTCCTGGAGACGCCCAGCGTCCCGCTAAGGTGGCCAAGCTGTGTTCTCCACCCCTGAAGCCTGGCACCATACTTAGGAATTAACCAAACACCCCGGAAAGGAGATCACCCTGAGGGTCACTGCTTGGGAATTTTATGTTTTTGTAACCTTTTATTCTCATCTCATAAATAACTCGTGACCATGACAGAGAACTCAGAGGCCGTGGCATTGTTTTTTGTCTGTGCTTATAAACTTTTTTCTCTCCATTTTGCTAAACAAAAGTGGGTCGTATTGAGCATGACAACCACTTGGGAACCGCAGACAAATGTCATCTTAAGGGCCAGTACTGTTCTAAAAGTCAGCACGATCGGCCGTGAATGAGGAGCCCCCATCCCTGAGCACCCGGATAGGGGTGCAGCCCTCCTGGGGAGCACACACCCACCAGGGCTCTGGCAGGGGTGCGGCTGGGACTCTCACGGTGTCCCTGGGGCCCAGATACAGCCGCAACCTCCCTGTGCCGTGTGAAGACGTTTGTTCTGCTGGCTGGACACAGCCTGGAGACCGCTCACTGCCCGTGGGCACTGTCAGTGGGGTTTTGCCGGAGCTGAACGTTCTAAAAGTCAGATACCATCATGGTGTTGCCCAGGGAAGCCAAGCACAACCTGCGAGTGCCCCCGCCCCCCTCGGGGAAACTTTGAAAGGGCAGGAGTCCCAGGTTCCCATGCAAGCCCTCAACCCTTTCCTGCATCAGGAACTTCTCAGGGGCATTAATGGTTTACCTCTGCCCTGGGGCCTTTGTTTCCTCAGAGTCTGCCGACGGGAAGGCAGCTAAGGTTTCCCTCCCGGCCAGCTGCCCTGCCTCGGCCTGACCCCCGTGCTGCTGGGTAGGCGTGGGGCTGGGGCCAGTAGGAAAGTCCTCTCCCGATCTGCTCCCACAGGAAGTGCGTGAGCGTGTGCCCCTTGGGCTACTTCGGGGACATGGCAGCCCGCCGCTGCCGCCGCTGCCACAAGGGATGCGAGACCTGCTCGGGCCGGGGCCCCACCCAGTGCCTGTCTTGCCGCCGCGGGTTCTACCACCATCAAGAGGTGAATACCTGTGTGACCTTCTGTCCTGCCGGATTTTATGCTGATGAAAGTAAGTGTGTGTCCCGGGGCCTAGAAATGAGGAGTCAGCCCCGCTCTGGGCTGGGGTCCCCTCTCCTGGGAGACTTTTCCCCGCCCTCTGCTTCCTGTGTACTCTGTCCTCCTGAGAAAGGACCCTTAACGGGAGGGAGGGAGAGAGGATGAAATCAAAGCCCTCGGACACCGTTACTGGATAGCAGTTCACACCCAAACCTGGCCAGGGTGGTTCAAAGTGACTCAGAAATGGAGCCCCCGTAGTCTGGGGTTGTCACACTTCTGTAGGTCAGTGTCCAGTATTCAGGATGGACAGGGAGGTAGCTTGAGCCAGTGGCTCTCAGGCTCAGACCGATTTCAGACATCCAAATAGAAAGGCTTCCGGGTATGCCCTGCGGTCTCTCCTGGAGCTGTGGATGTGGGCGCTGGGCGGGGTGCAGGACCCAGCACCGGCTTGTGGCCTTGGTGGTTGAAACTGGGTGAAAGCCCCTCCCAGCAAGAGCCACTAAGCTGAAACCGGGTTTTAAGGCCGGGGAGGTTTGCGGGTCTCCATGAATGCCTGCTGCCAGGCATAACTGGGCTCAGGAGGACAGGTTGGTCTTGGCTGTGCACTTTACATAGTGACCACACTCCCAAGACGTGGGTGATGGCTTTCCTCACCTTGCAGATGGGGAAGTGAAGCCGAGCGAGGCCAAAGGGCCCACAGCTAGCAGTGAACTCAGAGCAGCACAGGTGTCCTGCCATCCTGCCTGTCCTGGGAAGTGAGGTGGATGGGCTCTGGGGCCGGGACCTCATGCCAAGGTTTGAGCACTCACCTCGGCCTGGAAGAGGCCAAAGAGAGGGCTTGGGTTAAACTGATGGAGGACAGTTTTCAGATGACGTGTTGGCCGTTGTGCAGGGAGGGGGCAGCGCTTCCCAGAGCTCGCCTCTGGCCCGCATCCTGCAGGAGGGGTCCCGTCACAGCATTGCTCTCACTCCTGTGGGGAAGGAGCCAGGGAATCCTTAAGGACATAGAAAGCCATGGAATAACCACTCTTTAGAGGGGACGCAAAGAGTCGTGCAAGACACGTTTCTCAGGCTTTGCAAACACCTGCCCTGGGCTGCAACCAGACCTGTTTTCGGGGCAGAGACTCCTCCATCCCTACCTCCACCCCACCCCACCCCTGGGCAAGAACCAGCCACCTCGGTCACCCCGAGAGTCACCCCCAGACGCCCTCGCTGAGCCCCTGCAGCGTGTGTGTGATGCCAGCTGTGGGGCCCCGAGGAGGAGGCCCCGAGCACAGGGTGGTGCTGACCGGGTGCCAGGATGAGTGACCTGGGTAATCACCGAGACCCAGGGCTTCCCCCAAGGTGTGGTGGGTGTTGGAGATTCATGTCTGTGCAGGTGACCGCCAACGTGTCAGTCAAGACCCCTGTGAGGGCCCTGGGTGGGTAGGGTCACTCAGGGGCACCCTTGGGCCCCACCGGTCACACTTAGGAAGACTGGCACCTCAGTAAACTCTGCTCCTCTGGCTCCAGTCCCAGGGGAAGATGTAGGACTAGAGCACGTCTCCTCTGGAAAGGGCCCACCTCCAAGCCTCAAGGTCGTGTGAGGACTTCACTCCAGAAAAGAGGTGCGAGGCGTGTGATCTGACACCTGGGCACGCGGTCTCCACGTGCCTCTGGCGGTCGGTCACCGTGTCACCCGTCTGGAGACAACGCCGGTGACGGCTGTTCCATCAACCCCGCCTTGGAACACCCGAGTCTCATTTGCCCGGGTTTGATCCTCCCACCTCTTCTCTTTTCCTCCTCTTATTTTTCTCCAGATCAGAAAAACTGCCTTAAATGCCACCCAAGCTGTAAAAAGTGCATGGATGAACCAGAGAAATGTACTGTCTGTAAAGAGGGATTCAGGTAAGACCCTCCCTTCAGACCTGAGGCACAGCCATGGGTATATGCTGGTATAAGTGTCTGTCATTGATTTACCAAGTGTTTGCCTCCTTTTCCTAAAAGCTAAAATTTCAGAGGCCCAAAGCCTTTCAGGATACAGATTCCGAGTCAAAAATCAGATTTCCACTTAGAGATTGGTGTTTATGATAGAAAGTCAGAGGATGGGGAAAATGTCTACATTTTATGCAACATTTGGAGAATTGGTAAGAGCGAGAGTGGATCCTCTCACAGAAAGTCGGGCTGGCGGCTGGAAGGGTGAGGAGTTGTAACGAAGCACGGAGCTCCCTTTCTTGGGCCCCGAGCCCCACTCACTCCAGTTTCCTTCCCAGTCTGGATGACTGAGGGAAAGGCAGAGGGGGCTCGCTCCCTGGAGATACCCTGTAGATTCCTGGTTTGCCCGGCTCCACCAAGCTCAGCCCACGTCTCCTTTAAAAGCACCTTACCAAGCTAATGATTTTTTACTGGCATATTTTGGAATGTTGGTGTCGCCTGTTTACTGCCACCAAATATACATTACTTGTTCCTCGAAGTTACCATCTAGAAGCTTAGAAATCATTCTGTGCGAAATTGTGCTGTGGACCCTCCCGCGATCCAGTCTTGAACCAGGGCCTGCACTTTAAGGAAGAAAGGGACGGGTCAGCGAGGGCAGTGAGCAGGGGCGGGGCTGGGGGGCATCATTGGGCTCTTGTTAAAATGCAGGTGCTGGGCTTCCCTGGTGGCGCAGTGGTTGAGAGTCTGCCTGCCGATGCAGGGGACACGGGTTCGTGCCCCGGTCTGGGAAGATCCCACGTGCCGTGGAGCGGCTGGGCCTGTGAGCCATGGCCGTTGAGGCTGCGCGTCTGGAACCTGTGCTCCGCAACGGGAGAGGCCACAACAGTGAGAGGCCCACGTACCGCAAAAAAAAAAAAAAAAAAAATGCAGGTGCTGACCCAGCGGCTCTGTGACTCTGCATCTCTACCTGGCCCCCAGGGGACAAGGATGCTGCCAGTCCTGCAGCCTCCCCTCCCCTCCCCTCAAATCCAACCCCACAGGGTGGAATTCCTTTCCAGTAAGGAGTGAAGGAAGAAAACGAGCATTTTACTCCAGCTGCTCTCACCAATACTGCCTCATTTAACCTTCACAGCAACCTATGACGTATGTGACATATATGGCATTCTTCTTCACATTTTACTAACGGGGAAAGGAACAGTTTCCTGGAGCAGCATGACTAAGGTTCCCCAAGCCCGCCCCACCCCCTCCAGATCAGGGGATCGGAGAGAAGAGGGTCCACTGCCCCACGCTCCCGGGAGCCGGGGGAGGGAAGGGGAACAGGACCCCAGAGTCACACGTCATGCCCGTTCTCTGAACCGGGGAGCTGGACGAGGCAGGATGAGGAGTGGGGGGCTGACATGTGGAGGAAGGAGAGCCCCAGAAGGGAAAGGCGGAGAGGTTCAGCTGGCCGCCACTGGGGCCTGGGAGCTCGGCTGTGGGGACCCTCCCGCAGGGCCCCCCACCCAGGCCAGAGACTCAGGGTGTCAGGGGGAGGCACTGTGTTTCCAGCTCCCTGGAGCCTGTTTCCCAGTGGGGATGTGCTGGAGCGGGGGGGCTCATCCCTGCTCCTGTGGGTCAGATGGGGGAGAGGAGGTCAGATGCTCAGGCCAGGAGCTGTGTCCTGGGGAGAAAATGCCTCTCAGGCAGCAGCCCCCCAGGTGGAGGCAGTGGTGCAGCCGTGACGAGCAGTCGGGGAGGACTGCGGACACTGAACCATCATCAGCCGTAATCCACAGAAAGCTCCTTTTTATTGCCTAGTATCCTCTTTAGCTATGGCTTCAAATCATCGGTCCCACTGAAGCAGTGAGGGCGGCCAAGCCGTGCGTCCATCTCTTTAGGCTGGGAACATCCATTAGTAAAGACTTAACTGAACAGCTGGTGCAGTGGCCTGGGGGCCGAGACGAGAGGGAGCCCTGGGGTCGGCCTCTGCCTTGATACAGAGATGCTTTCAGCCCCACCGACGTCCCCCCACCAAGTGCAGGAGCCTCTGGATCTCACAGACCCTGGAGCACGTGTTTGATGTGTCAGGCAGCAGATCCATCTACAACATGTGCAGCAGTGAGCCTGGGAACTGAAGCCGCCATGGCAGCCAACACCCACTCACACTGCTGGGTGCCTGACACCTGCCAGGGTTCTGTCCTCCAAGCAACCTGACCACGCAGGAGCCTTGACGGACAGCTGAGGGCCCGGAGGGGCAGGAAGGTTGGCTGGCCTGCCCAGGGCCGGGGCTGCACGGCTGGGAAGGGGCACAGGGTCTGCTCCAGAAGCCGTGCGCTCGCTGCCTGGACGAGCGAGGTGAGGGAGGGAGGCAGGAGCCACAGCAGGCAGGGCTGCTAGGTCCCAGGAGTGGATTTTATCTCGGGTTCATGAAGCACAGAAGGTTTCCAGCAAGGGCGAGGCAGGAGCCCACTGGGACTCAGGGTCAGTCTTGCCGCCAACCCCCCCTCACACATCACAGATGCCAAGGCTTCACCCAGGGCTGCGCCCAGTGAGACCGAGCCAGTGGGGTGACCCACCTGTGCTCGAGTTCTCCTCGTGGGCCTTGGGTTCTAGTGTGATTGATGTCAGTGAAGAGAAGGTGTCACAGAGCAGGAGAGCCCAGAAGGCGTGGAGGGCATGGCCACGGGGCTTTGGGAAGAAGCTTCAGGACCACCGGCCACCAGAAGGCAGAGGCTCTGCTTCCAGGCCCGGGTGTCCCTTCCAGCTGGCCTCGAGATGCTGCAGGACAGCTTTGCCACTTGCATTAGTTCAGAACCTTAAGTGACGCCAAGAGCTGTGCTTGAGCAACTTTCAGTTCCTCTCATGAAAGACATTTGAGGGCAAATCATAATTGAATTAGAGCTTTGGAAAGGATATAAAAGACTGCCTTTTTTTTCTTTTCAACAGCCTTGCACGGGGCAGCTGCATTCCAGACTGTGAGCCAGGCACCTACTTTGACTCTGAGCTGATCAGGTGCGGGGAATGCCATCCCACCTGCCAGACCTGCGTGGGTGAGTTCACGGCCTGCGGGGGCCACACTTGGAGCCCAAGTTCCCCAGGCCGGTGGGCTGACTACCTGGAAACCCAGAAAGCCCTAGGATTTGCGGGCTTCCGTGGGTGTTGCAGCATTAAATCCCAGAAGCCCTACCAGGGGCTGGGAGAGGGGAAAGGGGAATAGTGATTAATGGGTACAGAGGCTCAGCTTGGGAAGATAAAAAAGTTCTGGGGATGGATGGATGGTGGCGATGCTTGCATAACAATATGAATGTACTTAATGCCACTGAACTGTATGCTTAAATGGTTAATATGGTCAATTGTATGTTATGTACATTTTACCACAATTAAAAAAAAAAAAAGAAAAAGAAAAACCACAAGGGCCCACTTGGAGCAGCCTGGGTTTCCCGGTGTCAGGAGCCCAGCCAGGTAGGGGATGCTTTCAGGCCCGGCAGGGATGCTAACTGCTAGTGAGCTCTTGCGTGGAACCCAGCCCTTGCCTCAGGGTAGCAGTGCCGGAGGTTCACGATTCATTGATTCTTCAGGCACAGGCTGGGCAAGTTTCCGTGGTGAAGGAAGAAGTCTTTTTAAAACATAGCCTTAGTTCCTTGTACCTATCTTCCCTATTTTGAACATTTTTCTCAAAGAGGAAAAGATCTCTGTAAGCAATTTTATGTGTATTTTAATTTCCCACAGAGATGATAGCACAGCTGCCTTCCAGGCGCAGCTTTTATGCAGAATCTCAGAGAATGATTTTCTTGTTGGGTTTCGTGCTGCAGAGTTATTGTAGCACATTCTGAGCTTGTGGGCTCATATGTATTTCTGATCGAATCTTCTCCTCTTGACCCTCCTTCCTGACCCAGCGCTTTGGCCCTTGTTCTAAGAAACCCACATCGGGTTGAGTTTTTGCTGCAGTAACGATGTAAGAACTAGGTCTCTGCTAAGTCACTGATGCCGTAACATGGGTCCTGGAATGCATGGCAGGACGGGGCAGCCGTCCCAGTGTGGCCACGTGAGCCCATGTCAAGGGGGCCCTTGACCAGAAGTGGACATGCCATGGCAAAGACCAGCACTCTCAAGGCCTTTGGAAGATGTGCCTTCCTGGGTTCCCCTCCTGGGACAACCCCCCAAAAGGCAGGGGCCCAGCAGCCTTTCCTAGCGTTTGCCTTTGTTGCCTGTCATTTTCATTCTGTTTCTTTGACTCATTGTTTAGCCCAGGTTGATGAAGAGTATCGCCGAGCATCGCCGATGTCACTTATTTAGATTTCATAGTCGCTTGAATCCATAAAATTCAGGCGTGTAGCTTTACAATGCTCTTGAATTCAGTTATTCAGTGTGGTTTCCTTTCTCTGCATCCCCACACTGCCTGTTGGCAAACACTGTGGTTCTCTCACCCAGTCCAGCAACCTCTTTGTCACTTGAGGGGTCAGGCTGTCCAGGGGTCTCTCCTGCTCCCCACACCCGCCTGCCCGGGTTCCCTCTATGCTCTGGGACGTGTGCATCCACCCCGGCCGCTGCTGGGACAGGGACCCCACCCACTTCCAGCGCTGAAGGCTTCTCGCTGCCTGTCACGATCCCTGTCGGGAGCCCCTGGAGGCCTAGGCCACCTGCCCCTCCCCTCCCAGCTCCCACTCCGTGACCACTGCTGCTCCCCGCCTGTGAGGGGCCTGGGTGCGGTGTGGGGAGAGCCGTGGTTAGGCACGAGTACAGCATGGAGCACAGTGGCATCTGTCCCCACCCCAGGCCGGCAGTACCTTGGGACACTCAGTGGTGACTCAGTAGGAATAAGCCTCTTCCCATATCCTGGTCCAGGTACCCAGAGCCTCTGGCACAGAGGATGTGATCCCTTGGGGAACCTATCTGCCTTGGGTGGGTGCAGGGGACCTGGCAGCGCATGGCGCGTGGGTCAGCAGCCAGTGGGGCACGTGTGTGTGGAGTTGAGGGGCATGAGGGCCGGTCCTCACCCAGGGGAGCACGACATGAAATAGCAGATAAAAACCACCATGACAGGTCAAGAGAGAGATGGCAGAAGAAAGGAACGCGTTTTGTATCTTAGCGCCCTTCATAGCACGTTTTTCCTGCCTTTGGAATAAGGGCCCTGCGTTTTCACTTTGTCCTGGGCCCCACAAACGATGCAGTGGATCCTGCCTAAGCATCACCCGTTTTGCTACGATTTTTATGATCTGTGTCCGCTTTTCAAGTGTCTGATGCCTGGAAAGCCTTGTGACTAAATGGAATCCCTGAGAGACTTTGAGTTACAAAGTTCACAATTTTTAGTAGTCGTGAAAACAGTTGCTCTAGGAGATGTGTGTTGACTCAGCTTTTGTCATCGTGGTTAAAGATCCGGGACATAAAACCTGCCATTTGGAAGCGCAGGCCTCAGCAGCACTGAGCGCCTTCACACTGTCATGGGGCCGTCACCTCCGCCCATCCAGGGCTTTCTCTTCTTCTAACCCCAGCTGAACGGGTTTCATCCGCTTTTAAGTTTAGCAAATTGAGCATTAAACTAGGAGCAGACAAGAATCGGTGTTCTTTTCCATTGCAGAAGCTCCTTAGGCACCGGGGACCCTGGCGGCCCTGGCAATAGGACATGGGTGATGGGGTTTGTGGGGGGCACCAACGCCGGATGCTCCCTGCAGATAAGTGATGGGGGCTGGGGCACAAGAGCAGCCGTCCATCCAGAAGGACATAGACCAGACGCATTTGTGGGGTGGCTCTCCCACTGCGTTGCAGCAACAGAGGGAGGACACCCCCGTGGAGACCCCAGGCAGGTGGGCAGCTACTCCTCATGAAGGCCCTGGAACCCCAAGGGCTCCCGCTTCTGCCTCACGCTCAGTCCTGGGTGAGCTCAGAATCCCCTTCCAGAGCACCAAGCCTCGGGGCTGGCAGAGCCGCCCTGCGGACCCCCATCTGCAAACGGGTCCTCCCGTGACGCAGCCCAGAGGCCCCCCACAGGTCCAGAAGTCACTCCAGGAGGATGACCGGACACCTCTGCCTCAGCTGTCAGGCCTCAAGCCGAGACAAGACCACAGTGGGGGAGGTCTAAGGAGGGGCTGTGGTCTCCGTGAGCATCTGAGATGGTTTCTCCCTGAGTTCGATCCTCTAAGCCGTCAGCCAGTGGCCACCTCACTGCCTCTCTGATGCTCCTTGGGGACTCTGACACAGAAGTGCACACCCAGCACTGACTTCTTGTTGGCCTGAATGAATGAACAGATGGGCAGACAGACAGATGGACAGCGCGGTTTCTTCACTCTGGACCACTGCCTGCCCAGGCTGATGAGTCCTCTTGACTGGGCTGCAGCTTTTCCTTCACGACTCCTGACCCTTCATTCAGAGCTCTTGCCTTTTCTGGTCCCCACGTCTCACCCCATAAGCCCTTAGCTGTTTTTTCTCTGTTGAAAAAGTCCTGATCCTTCACACCAAATACCTGTCAACCCCAGGCCTCCAAACCTCTTCCTTCCCTTTTCCCACATATTCTTACGCCGAGTCTGTCCACTAGAAATACGATGTGAGCTACTGATGCAGCTTTAAGTTCCCTCCAGAAACAGGTGAAAATAATTATAACATCTTATTTAACCCCATGTATCTAAATGCTATCATTTCTATATGTAATCCATATTTTAAAAATCAACGAGCTATTTCACTTTTTTTTTTTAAACTATGTCTCTGAAATCCAGTGTGTAAGTGTGTTTGGCCAGGCCACATTTTCCGAACTCAGAGCTACCTGTGGCTGCCCTAGTTGAAATCGGGCCCAGGCCTGTTGGGAAAGGAGGCACCTGGAATCAGGGCCGATGAACGCGGCCCGGGCAGCGGGAGGTGTGCTGAGCTTGGTGCAGCCTCCATGTCCCCATCCGTGAGATGTGGGCGTGAGGCCCACCTCCCAGGAGTGGCCAGGAGGGCCCAGTGCAGACACACAATGGCACCTGGGTGAATCTAGCTGTGTGGTGGCCTTGGGGCGTCTGAATAGGACCTGGATCTCACAGGTGCTGCAGCAGGTCTGGGACACGTGATGGGCAGGTGGGCGGTCCCTGACCTCTGCTGCTTTTCCCGCATCCCTCAGGGCCCAGCAGAGAAGAATGTATTCACTGTGCCCCAAACTTCCACTTCCAAGACTGGAAATGTGTGCCAGCCTGTGGCGAGGGCTTCTACCCAGAGGAGATGCCGGGCTTGCCCCACAAAGTGTGCCGAAGGTATGTGCGCCTTCCAGACAGTCCTCCTGACTTAGCCCGAGATGGCCGGGGAAGGGTGGTCAGCGGTGCCTGTGGAGGAGTGGCAGGAGGGCTGGGTCTGGTGGCCCCTGTCCCAGGGGCTGGGGGCAGGGTGTGCCATGTTCCACGACAACAGTGGGTGCAGTGGGCAGACAGGAACCCGTTTACAGAGGAGGGGACCCTGCAGGTGGTGATGGCCAAGGTCACAGTCAGGCAGCGGCCCTCATGCCTTTGTTCACGTCCTGAGTATCTGTGGAGACCTACTGTGTACCAGGCCTTGTGTGGCTGGGAGGGCAGGATGCGGAGGACGGGGGCCTGACCAGCAGAGCCGCCACCCCGGAGCAGACGCCAGGGAGCCCCACCTGCACCCCGGACCACAGTGTGATCACAGCATGTCATTAAGGAAACCACGTGTAGGATTTGTTTAAAATTTAAATTGGATAATTTAGAGAAAACAGAAGATCCCGACAACTTCCTCATTCTAAAGCCGCTTCCAGCCAATGCAGAGATGTTATAACCCGGCTCGTTCTCCTTTTCCGCTCCCTCCTGTGTGTCTGCAAGGCGCACCGTCCTTTTTTGGGGGCTCTGAGCAGTGTTCTCTCTTGTCACGGGATGTGGGCAGTGAAAGGAGAAGACGTCTGCTTGGTGTCCTCTTGTCCTGCTGAATCTTGCCTCATGTCAGGCCTCATCGCCTGGAGCCCAGGAACAGGGCAGGGCAGTCTATCTCGTCTAGGGTGAGAGTGACAATGAGTCTGCCGGTGACCTTGAAGATCATGATGGTGGGAGTGGGGAAGGGGCCGTCCCTCTGATGTAGACTCAAAGAGGGAGCCTCAGGCGCCCACTTCAGAGCAGTGCAGGGAGACCATGCCCGTCTGGCAGCTCACAGCTGGGGACCCACAGTGGGGGTCTTTGAGATCCCCTCAGGCTGTGTTTGAGAACTCTTCTGGATTGTAACCTGTTCTTTAAAACAAACAAACAAACAAAAACCAACAACCTACGTGAGCAAATGAGAGACCACCTGGTCCTTGCGCTTGTGGGACCCATGCAAAGGGTTAGGGTTTCAGCCCCACTTACCCAGCCACCTTCACCCAGCCTTGCTGAGTCCCGTGAAGGACCTTCGGCACCGGTGTCTGAAGTAAAGTTTCATTTTAACCAGCCAGCTGGTTCCAGGGTGATTACCCTAAGTATGGCAGCCAGGGACAATGCGGAATTACACAGTGATAATCAGTTTCGTTTGTCAGACACCCTGGCTCTCAGAGGATGCTGGGAATTCCCACGAGTGTGGCAAACAGCCCCCGCAGGGCACCCAGAAGCTATGGGGTCCCCAGAGGCAGGGGGCAGGCAGCCCCCGTGAGCCCCTCCCTGGCTGAGGAGGGCAGGACCTCCCTGGGTGCTCACGTCCATGCGTGGCAAAGCTTTCAGTCCTGGAGGAGCGTCCAGTGCTGGGACTGACACAGCAGGCCTCAGAGATATACCCCCAGGAAGCGGCCTGCACGGGACGCCTAGGTGGTAAATTGCCAGCACTTCAGAAAGTTCCCGTCTCCCGAGTCCCAGGGCTCTGAAGACCCCTCAGCGTGGATTCCCCTGGAAGGACAAATGGCCTTGGTTCCGCAGGGCCTCTCCCCACCGCGGCAGCAGCAGCGTTCAGAGAGCCTGGCTCCCCGAAGGCCCCAGAATGCTGAGTGCCGGCCAGGGCAGCCTCGAGGGAGCGAGCAGCCAGGCAGGGCTCATGGGGAAAAGCCAGGCCGGGACGCAGGCCTGCTAGGTTGGCAGCCTGGATGCTGAGTCAAGGCCCGTTACGCTGAGGCCCACGGCTGAGAACAGTCCATGATAAGTATCTCAAAAGAGGCGCCGGACACCCCAAGACTTAGGAAGAGGACCTAGAAGAGGGAGCAAGGACCTCTTTGAAGACAGAGCAACTCGGTGGGGTGTCTGCCCCCCGCCCTCCTACCACCCTCCCTCCCCCGGCGCCTCCTGGGTATGTTGAAGCAGGGCAAGACTCAGGCAGGCCTTCTGCTCTGTCCTGTGCCCAGTGTGATGAGAGTTCTGCTATCTGACTGTCACCTGGAACAGCCTAAAGACGGGAGGCGGGGAAGTGGCCCCGGCAGCAGGGCAGGGAGAGGAATGCAGTGGGTGCTGCCCTGCAGACTTTGGCAGGACAGTCGCTGTGGTGTTTGGGGGTGAGGTCGGTACCACAGAAGGAGCAGAACCAGAGGCGTCTTGAAAGCCCGCTGCCCGAGAGGACCACCTGCCAGGCATGGTAACCTTGATGGAGGAGCCAAGAGGGTCTCTCGGAGAAACAGGGGCCCCGAGGCAGTTCGGGGAGCAGCCTGATGCCGGATTCTTCCCCAAGCCAGGGCCTCCAGATCCGAGCCCAGGCTGGCCGACACCTGACCGGGGCCTTGTGAGCCCCTGAGAGAGAGCCCGTCCGAGGCTGTCCAGGCTTCTGCTTGTGGAACTGGGAGATGCTGAACAGTGGTGGATTAAGCTGCTGCATTGTGGTCATTTGTTACATGGCCGAAGAAAACCGACACAGCTCCGGGGGCTGCCATGGAGATCCTGGGGCTCTGTGAGGCTGAATTTGAAGACGAAAGAGAGCTGTGTGCAGCCGGGTCTCCACTGTAGCTGCCCTCTTACTGTTTATAGCAAAGCAACACTCAGCCAGGGCCTTCAAGACAGCTGACCCCCAATTACATGGCTTGGCTTGGCCCTGTCTCCCGTGTCACTAGCGGACATCATCTTTAAGAGAAGCGGGAGGTGGGGGGAGTGGTCCCCTGTGCAGTGGCATGAGGGGCCTGTGGCCCGGCCAGAGCAGTGCAGCAGGACAGGGGCCAGGCCCTGGGGTCTCCCCCAAAGCACGCAGTAAGAGTCTGCACGGCGGGCCCCATCCTCCTGCTCCAGGGTCTGTGAGGGGGAGGGCAGGCTCTTGCTGCAGGAGGAGGAAGTCGGAGGGGCTCCTGGATGCGGTTTGCCTGTGGGTTTACACGTTTATAAACATAACCTATGGGCCCGAACTCCAGTTTGGAAGCGCCCTCAGCGACCCCAGGCGAACAAAAGCCACCTCTCATCCAGGCTGAGGGCCTGCTGTCCCGGAGGCCCTGTGCAGGCAGAATCCATGGTGGCATCTGACCCCAGCACAGGCCCGCTCAGGAAGGAGGCCTACAGTGAGCCTTGCTGTTGGCGTCTGCTCGCTGCCTGGGAGGTGGCATCTGTCCCAAGCACTGCCTACCCGATGCCCCGCCCACCCTGTCTGAGCCCCGCTCCTGGGCCTGCAGCTGACAGGGAGCTGGGAGGTGGGTCTGGGGAGACCCAGTCCCTGGAGCTGGACGTGGAGAAGACAGCAGGTACAGCCCAGGTCCCTTCATGGCCCAGAGCAGGAAGGGGCGTCGGTAGGCTCTTCTGTGAAGGGCCCGATGGTGAGTCGTTTAGGCTTTGCTGGCCGTACAGTCTCCAGAGCAGCCGCAGACAGACGCAGATAAACGCACTGGACAGTGGAGTGCGCTGACCCTCCCACCCCCAAGGTCATGGCACTCTGTCAGCAATAGTCCTGGGTCCCGTCTCCAGGACAGGTCGAAAGGGCATCCCCACCCTCTGTCCCCAGCGGGGGAGGCCGACATCACCACAAAGGAGGCTCAGCCCCGGCCAGCCCCAGGGTCACGTCTGTCACATTCGGGGGAGCCTGGCCCCGAGCCCCAAGAGTCAATGCTGACCTCCTCAGGGAGCCACCTGTGGCCACAGTGCCCAGGAGGGCGTCCAGGTGAGCCACGGGGAGGCTCAGAGACCTGGGCCCATCCTCAGCTCCGGGCATCCTCCTGCCAACTGGCCGTGACCGTCTCCGCCCTCCCAGGACAATAGAGGAGAGACGTGCAGATGCTTGGCCAGGGTCTCGGGCCGTCGTGGGGGGCACAGTTACAGCCAGGGGTGCAGTGCGGGAGGGTGGGAGGGCTCTGGGAAGGGGCCTGGAGTGGCTGTGCCTCTTTCCCATCTGGGAACCTGTGTTCCCCTGTAGGTGTGACGAGAGCTGCTTGAGCTGTGAAGGCTCCAGCAGGAACTGCAGCCGGTGTAAGACAGGCTTCACACAGCTGGGAACCTCATGCATCACCAACCACACATGCAGCAATGGTGAGCATGGATGGGTGACGGCCCCGAGCCACCTCGGGGCTGCCCCGGGCAGAAGAGAAAGGAAAAGAAGATTCAGGGACCGCAGTCCCTTGGACAGCCCTGTGGCCCCTCCTCTCAGTGACCACTTGGCTCTCCCCTGGGCCTCCTCCCTTCCCTTTAGGCCTCTCACACTGACCAGAGAGGCATCTCCACCACCAGCGCAGCTAGTGTGGGTCGGTCCGTTGAGTAACTCTTACAAATGATTCTGTTCTCGTACCGTTCCCACTCTCCTACCGTAAGCCCAAGGTGGTCTGGGTGTGGTGACATGCGTTAGGAGAGGCCAGACCTTGGAGATCAAAGTCAGGAGGCCTGCAGGCTCTCAGCCTCCCTGAACATGTGTCAAGGCCCGCATGTCCATGGGAAGGACCTGCCTCTGTGCTGTGGGAGAGCCCTGGTGCTCTAAGCCAACGGGGAGAGGCAAGGATGGGCTGTGAAAACAGGAGTTCAGAGGAGACCAATTTGGGGATTCCGGGCAAGAGAAAGTTTGGCAGAGGACTCTGGCCTGGAGACTCAGTGCAGGGGGCCGTGGGCAGACGTGCCGTGGCGAGAAGGAGCCTCCATGGCTCAGCAAGCCTAGGGAGGAGCAGCCTGGGGCTGGCTCTGGGCGCTGTGAGCTGGCAGGTGTGCAGGAGAGGGGAACCGCCAGTGCCATGCTGTCCGTGGGCACGGAGCTGGCACCGGCCCCAGCCTGGCAGAGCGTGAAGCCCGCAGAGAGCACTGTGGGCACGCCCTGTGGACCACAAGGTGGTTTTCTTGGCTTGCAGAATTATGTCCCTTCAAAGGCCAGGAAGCTCCTGCTTTAGGAAGCCACCTCCTCGGGTTATGATCCAGCCCGAGAAAGTGAGACTGTCCCCGGGGGGGTCTCCCGGTTCCCATGAATGGCAACATCCTCAAAAGCCAGCTGCCGGGGGGAGGGGCCAGCCTCCATGGCTCTTCCCTTCCCCCTCAGCCTTTCCCTCTTGGTGATCCCCTTCCTCCCCCATTTGGTGTGTCCCCGGGATCATGGCGTAGCCTCCATCCTGCCCCCGCCAGGCCTGACCCCATCTTCCTCCCAAGTCCCCCAGCACAGCTGTCCAGGAAGAGGAACAGGGACCACGAGGGCTCCCTGGCACAGCCCAGGTGTCCCCAGGCCCTGCCCACTCCCCTGCCACCCCGAGTCCGCTTTTGTCTCCCAGACTCAGCTCTGGCCTCTGCCGTGCCAGGCCCGCCACACATCACGGGGGTGACTGGGAGGGCTGCCGCCCCTGCTCCCCCTATGACCCCAGCAGAGTGGGGTGATGGGAACAATCCTAACTGGCCCCCAAATCTGACATGTCTCTCCTTTCTCCTTCCCGGGGGCCCAGCCGATGAGACCTTCTGTGAGATGGTCAAGTCTAACCGGCTCTGCGAACGCAAGCTCTTCATCCAGTTCTGCTGCCGCACCTGCCTCCTGGCCGGGTAGGGGCGCCCGGCCGCCCGCACAGGGCAGGGCCCCTCCTGTCTGTCCGTCCACCTTCCTCCAGGCTGTCGGCCAGAGTCCATTTCAGGAGTGGTGCCCTGCATCTGACAGCTTTATCTCCCCAGGAGCGAGGTCCTTCCGCGGCATCTCTGGGTGCCCAGGCCAGGTGGGTGAGGGCTTCGAGGAGGTGTCGGCGATGGCCTCTCACACCCTGCTTGCTGGCTCCATTCTTCTGGCTAACTCACAACGGGAACAGAACGAATTCCAGGAATCCACAGCTCCGGCTTCAGAGCAGCTTCTGGGACCATAAGTTTACTGAATCTTCGAGACCAAAGCAGAAAGGCAGGATGCTTGGTGCATTGCTCTTCTCCCCGTGCTTTTGGGCAGCCCGCAGACCCCTGGGCTGTGCCCCTGCGTGATGGAGGGCTGAGGGGCATACCTGCTCATCTGCCTGCCACAGTCTGGGGGACGGTTAGGTCAGACTGTAAATAAAACAGATTTCGGGGCTTCAAACGTGTGACCGCTGGGGATGGAGCATCTATTTCTGCGTAATCAGCGACTTCTGAAACTGCAGCCATGGCTTAGAAAGTCAAATCCCAAACGGATGGGTTGGAGGGACCCTCCTTCCTCTGCCGCCCTTTCCTCTGAGGGAGCTGAAGGTCCCTGGTCTCTGCATCCTGTCTGTGTCTCTGGGAGTCTCATGGCCCAGATGAACGGTCACCTCTGCCTAACACAGAGGGTCCCCAGGAGGCATCCTGGGGGCTGGCCAAAAGGTGCCCCAACGACCAAGCAATTCTTCCTACCAAAATGTAAACCCAGCCTGTGAACTGTTAATTGTCTGTCGTGTCCCATTTTGTGGAATTGCTTTGAAAATACATTGGCCCTGCTTTTCAGGAGACTTGTTCTTAAGGTGGGCACCCCTGTGTCTGTGTGTGCTA
This sequence comes from Mesoplodon densirostris, assembly GCF_025265405.1. Lineage (NCBI taxonomy): Eukaryota > Metazoa > Chordata > Mammalia > Artiodactyla > Ziphiidae > Mesoplodon > Mesoplodon densirostris. Next base: position 154,591,486 of record NC_082664.1, read on the forward strand.
TGAGCCTAACGACACGGTTGGATTTATTTTTGCCAAACCTGTGTGGGTATTTTATAAGCTACGTGTTCTAATTTTTACCGATGTTAATTATTTTGACAAATATTTCATATATTTTCATTGATATGCACAGATCTGCTTGATCAAGTCCCTTTAATATGGGAGTAACATTTGCCTTAAATTTTTTCGAGCTCGTTCTCCATTTCGTCCTGCTCCCCTCTTTGACTGTAACACATTTGACGAGTCCCCTGTCAGCTGGGGGGAGCCCAGCTGTTGTTTGTTGAATCCACAACTCCGAAAAGGAAATCCACAAAGCAAATACAGTGTTAACCCTAAATTAATAAAAGAGTTAACATTTCATGGCAAAGGAGCCTGTGTTTCTTTCCAAGGCACAACGTTGAAATGTGGATACTGGCCAGTGTGTGAAATGGCTTTATGTGTGCTTTTATTTCAAGGTCTTTGAACTTTAGCGAATAATGCTGCAGCAAAGTCGTGGGAGAATCCCAAAGTTCCAGCTCCAGGGTGTCCTTTGGCAAACAGACCCTCTTCAGGCCACAAAAGCCCAGACTGCAAGCCTCTTCACCTAGAGCTGCGAGTATGATTTCATTAGGTTACAGCTTGTCTTCCACACAGTGGCTGAAATCCCCGCACCCGTGGGCTCCGCGCTGCATGGGATTTTTACCCTGGCCTCTCTGTGAGGTCGGAGTTGTACTTACTGGGAGTCCTTTGTCTGCAAATACAGGAAATGCACCAACTAGAACTGACTTGGGAAAAGACAAAAGTTGGGGAGGGCTGTTGTTTTGGGATTCCAGGGTTGTTTCGGAATTTCAGGAAAGGTGCAGCCGGGGCTTGGGAGCCCTGGGACCAGCATTGTCACCTGGACCCTCTTCTCATTGCAGCAGTGCCTCCTCTCTGTCCACTTGATGAGACAAATGACAAGACCACTCAGAGCTCCCAAGAAAAATTGGTGCCCATCCAGCCCTCTAAACAAGATTTCTGAATCTGCTTCGGGCCCGGGTTCATCTGCCTTGCATCCGTGTTTGCCTGGTTCCACCAGCTCTGGCCACAGGGACACGTGGCCCCGGAGCCCTTCCAGTGACCGTGTGGCCAGAGGTGGGGAGCAGCATGCAGCTCTCGGAAAGCGGGGGAGGCCATGCGACCCGCCAGCTAGCTGCCGCCACAAGCAGGACTTGGCCCGAGTTGTCAATGTGACGTGATGAAGGACTGAGTGAGTGTGTTTGGGAGACAGTAGCCAGGACTGGGCAGAATATCAGTAAGAATTCAACCTCCACCAGGAGCCTGACTGAATTAAAACCAGCAGCTTGCTAAGCACCTCTGGTGCGGGGCACCATTTTAGCCCCTAGAGCTTTTTGTCCACTGAGAACTCATGGTTGAACATGTTTGCAACTGAACCAGAAATCAAGTCCTGTTATTACCAAAGGACACCACCTACAAGAAGGCCAGCGGGCAGCACATACCCGCCCGGCAGTGGCTGGGCCAGCCTGTCCCGGGGCTGGCGAGTGCAGTGCGGAGTTGAGAAGGTGTTCACAAAGGCCTAAGGACCAATCGCCCCCGTGTTCAAAGGGACTGACCACATAAAATGCCTATTTGCAAATGGTCCGACCTTAAGATGATCTGGACTCCGTTGGGGCAGGACACGTCTATGGATTTTGTTTTGCGTGATGGACTCGTGGGGCACGTCCTCTAAACCCGTCATTTCACAGACTGAGGCTCGTAGAGCTGAAGTGACTTGTCTGGGGCCGCCCACTGGCAAGGGTGCTCCATTGTGTGCCCCGGGAGGGAGGCCGGCTCTCAGCAGGAGGGATGGTCACTTCTGCAGCTGGCCAAACGCGGCCACGATGCATTCACTTTAAACTGTCTTCATTGCCAGGGGATGACATTTTTCTGACCTTGTCCCCAGAGTCTTTGGCACCTCACAGTGGTCCCCAGATGCATGTCCCCATCCCTCCCAGGCCACTGCTGGTTTTATACCTTGTACCTCTTCAAAGGGCTGGGGAGAATTGCACTTTTTACAGGAGATGCACTTATAGTGGGAAGGAGGGGTGTGAACGGAGCTTTAAATACAAAACGGCGGTGGGGGGCCAACATAGTCTAAATGTGGCCAATGATGCAGTCCGTTGAACTTGGGGGACTGCCATTCATTGCATTTAAATCATTGATAATGTGGCTGGAGGAGCCTTAAGCCTGCAAGCTTGGGGCACACTGGGGCCCCTGGGAGCAGGTGAGGGGTGGAGGTTTAGATCACAGGACGCAAAGAGGAAGGAGGTGGAGAAGTGAAGTAAAAGGAAGGTTATTTTAATAAGAACAAGCAAGGGTGATGGAAAGTAACACACCAAAGCCATTCTCTGGCATCGTAAGGTTCTGCCCGGCCGGCTGAGAGGCAGCTAGGGGCCGACTGTCATGAGAAAGGAGGAGTTTGCATCCTGTCCCAGACTTCTCGGCTGCTTTCCTTCGTGAGCCAAGGCTTTATCCGTCCTGCTGGTTGTCTCAGGCTGTCCTGACGCCCCAGGCTCTGCGGCTTGTCCATGCACGGAACAGCACCCCCTACGTGGCACAGCAGCTCCTACCACCCAAAGCTGCCCCCCCCAGCACCCTCCACTCTATATCAGCTACACTAAGGGTGGTCCTGTTGAGCAGATGGGCACCAGCGTGCCCAGAGCAGAGAACATCTCATTGCAAAGACAGTGGTTCTCACCCAGGGGGTGATTTTTGTCTCCCTGGAGACATCTGTACTGACATCTAGTGGGTAGAGGCCAGGGATGCTGCTAAACATCGTGGAATGCACAAGACAGGCCCCACAGCAAAGAATTATCCAGCCCCCAAAGGTCAACGGTGCCGAGGAGGTTGAGAAACCCTAGCCAAGAGAAATGAAATCAAAAAAGAAAACCTGTTCTCAACTTCCTAGAGATACCTTAAAATGAATAAAACCAGATATAGCTTATGTCCCTGTTCGTGTGTTGAAGCAAGGGAAACCTGTACTACTTTCCTTTTTTAAAGTAAAGAAATAAACCCTTCTGTTTTCTGTTTTGTTTTTGTTTTTTAACATCTTTATTGGAGTATAATTGATTACCCTTTTGTTTTTAATTGAATAAGAGAAGGGCTTGTCAAATCAGCTCTCTGGTCTAAGGACTCCACCTGGTGGTTCTCTCGGGAATGAAGTGAAGTTTGGATTGTTTTGTTCATTTTGAAACAATCAATCACAAGGCAAAATTACAGAAAAGTTGCAAGTACGGTACAAAGAAATGTTTTCCTGAACAATTTGAAAGTAAATTACCAATGTAATATCCTGACACCTCCTAAATACTTTAAATAATTTCCCATAAACAAGGATCTTCTATATAACCATGGGAATCAGGAAATTGGTATATTCCTACCATCAATCCTCTGACTGGATTCAAGTCTTGCCAGCTGTCCTGATAATGCCCTTAGCCAAAGGGTCCAATTTAGATCACACTCTGCATGTACTCATCAGGGCTCTAGCCTTCAATCTAGAACAGTTCCTTGGTTCTTTGACTTTCATGACCTTGAACCTTTTAAACACGACTGGCCAGTTATTTGTAGGCTGTCCCTCAGTGTGTGCTTGTCTGAGGTTTCCTCATATTTCCATTCAGGTCAAGCGTCTTTGACATGAATCTCTCCAAAGCCATTCTGTGTTCTTGTCATTGCATCCTAGTAGGTGATACAAGACTCTGACTTGTTCCATTATTGGTGGTGTTAACTTTGATCAGGTGATGAGGGTTCCCTCCCCTAAGCGCCCCCGCCCCCGGGCTATGAAGTGATGCCTGCTAAAGGATGTCCACTATCCAACATTGTGCTGACGATCCCAGCCAAAGCAATAGGGCAAAAAATAAAGAACTGGTATAAGAATTGGAAAGGCAGAAATAAAACATTCATTATTCTCAAAGAGCAGGGTTAGGCATGTAGAAAATCCAAAAGAACAGTTATAGATTAATGATTAGAATTAGTAAATGACTTCAGCAAGACTGCTGGATACAATGCCAGTATCAATTGTATTGCCACTGTAAATCAACTGTATTTCAATATACCAGCACTCAATGATTAGAAAATTGAACTTTTAAAATACAAGATACTGTTTACAACAGCATCAGAAACTATTAAATAACTAGAATAAATCTAGTAAAAGAGATATAGGACCTCTACACAAAAGCTATAAAACACTAAGAGAAACCAAAGAAGATCTAAATAAGCGTTTATGGATTGGAATACTCAATATTGTAAAGATAAGAATTCCCTTCAGGGACTTCCCTGCTTGCACAGTGGGTGAGAATCCACCTGCCAATGCAGGGGACACGGGTTCGAGCCCTGGTCCAGGAAGATCCCACATGCAGCGGAGCAACTAAGCCCATGCGCCACAACTACTGGGGCCTGCGCTCTAGAGCCCGTGAGCCACAACTACTGAGCCCACGTGCTGCAACTCCCAAAGCCCGCGTGCCTAGAGCTCATGCTCCACAACAACAGAAGCCACCGCAAAGAGAAGCCCATGCACCGCAACGAAGAGTAGCCCCTGCTCACCACAACTAGAGAAAGCCCGCACGCAGCAACAAAGACCCAACTCAGCAAAAAAAAATAAAAATTCCCTTCATCCACAGATTCAATACAATATAAATCAAAGTATGAGTTCTTTTTTAGATACAAGATTTATCTAAAATTTCTATTAAAATGCAAAGGACAATAATAACCAGGACAATGTTGAAAAAAAAGTGGCTCTTTTTTGAGGCGAATATCAAGTTTTAAAATAGAGCTTATTATTATAAAGACAGTAAGATGGTATGCAAAAAATAGGCGACTAAACCCATGGAACAGAATAGCTAGTCCAGAAGTAAATCCTCACATATTTAGACATTTGATTTATGAAAAAGGTAGCACGGCAGCACAATGGTGAAAGGATGGGCTTTTCAATAAATGGTGCTGGATCAACTGAATACCCAGATGAGGAAAAAATATATCTTGATCCCTGCCTCAGAGTATGTATGAAAATCTATTCCAGACAGATTGCAAATCCAAATGTGAAAGGGGAAACAATAAAGCTTTTAGAAGAAAAGATTTATAATTTTGGCATAGGCAAAGATTTCTTAAAGAGGACTCAAAAAAAACATTAACCATATAGGGAAAAGTTCTTATATTAGACTGTTAAAATTAAGAACTTCTGTTCACCAAAAAACAGCGTTAACAGAGTGAAAAGGCCACAGAGAGAGGGAAGATAGTCACTATACTTTTATCTCACAAGGACTTCTATCCAAAAAAAGGCACCTACAAATCAGTAATAAAGGACAGCCCAATAGAAAACCAGACAAAACACCTGAACAAACTCTTCGCAAAAGCTAATTAAATGGACAATAAATATATTTTTTTAAAAGTTCTCAACTGTGTTAGTAATCAGAGAAATAGAATGAAAACCACAATGGGATACCACTACCAACCCACCAGAACGGCTAAACTTAAAAAGACAGGCAATACCAAACGTCAGTAAGGAGGATAAACTGGTACAACCACTTTGGAAAATTAGTAGTATCTACTTAAGCTGAAAGTAAGTAAACCCTAATGGCCCAACAATTCTATTTCCAAGCATATATCAGTATATGTGTTCACTTAAAAATATATATTATAATGTTAGTAGGTGCACTATTTATAATAGCTCCAAATTGAAAATTACCCAAATGCTCATCAACACCAGAATAGACAAACTGGAATATTCACACAATGAGAAACTATATAACAACGAGAATAAATGAACTATATCTACACACAAACAGGTTAAGCAAGAGATGCGTAATGTACAATTTCATTTTGCATAAATACAAACTAGGCAAAGCCAATCTACGCAAGATGTTAGATTAGTGGTTACCATTGGGGCAAGTGTGTGGCTGGAAGAGGGCAAGAGGGGTGTTTCTGGAACGTGCAATCTCCTGTTCTTGATCTGGATGTCAGTTGCTTGGGTGTGTGTAGTTTGCAGTCTGCTGCATGTATATCATGCTTCAATAGAAAGTTCAAAAGGAATCAATTCCAGGGGAATTGGAGAGCTAAATGTGAAGGATAAAACAACTGAGCCTCTAGTAGATAACACAGAAAAACATTTTGGAGATGAGGGAAGATTTCTCAAACGACACGCACGTGCATACACATACACATAAACTAAACTATGTAAAAATTAGAAACTTCTGGTCATTAAACACCTTTTCATTAACAGTGAAAAGGTCAGTAAGCAGAAAACCCTTTCTGGGTCCCAGACCTACATGACCATAGTAAAAGTGTCCCCCCCAAGATAGGACAAAAGACACTGTCAATGGGCAGGGCTTCCTGAGCTAAGAAGTTCTTCTTCTGATGTCTGTTCTTGAATTGGACCCTTTGAAAGCTTGTTTCTTTTTCAAAATGGGAGAGGCAGTTACATTTCTTATCCTTTTGATTCAATTTACAGCCCAGATCATGATTTGGTGATTTAGGTAATAAGATGTTTTCCTAGACCAAAATGGATTATAATGGGGATGTATATGAGGACAGTATTTCCACTCCCTGTGAGGTCTTTGGTATTTAAGCAGTTTTAACCAAAAAAAAAAAAAAAAAGTGAAAGGTAAACCACAGAGTATATTCATATCCAGAATATATAAAGAAATCCCATAATGAATAATAATAATAAAAGGCAGACAACCCAATAGAAAAAGATGGGCAAAGACTTGAATGGGCACTTTGCAAAAGATATCAAGAGTGGACAACGTATACAGAAGATCCTCAACTTTATTAGTTATTAGAGAAAAGCAAATCAAAGCATTAGTGCAATACCACTACACACCCACCAGAATCGCTAAAATTATAAAGACTACAGTGCCAATGAGGCTGACGTTGAAAGTGATGGAAACCCTAACACACCACTAGAGACTGTGGAAATTATTTCAGCCTCTTGGCAGTGATCGTCAGGCATTATCTACTGATGATACCACATCCTATGTCCCATTAGCTCCACTCCTGGAGAAATTAAGATGCACGTGCATCAGATCCATGCACATGAAAATTTATAGCAGCATTATGCAGAAGAGCCCCAAACTGGAAACCCTAATGTCCATGAACAGCAAAATGGATAAGTTATGGTATGAGAGACACAATGGAATTCTATGCAACAGCAAGTAAACAAACCTCTGCTGCCTGCAACCTGGATGGATTCCAGGCACGACACAGAGCCGAAGAAACCAGGCACAAAAGCAGATTGCATGAATCTATATCAAAAGCAAGCAAAACTAATCTATGGTGTTGGATTCGCAGTTGCCTTTGGGGAAGGGTGAGGGGGGCAGGTTTTCCGAATAGTGTTCGTTTAGGAGGCCGGCGGCGGCCACGCGGGTGTGCTCACTCTGCTGCAGATTTCTGATCTGCGCGCTTTCCTGTGTACCAGGCTTCAACATGAATATCTAATTGTCTATAGAGCACAGGCCTAACCACAAATTCGACCGGGGCGGGCGACCCAGCCCCTGTCCTCACCTGGTAGGCCGGGGGCCAAAATCCGGCATCCATCACTGGACCCACGGGTGGAGTGAGGACAGTCACATCCTCCCTTTCACCTCACGGTGCACTGATGCACAAGAAAGTTCCCTTCGGGGGCTTTCACATTTTGTTAACTTGCGGACACAGCTGTCTGGACTCGGGGGCCCTACAGACCGCGGCGGCGCCAGAGGAACGGAGCCAGAACCAGAGGCGCGGCGACGCGCGCCGGACCTCCGCGGAGCCCGAGCCCGGGAGGCGGAGCCCGAGCCCGGGGGCGTGGCTCCTCGATTGCTTCGGCCTGGACGCCGCTCAGCCCGCGCACGCCGGCGGCGATTGGTGCTGCCTGGCGCGGGCGCGGGCGCGGTGCACGCTGGGACGTCGGTGCGGTGAGAGGAGCGGGCGGCGCGGCGGGCAGAAGGCGGCAGGATGGTGAAACTGACGGCGGAGCTGATAGAGCAGGCGGCGCAGTACACCAACGCCGTGCGGGACCGCGAGCTGGACCTTCGGGGTGAGTCGGACGGGGGCGGGCGGTCCGGCCTCCCCGCCCGCCAGGCGGCCTGGCCTAGCCGCGTGCGCCAGGCAGCACCGTCCCTGGGCCGTCCCTGGGCCCTTCCGAGGCGCTCCTCACCCCAGCTCCTCCCCGCACACACGGGGCCGCCGCGATGCTCCGGTAGGACCGCGGGCCTGTGCCGGGCCAGCCGGACTGGCTTCGCGGCCTGAGCCGCTGCGGGGCCGGGAAATACACGATCTAGCGGTTGCGACTCTCGTGCGGAGCGAGACGCGTTAACGTGCTGTCGTGAGAGTGTAGACAGGGTAAGGGAGCGAGGAGACGAAGTACGGGACAAAAGCGATTGTCTTCCCGACATTTGTCCCTCATTGGTTTCAGTCGTCTTTTCCCCTTTTACCAGAACATTGCAAAGAGCGGACAGTCGGAGCGAGGCTGGCGCTGCCGGGTGCCTGCGGAAGGGTTGCGGAAGCCCCCGAACTGTTAAGTTCCTGTAGTGATTTCCTCCTCGGCGTGCAGGTCGTCAGCATTTTAGGGGGCGGCTTTTCCGGGGATAAGATATTCAGTCTTGGCCTGAGATTTCGCTCCCACGGAGAAAGTGCGGTCGCCGGAGCAGCACGGCTGCGGGCTCTGCTTTCTGCTTGCTTTTTTGTTTGCTGACAAAGCCCAGTACTTTCGTTTTGTTGAAACTAAGTTTCTTAGAGAAAGGTTCAACTCAAGCGTAACCGACCGCTTTCACAGTCTTGGCACAGGTGATCCCTGCCTTCTCTCTGAGTCTGAAGTGTACCCAGCGTTGAGGAGTCTTGTTTTGGTGCAGCACTTACTTTGATGTAGCCCTTACAGCTCTGCACTGTGTACTTTCACCTTGGCTCGTTTAACTTCTTTTTTTCTCCGAGCACTTAGCACAATAATTATGCCCGTGTTAGACAAATCAGGGAGTATTTGAGTTGTCCACAGGGTGATTTACCATTGTGTGTGAACTATTGACTTTCAACTCTGGGTTTGAGCTGGGGGAGGTGAAGTAAGGGGGAACTGTCATGATATCATGAAGACATCCCAGTGAGTTCTAGGAATCGGGCCTGTGGGATGCAAAAGAGGTTGAGAGCTGTTGTCCACCATGTGTGAACAACGTTTGGACGCTGACAGTTAAGCAGCTCACAGCGTAACCTCTTAGGCCACTTCACTAGCTCTGGGGCCTTGCTTAGAGCAGCATGAGGCACCTTGTAAATATTCTTGAAAACTGTAAGGTACTAGTTACTGATAGTAAGTATTCTCATCATTACTGCCCTTGTCACCATCGCCATCTTCATGTCCACTGCTAGACTATAAGCTTCATGGCAGCTGGGACTTGTGACTGTCTTGTTCCTTGTACTATGTGCCAGTACCTTGGCAGTGTCTGGCAACGGCATAGGTGCTAGGTAAACACTTTTGGAAGGAACATTAGCTGTGAATCCAATTATATGAAATGCTGCTAATGTTTTAGGTGCCTTTTAATTATATTAATACTTGTGTGGGTGTTTTTTTTTCCCCTCCTTTTTGCAGGGTATAAAATTCCTGTCATTGAAAATCTAGGCGCTACCTTAGACCAGTTTGATGCCATTGATTTTTCTGACAATGAAATCAGGAAACTGGATGGTTTTCCTTTGTTGAGAAGACTGAAAACATTATTAGTGAACAACAACAGAATATGGTAATTGTCTACTAGTGGAAAGTAGCTTTTTCCCCCTAGAGTAAATGTTGCAGAGTTCCCTGAAGAAGTTGCAGTATACACTGCCAGTTAAACCTACATATTTCTTTTTTTTTCTTTTTAACCTACATATTTCTTAAATGGAAAATGAGCTGCACTTGTCCCATACAGATCCAGAGATTAATTTGTCATTGGTCTAGTCTTATTTGCATTTATTCAGAAATCTTGTGTGTGTATATATATATATATGTTCGTGGTAAGTTTCTAATTTAAGTTAAAAACATGCTGCTTTGTACATATTTTGGCTGATTTCTAAAATAATTAAAATTATCAGAGGGGCCATATTAAAGAGATAACATAAAATTCAGCAATTATATTTTTGACTAAACATCTCATTCTACCTCAAATCTCTGCTATTTGTTTTTCTTTAACTGCAGCTGATTTTTAGAATATTGCTTATTGAAATTAAGATCTGTTTTTTGACCCACGTTCATCATCTCTGTGAATTTTGTTGGAGAAAAGTTATTAAAGGTCTATAGACAATGTCTTTAAGAAGTTCTGGGTGTTGAGTTGCTTTTTTTTAATAGGTGTATTTCTCATGAGTTAACTATTCTGTTGTGGTTTGGTTGGTGTATCTTGTGCTTGAGCTGTGAATGCAGAACCACTTGTATTTCTGTGCTACCTGCACACAAGTCCTGAGATGAGCAAAGTAAGTCTATTTACACAGGACTTTCTCTTTGTCTTAGGTCTCATTAGATAGTGTAGCAGTGGAAAGAGCCCTCGGCAGCTTTCAGGAGGCATTTCAGGAGGCATGGGTTTTAAAATCATCCCACTTCTGTGACCTCAGACAAGCTTCCGCTTTGTGCCTCATTTTCTTTCTGTTAGAGTGTTGGAAGAAACATCTCTAAGGTTCTTCCCACTTTGAAGTCCTCTGGGCAAGGGCTTAGATGAAGTTGTTAGCTTACTTAATTTTTACTTTCATTAAGATTTTTTCTTTTTATTTTAGCCGTATAGGTGAGGGACTTGATCAGGCTCTGCCCTGTCTGACAGAACTCATTCTCACCAACAACAGTCTTGTGGAATTGGTAAGTTGAACAGGGGAAAAATGTATTTGCAGGGAGGAGTTAAAGGTACTACATGCCTTTTATAGAAAACTTGGAAAATCCAGAAAATTATCTCATCATCCTTTTTCTTTTCTTAATTAAGTCAGAAAATGGGCCTTCTTTGGTTATGTGTTGCAAATATCTTCCCACTCTCTAGCTCACCTTTTGACTCTCTTAGGGTCTTGATAGAGAAGTTCCTAATTCAAGCATAATCCATTTCATCAGTCTGTTGTTATTAGTACTTTTGAGTTCTGTTAAGCTTCCCCTACCCCAGGGTCATAAAGAAACTCACATATTCTGTTTTCTAGAATCGCAGTGTCCAGTATGGTAGCTACTAGCCACAAGTGGCTACTTTGAATTAAGATATACTAGAATATAAAATACACTACAGATTCTAGAGAGTTAGTACAAAAAAAGAATATAAACTATCAATAATTTTTTTAAACTGACATTGAAATGGTAATATTTTGGAAAATAGGTAAAACAATGTATTATTAAAATTAGTTTCTTCTGTTTTAATGTCACTACTAGAAAATTACATATGTGACATACATTAAATTTTGTTGGAGAGTTTTATTCAAGAAATTATTGTTTTACTCCACATTTAGATCAACGATCCATTTGAAATCTGTTTTTTCTTTTTTAAAAAAACATTACACTTTGTTTCTTTATTTTTTTATAAATTTATTTATTTATTTTATTATTTTTGGCTGCATTGGGTCTTCGTTGCTGCGTGTGGGCTTCCTCTAGTTGTAGTGAGCGGGCTTTGTATTGCAGTGGCTTCTCTTGTTGTGGAGCATGGGCTCCAGGTGCACGGGCTTCAGTAGTTGCGGCTCACAGGTTAGGTGCCCCTCAGCATGTGGGATCTTCCCGGACCAGGGCTCAAACCTGTGTCCCCTGCATTGGCAGGTGGATTCTTAACCACTGTGCCACCAAGGAAGCCCCTGAAATCCAGTTTCTTATAAGATAGGGGGCAAGTTTCATTTTCTCTATTTGGATATGCTTATTTTTATGCTTTTTAAATTTCTACTCTGTGTATAATTTTTAACAAAATTGAACTTATACTATACATTGTTTTGCAACCTAAATTTCTCAAATACTGGATGTTTAAGTTCATATGATATAACTTGATTTTAGGTTATTATGCCCTTAACCCCTCCCTTCCCTATTTCCCTGATTGTTCCTTTCCTGGTGGATGAGGTCTATAAGCTTCTTTCAGATTCCCAAAGGAGTACTTGACTCCAAAAGTAAGAAAGCACTGATCTGAGGGCATGTCCTTTCTAAACTATATGGGGTATGTGCGTTCATAGGGAATGTGTGGCATGATGGGGGCAGTATATTCTGTGTGTTGTAATTGTGTTTAAAGCTGTTTGCAAAGATGAAGGCTGTTTGTCCGATCAGTCACTGAAAGAGGTATATTAAAATTCTACATGATAGTGGATTTGACTGTTTCCATGGAGTTCTGTCAATTTTAGTTTTATATATTTTTAGGTTATTTTATTTGATATATCCAAATTTTATGTATCTTACTGATGAAATAAACCTTTTATGTGTGGTGACCCTCTTTACATCTTATTAGTGCTGTTTTACCCTGGTTGTCTATTTTATCTGCTGCAGTATACCAAAACAAGCTTTCTTTCAGTTAGTATTTGCATAATCATTTTTTTCATCCAAACTTTACATTGTTTTTCTGTACTTATATTTTAGATTTGTCTCTTGAAAACAGCATATGATAGGATCCTTTTTTTAAATCCTGTCTGAAGTCTGACTTTTAAATGCAATAGTCTGTTTATGTTTAATGTAATACTGGTATATTTGAGTTTATCGTCTTTCTTTTCTAGAATTTTTTATTTGTTCCATCTATCTGCAATTTTTTTTCTCTCCTGTATTGCTTGCTCTCTTTTTTTTGGCATTCCACTTCTCCTTTTGATAGTTTAGAGATTAACTAATTATTAAATAGACTCTGTTTCTATTCTTAGCATCCTAGGAATTAGCACACCCGTATTTATCCAAGTGTAAAGCAGTTAACCAGCAACTCTACCTCCTGAATAATGCGGCACCTTAACCTCTCACCCCACCCCCCACCGTGAAGACATCACTGTGTTTTGCACAGTCCGTATGTGTGTCTGTGTGTGTGACTAAAGTTACTGTTCTTCCTTTCTTTTGGTTTTTGCAGCTTTATTGAAGTATAATGGACAGATAAAAATTATATATGTTTAAGGTGTACAATGTGAAATTTGATATATGTATACATTGTGAAATGATTACCACAGACTAACATATTCACCACTTCACCTAGTTACCTTTTTGTGTGCTCAATAACACTAACACAGGGAAACCTTAGGATCAAGACAAATCAAAAATATTCCAAATGAGTCTGATTCATGTTAAATATTTCCTGTCTCAGTGACTAACAGGCCATCTTAAAACCAGTCCTAACTCCTTTTGGAAGTCTTCTTCTGTTACCCACATGAAAGGTAATGTAAGAATTTTGATTGGTGATTCAAGATTGCTAATTCTTATTAGGTAGTTCTCCCCATTAGTCAGAGATCAGCCATGCCAACTTGGAGGTCTCACTTGGATTCTCACAAGAATACTTGAGATCTACTTTTTTATCATATTGAGTACACCATATGTTATTTTTAACTACAGTCGCAATGTTGTACCTGAAATCTCTAGAACTTACTTATCTTATAACTGAAAATTTGTGCTCTTTAATCAATAGCTCATCTCCCCTTTCCTCCACCCCCCAGCCTCTTGTAACCACCATTCAACTCTGTTGCTGTGAGTTGGACTTTTCTTGAGATTCCACATAAAAGTGAGGTCAGGCAATATTTGTCTTCCTTTGTTCCTTTTTGGATTGTTCTTTAGATTTCCTTTAGTGATGGTGTGCCAGTAGCAAGCTTTAGAGCGCCCTCCCATGCTGTTGTGAGGTATTTAAAAGTGGCAGCTTTCTGAGCACCTGGCTGTGTTGCCCTCCCCTGCTTTTACTTGTACTTTTTTCCTCCTTGTCCCTCTTGGCCCTGTCCCACTCAATTCAGATCTGTTCTAGCAGTTTCTCCTCCGTGTCAGGCTTTGTTCTGGAAAGGGCACAGTTTCTGGTGGAGTGAAGTCCCAGATTCCTCGAGCCCTTCAGGCGTCATCACACACTTAATGTGTTCATTATTGGGACATGCCTATCCTTTGCCTATCCTTTCTCAAACTGGGTACCTGTCAGTCGCTTTGGAGTTCTCGGGTCTGTTGGACGCCTCTCTGCCTTTCCTCTCTTCTTCCTGTATGGATGTTGTCACCAGGCAAGTCATGTAGCTCTCACAGTAGTTTGTCCTCACTGGCTCCTGTGTTAGGTTCTTGCCAGAGTACCTTTTCATCTAGTTTGCTTGTAGTTGACCATATGTTTTGGTTTTCCTATCCTTGTTGCACTGTGTTTTATGACATAATTTGGGAAGATTCAAAAGCTAACCTGCCTTCTTCCCATATATGTTTTTTTTTTAACTGTACTCCTTGTCCTTGAAATTTTTATTTGAAGAGATTTGGGGGCGCCTAGAATAAAGGTGCCTTCCCTCAAAGATGACATACCCGTGTTGCTCCCAGGTACCAGCAGGAAAAACCACCTTACACCAAGATCACAGTTTGAGGTTCCCTATGTGAACAACTTGCTCAAAAGTCACAGAAGTTTTCACATTGCTTTCTTTTCTCAGTCACTGCTTTAAGCTCAGTAGTCCTTTTAAATTTGCTACAGTAAATGATTTTTTTTTCCTTTGGTCTCTTCTGCTGTTGAGACAGAAACAGTTGTGGCCAAGATATTAAGTTTAAGAAGCTCAAATTTATGAACCAGTGTATTCAGTAGAAACGTACCAAGCATCTGTGATGTGCTAGCGTTGTGCGCTTCTGCGGCAGGAAAAACAAATAAATGCATAAAAGACAAGATCAGTCCTTGCTCCAAAGGCATCCACCATTCCACAGTATCAAAATGGGGTGTGGTATTCGTGTTCTTACCTGTGGCTGTTATTTTACAGGGTGATCTGGACCCTTTGGCATCTCTCAAATCATTGACTTATCTAAGGTATGGAAATTATTTGTGGTGGTGACAATAAAGTCTTTTAAAATAACACCATTACCAGCCTTGATCTTAAAGTCATCAGTTAGTAAAAAGTACCTTTAAAAAACAAGTATTGAAAGTATTTCCTTTGGGCTCTGTTAAAATTTCCCTAGTGTTAAGTTCTTATGACATTGAAATGTGAAGAATAGTGAACTTTTCCTTACTTCATGGACTCATTAGATTTTATTAAAATGGACCTCTTGAAAGCTATGCTGTGAACAACATTGGCATTGTATTGTTCCTTTTCTTGTAGTATTCTAAGAAATCCTGTAACAAATAAGAAGCATTACAGACTATATGTGATTTATAAAGTTCCACAAGTCAGAGTACTGGATTTCCAGAAGGTGAAACTAAAAGTAAGTATTACTCTGTTGTAAGTCATTATAGATTGGTGTGTTTTCCTTTATACTTTTGTTACTGACTTTTTAAATGGCGCAGTGATTTTTATCATTGGTTTATAATGAGAATGGGGAGGGGATGCTAAGTCAATTTTCCCATACGGTGTTTATGGTGGGACTTTGAGTTCCGGTTGTCTTGTGCGGGGCTGGCCTTTCTAGAGGTGGCACAGCCTCAGAGCCGCCGTGGGCACTGTCACAGCAGACGGCCTACTTAGATGCACTCCCTGTGGGGAGTGTAAGGTAATCCACGTTTCAGTACCTTTAATTGTTAGAATGATTTTCCCTTTATTGAGGGATTTTTTTTTTTTTTAACCCTCTTAGTTCCTTGAGAGCCCCTCCTTGAAACTCGGAGAGGGAACTTTCTTCAAGGACCTTCACCAGAAAGGCGACCACTGTGTCTCCTTTTACTTTGAAATTGGCTTTGTGGTATTTTCACCAGCCCAGAGTATTCCAGGAGAGTTTTCTTCCATGTTTTCTGAGGAATGCATCTAAATGCATGTGGTATTCCTATTTCCATTAACTGTGTGTGTGGTGTCGCTGTAGGAGCGTCAGGAAGCAGAGAAAATGTTCAAGGGCAAACGGGGTGCACAACTTGCAAAGGATATTGCCAGGAGAAGCAAAACGTAAGATCCGGATATCCAACTTCACTCCACTTCACCTTCAGAAACATTATCTGTCTGGCATTTTGCCTCCTGCAAAATGAAATGAAACACCTGTGACTAATACAGTACTAAATTTGCGTGATGATGATCCATGACCATCAGTGGTCCATGTATCACATGAGATTTCTACCAGATTAGCAGAGCAAATATTTCAGTATTCAGTCTTAGTGTGATATTATATACATACTCCTTTCTCTGTAGGAAGATGAACTGGGTGGTGTTTCTGAAGGAGAGAGTTTCTTGTATCAGTTTGTTAACAAAGATAAGATACTACACTGGTTGAATTACTTTCAAAAGCTTTTGAAAGTAAAAGAGAAGCAATTTCTATTGGTCTGGATTTGACAGTTTTGTACTTCCCTCCCAAGTTTCAATCCAGGTGCTGGTTTGCCAACTGACAAAAAGAAAGGTGGGCCATCTCCAGGGGATGTGGAAGCAATCAAGGTAATCATGTGTTAGGATTCTTGGACTGGAGTGAGCTGTTATGGGTTTAGGACACAAAATTATGTAATAACCCAAGTAATAAACACTGCAAAATTTCCCCACAATTGTTAGAATCCAGCTGTATTTTTGTGTAAGGAAAAACTAGCTTAAAGATATCATTTGACCAGACTTTGACTTGAATTAATTATATGAGCCAAAGTGGAGGCAACTCTGGTCTTTCTCATTTTCCCAGGATGTGTTTATTTGAACAGTTAGTTACCTTTGCATGCTGTCTTAGTTTTTACTTTGAAGGATTTGCTACCTGAAAGATCCTGCTCGATGAGAGATCCTAATTTTATAATACTGCCTCCTAAATTATCCAGTAGCATAATTCCAAATAGGTACTTCAATTAGCTAAGATTTTAGGACACGAGCAGCGATTATTTGCTCTCTTATAATAGGATCTGCAGCTGTTTACCAATTTTGGAAATTTATGATTCGGATTTGGGGTTGATTTCACTGTGCCAGTAAAATTCTTCCCCCAACAAAGAAGTATTTCATATTCCAACTCAAAAAGATGGTGTGAATTCCTGTGAGTGTTTTCTGGGTGGTGGAGGCTTAGATGAAAGTAACTGTCCATCTCCATTGTCTCCTGGCATCCAGAATGCTATAGCAAACGCATCAACTTTGGCTGAAGTGGAGAGGCTGAAGGGCTTGCTTCAGTCTGGTCAGATACCTGGCAGAGAACGCAGATCAGGTAACAATGTTCTGTCTTTATTTCCAAATTAATGGTACACTTGGAGTGATTGCAAAACAGTTTAGATGCTACAACCCAAGAATGCTAGAATAGTGCCTCATTACCATCTAATCTAATCCACACAAAATGCCTTTAAATGCTCTTTGAAGATAAATCATTTGTTAAAGAATGTTATGTCATAGGACTCTAGGGTTTTTGTAAAAGTTGAGACAAACATTATTTCATAGCCATGGAATGAAAGGGAACAGTGGAGGTGACCATGTTGCCTTTGACCTCTGACCATGTAGGCTAGCTTAGCAGATGAGGACACAGGCTCCAGAGCCAGACAGGCTGAGGGTCGGAGCTTAGCTTCACCAGTTCTGTCCTTGGGTAAATTTCTTAATCTCCACTTAATCTTAAATCTGTGTCCTTATCTTTAAATCTGAGATAGTGATAATGGTAACCTCAAAAGGTTGTTGGGAGGACTAAGTAAGATACTTCGTATGTAGCACTGAGCATAGGGTGTGAGCCGTTCTGATAGTAAATGCCAGCTTTGTGTCAGGCAAACTGGTGGACACTTGGGTATAAAGTGAAAACTACCCCAGACCGTGCATATTACAAGTTTGATATGAATATAACTAGGACCTCTGTCTAGACTGGCAGCTCAGGGAAAGTTTCCTTGGGGAAATAATGTTGGAACTGAAGCTAAAAACGAGTAAGACGTTAATTAGACCAGTGGTTCTCATCCGTGTGGTCCTTGGGCCCCTGGGGCGCACATTTCTGGTTTCCTGGGTGACGATGGAACGGGGGTGCATAAAGCACCTCTGTGCCTACGTGGGTGGTTGGCTCCCTGCACTTGTGCTGGCTCAGGTGAGAGGCAGCGTCACCAACGTGAAGTGAGCTTGCCACTTCAAGGAGAGCAGCTAGTATTTGTTACCAATGATAATATTCAAAATTTCAAGCAGAAATTAAAAGCTGGGAAACTTTTTTTCCACAATTGTAACCTTGACAGTTGCCCAGTACTTCCAGACTTCTCTGTGGAAATTGTTGCTATTAATGAATGATTTTTTTTATATAACATATAAAGAAATGGGTCAACATTTGGAAGACCTGCATAACTCAGTGAGCAACGTTTTCCAAATGATGTTACAGAGTCATGCATGCATAAATGATCCATTCAGAGTACAGAATAAACCGGTGGATTTTCAAGTCAGAGAGTATGAAAAGTTCACTGATAAGGCTTCAGACTCCACACTGCAATCTAACCTTTAAGAAACTACCACTTTCAGGACTTCCCTGGCAGTCCAGTGGTTAAGACTTGGCTTTTACTGCTGTGGGCCTGGGTTCAGTCCCTGGTCGGGGAACTAAAATCCCACAAGCCAAGTGGCGTGGCCAAAGAAAAAAAAAAAACTACCACTTCTGTCAAGTTTGGGCATAGTATCAGAAAAGAATATCCACAACTGCCTGCAAAGACTATTAAAATACTCCTCCCTTGTCTAACTGCATGTCTGTGTGAGGCTGATTTTCTTCATACCCTTCAATCAAAACAACATACTGTAGCAAGTGGAATGATGAAGTCAGTACAGGGGTCCAGCTGCTATTTGGCAGACATTACAGAGATGGGCAAAAATAGAAAACAATGCCGACTTTCTCACTAAATATTTTTGTTTTAGAAAATATTGGTATTGTTATATTTTATAAAAATATAAACATTGTTACTATATAATAGATTTATTGTTTTAATGAATTACTGTTTTTTAAAATACTTTTAATTTCTAACATACTGTCGATAAACGTAATCTATTTAAACCAAAGCTCTTTGGGTCCTAAAACTAAAGTATTTGAGAACCCTTGAACTAGACAAAGGCAGAATGGCATTCTCGGGGGAAGGAAGTGCACTGGCAGAAAACCTGTGATAAGAGAGCCTTGCACACTTGGACTGAAGGAGGACAGTGTGAGCCAAGGTCAAGGGATGGGGGGGAATGTGGTGAGACGGGCAGCAGAGTGAGCTCTCAAGTCCAGCCCCTCGGGGGACTGCAGGCCTCGTGCTGGAGGAGGTCTGCGGTCCTGAGAACAATACAGGTCTGTCGAAGGCATTCAAGGCTCCCTGGTAGCAGCTTGGGGAAGGAAGCTGTATCTAATTACTTATTGGGACTGCAGTATGACAAAATTACTGAATTAATTTGCTTCCCCTAAAGTGTTTTATTTGGCCCTTAGGCTAGCTTGGGATTTTTCAGTGTCATCTAAACATGCGGGCACATTGAGGAGAGGAAGATGGGGATTGTTCCTGGTTCTGTCAATTTCAGTGGGCCCAGGCTTCTGAGTAGCACTTCCTGTATCTAGAAATGTAATGTTTGGGTCTAACTAGAAACAAACATGAGAAATTTTCCCTAACATTGACAGGGTTAAAACATTTCCTTTATCAGAATACATTGACTAAAATATCTGCAATAAATTGTTGACAAATAACAACCGTTTCATTGTTGTTGCCATATTTTTCTTAATTTAGAGACATAGTCACTAACTGACTATCCTCAGCATGTGGTAGGTATTCCCCCCCCGCCGCCCTTTTTTTTATTTTTTTGAGTGTTGCCAGTTTCTTTGCCCATAGTAGTGGCAAGAACAAAACACAAAGTATAAGCTTTTTATCTTTATAAAAAATGAGTTATCAGGGCTTCCCTGGTGGCGCAGTGGTTGAGAGTCCGCCTGCCGATGCAGTGGACACAGGTTTGTGCCCCGGTCCGGGAAGATCCCACATGCCGTGGAGCGGCTGGGCCCGTGAGCCATGGCCGCTGAGCCTGCGCGTCCGGAGCCTGTGCTCTGCAACGGGAGAGGCCACAGCAGTGAGAGGCCCGCGTACTGCAAAAAAAAAAAAAAAAAAAAAAAAGAGTTATCAGCTTGACCAGAATGGGTTAGAATGGCAGGCAAAGAGTTTGACTTTCATAAAACACCTTTGTGACCCTTCCCCTTAGGAACTGACAATCTTTTCCAATACCTGCCAAAGACAGATGGTCTCCAGACCCTAAACTCCTCAAGGCAGAGGCTGCTATTGGGCTTTTGTACCTTGCCCAGGGCCTGGCACACCGCAGCCTCATGGATGGGCGCTCACACACTGAGCAAGCACGTTCTCTAAAATTGATATGACTTCGGGCTTTGTGTTTTTCTCTAGGCCCCACTGATGATGGTGAAGAGGAAATGGAAGAAGACACAGTCACAAATGGGTCCTAAGCAGGGTGGCCTCTAAGGATCTCAGGACATATAATAGTCCACTTCAGACAGGTCCTGCTTTTTGAATAGCCTTGTTTGTGTCAGCAAAGTAGAGTTCATAAGCATTGTTGAAATGCTTAAGACTGCCGGTAATTTTGTAATAAAAATTTTGAAATCTAAATGCCAGTTTTCTATCAATAGTGCAAATAAAGGACACTGCTGTGGATTGCACATCATTGGGGTGTATGTGCGGTGAGGCCTGGATGTGTGGGAGTTGGAAATGCAGGAGGGTGGACCTTGTGGATAGGCTTCCCAGTCCTCATGAAATGTTTAGGTTTTTAAATTCATAATAAAACTTACAATTATCTGTGTGCTGCCACTAATTGTCAGAATTTGTGATCTTGGGTGCATTTTTTTCTGCATGAAGAATAACAAGAGCTTTGTTAAAGGCAGCCAGGCTCTAGGGCTTTACAGAAGTCAACATCCTTTAAAGTTTTTATTTAACCCTACATACAAATATGCAAACAATGAACTGCTGGTTCGGACAGTTAGAGGGGATGTGATGTCTGCCTGTCAGTTAGTGGGATTTGTGCAGAGCAGCAGCACGCTCCAGTGCTGAGGATGCAGTGGAGGAGTCAGGGCTGCCTGGCGGCCCACTAAGGTGTGGTGTCCAGCTCCTGGGTGCCCATTACAGTCTTCATACCCTGCTGTGGCCAGTTTGGGCTAATCTAAAAATCAGGGTGGGGCTTCCTTGGTGCAGTGATTAAGAATGGTGCAGTGATTAAGAATCCGCCTGCCAATGCAGGGGACATGGGTTCGAGCCCTGGTCCAGGAAGATCCCGCATGCCGCGGAGCAGCTAAGCCCATGCGCTACAACTACTGAGCCTGCACTCTAGAGCCTGCAAGCCACAACTACTGAGCCCATGTGCCACAAGTACTGAAGCCCACGCGCCTAGAGCTGGTGCTCTGCAACAAGAGAAGCCACCGCAGTGAGAAGCCTGCACACCGCAACGAAGAGTAGCCTCTGCTCGCCACAACTAGAGAAAGCCCATGCGCAGCATCAAAGACCCAGTGCAGCCAAAAATAAATTAATTAAATAAATTTATATACATATATTTATTTGTTTGTTTGTTTGTTTGTTTTTTGCGGTACACAGGCCTCTCACCACTGTGGCCTCTCCCGCTGCAGAGCACAGGCTCCGGACGCGCAGGCTCAGCAGCCATGGCTCACGGGCCCAGCTGCTCCACGGTATGTGGGATCCTCCCGGACCGGGGCACGAACCCGTGTGCCCTGCATCGGCAGGCAGACTCTCAACCACTGCGCCACCAGGGAAGCCCAATAATAAATCTTTTTAAAAATAAAAATCAAGGTGGTGGAGGGGAGTGCCTTCACCAGCCATCTTTTCTCATCTGCTGGTGTTTGGGTTGTTTTTTAAAGCCCCCTGGATGATTTCTAAATGTGAGAAACACTCCTCTAAATAGGCCCTGAAACAGTTTGGGGTGATTGCTGATGGGCTAATTGCTGTCCGTGTAAGGCATATACAGGATGCCTGGGACGCGAAGAAACTGCTTGGAGGAGCTGACAGTCTAACTGGGGAGACAGAACCTCACACAGTCGTGGGGCTAAACCTCAGTGCAGTAGCAACGAAGAAAGAAGAATGGGCAGAGCCTTCAGAAAGCTTCAGAAAGGAGATGGAACTTGGGTATCAGGAGGACCTGGCCTTTAGATTCCTCAGTACAGCCCTAGACCAGTGCCTCTCCAACTCCAGTGCACTGTGAACCCTGGGGATCTTGCCAAAATGCAGGGTCTGTTGTGGGGCCTGAGGCTCTGTGCTTCTAGCAGGTTCCCAGGAGCTGTCCATTGGAGGATAGCACTCAGGATTTCTGGCCTTAACCGCTCACCCCTTCCTTACACCTTCACCTCCTTCAGGGGCCGTCCCCTATGATCAGTTTACTGATTCATCACAAAAAGCACTTCTCTTTCTCTTTGGAGGTAAAGTGTGGTCTTACCTGCCTTTTCATTAGCAAATCATTTTTCTGGATGATTGTGCCATGTCAGGAAGGGCCTGTGTTGTCAGGAATCAGGATTTATACTCAGCCCCTGGCAGCACTGAAAAGGCCTCCCTGGCAGAGGCCAGCCTGCTGGGTGTCTGAGTGACACTTGCAGCTTCTGATGGAGGGGATAATGTTCAAAAAGCCAGGTGGGGGCTTCCCTGGTGGCGCAGTGGTTGAGAGTCCGCCTGCTGATGCAGGGGACACGGGTTTGTGCCCCGGTCTGGGAGGATCCCACATGCCGCGGAGCGGCTGGGCCCGTGAGCCATGGCCGCTGAGCCTGCACGTCCGGAGCCTGTGCTCCGCAACGACGGGAGAGGCCACAACAGTGAGAGGCCCGCGTACAGCAATAAAAAAAAAAAAAAAAAAAAAAAAAGCCAGGTGGTAACACTTTAGCTCTTGATAGTGGAGTAGGTACTTGGCGTGAGCTCAGAGTGGTGTCTGGTTTTCACTCAGGTTGGATTTCAATATTTTGATTGCTAGTGCTGTGTCCATCATCAGTTTGGGGGCATTTCCCTGATGGACCTCCCTACACCCTCCCCTCTCATGATTCATATTTCAAAGCTCCCTCATCTTTCAAAGCTCCCAACAGGAAAGGTTTACAATCCCATGACATGACCAAAGGACAAGACTGCAGAAAAGCCACAGCCATCCCAGAGGGCTACAGGCCCGTGAGCTGCCCCCTCCCCTGCCAGCTGGCTGATCCCCCACCCCCACCAACAACCGAGGAGGGAGGGAGGAGAGAGGAAGAAAAGTATCTCCTGAGAACCCTGCTCCACTCCAGGGACCCCTCACCCCAGCCTGGCCTTGCTCCACACTTCCCTGCCTGAGCTCTCCAAAGAAGTAAAACTGTCTGCAGATGACATGACGCTATATGTAGAAAATCCTAAAGGTGCTACCAGAAAACTACTAGAGCTCATCAATGAACTCAGTAAAGTTGCTGGATACAAAATTAATACACATAGAAATCTGTTGCATTTCGATATACTACCAATGAAATATCTGAAAGAGAAATTAAGGAAACAATCCCACTTACCATTGCATCAAAAAGAATAAAATACCTAGGAATGAGCCTACCTAAGGAGGCAAAAGACCTGTACTCCAAAAACTGTAAGTTGCTGATGAAAGAAACTGAAGACCATACAAACAGATGGAAAGAATGGAGGTGGAGGAATCATGCTCCTGGGCTTCAGACTATACTACAAAGCTACAATAAAACAGTATGGTACTGGCACAAAAATAGACATATGGATCAATGGAACAGGATAGAAAGCCCAGAAATAAACCCATTTGTGGTCAATCTACAACAAAGGCAAGAATGTACAGTGGAGAAAAAAGTCTCTTCAATAAGTGTTGCTGGGAAAACTGGACAGCTACATGTAAAAGAATGAAATGAGAAAACCTCACACTATATACAAAAATAAACTCAAAATGGATTAAAGACCTAAATGTAAGACTGGGTACTATAAAACTCCTGGAGGAGAACAGGCAGAACACTGACATAAATCGCAGCAATATCTTTTTGGATCCATCTCCTAGAGTAATGGAAATAAAAATAAATGGGACCTAATTAAACTTAAAAGCTTTTGCAAAGGAAACCATAAACAAAACGAAAAGACAATCTACAGACTGGGAGAAAATATTTGCAAATGATGTGACCGACAAGAGATTAATTTCCAAAATATACAAACAGGTCATATAGCTTAATATCAAAAATTAAATCAAAGAACCCCAATCAAAGAAAGTCATGGCTTCTTTATCTGAATGACCAAGATGTTCTTTCACACTTCGTAGAACCCAGATTAAAACATAAGTCCATCAGATCAATGGAAGCAATTTTAAAAATAGAGGGATAGAAATTTCATTTGTATATACATGGGGAAAAAGTGTTACATCTTTTTAAAGATCAGAATTTTGCAAATTTTATGGATGGTAAAAACTGTTCCATTTTCCATGTACTCCCTTAGGTTTACCAAATCAAACTCTCTACAATGAGTATGTCTAACACTGAGCTGTTTTAAATTCTTATTTCCCCATCGTCAGTGACCAAGTGCAGAGCTCATTAGGAGGTCAACTCTAATCCACCCATGGACATAGCAGCCTTGACTACTGATGTTCAAGCTAGACACCATCAGCAGAACCACATCTCCTCACATGGGTGAATTTCTACTAGTAATCATGGAAACGGGGAAATCAAAGGATATTCTCTATTGAGAATCAGAGTTGTAGATCCCTATCATGGGTTCATTACTTTGAATGTTTGACCCAAAACACATCTATTGCACCATGTCCAATTCTACTATCTTTATAAGATGCAGCCTTACAGTGAAAGAAAAACAGGTGTAACAGCAATATCTCATCCTCTCTGAAGCCCGTAGAGTCAGAAGTTTTAAAAGCAAAAGAAAATCATACTTTTCCTGAACAAACAGAGTAGAGGCATTTAAATTTAAATTTAAATTTGGAGTCTGTTCCATCCCTTAACTGTCATGTATACTCTTTCCACATAAGCCTGAATTTAGGATGTGTTGTTCAGAGATTGTATTGTGATGAATGAAGTATTTTTTATTCTTTAAAAATTATTACTAATTTGTTAAAAAGTGATGGAGTGAGCATAATACTAAATTTCATGATTTTTTTTTTACCAGAATACTGAGATGGACCACCTTGAAGTCCAGTTTCTTCATGAGAGTCTTTATTCAGTGATAGCATTAACTTCCCTATAAAGCAAATAATCCCCACAAAAGAAATGTTAAAAAGATGACTCATGGGCCTCCCTGGTGGCGCAGTGGTTGAGAGTCCGCCTGCCGATGCAGGGGATACGGGTTCGTGCCCCGGTCTGGGAGGATCCCATATGCCGCGGAGCGGCTGGGCCCGTGAGCCATGGCCGCTGGGCCTGCGCGTCCGGAGCCTGTGCTCCGCAACGGGAGAGGCCACAACAGTGAGAGGCCCACATACTGCAAAAAGAAAAAAAAAAAAAAAAAAAAAAAAAAAAAAAAAAAGATGACTCATGCTCTCTGACTAAAAGAAAGCAAGGCAAACTGAGCACTTAGATATCAGTGTAATAAATTATATACATGAATCTTACTGCAGCATTGTTTATAATAGTGAAACTGGATGTCATCAAATTTCTATCAAAGAAGGAATAATTAGACAAATCATGGTATAAAAAATAATTAGGAATTAAGAATGAAGGGAAGAAAGATTATTAATAACAATTGAATAAAGCAAAGCTTTCACAGGGAAATAAAGGAACAAAAAACGACAATTCACACTTCATTTCTGGTTCAACATGTGAAGAATTTGGAAGTTGCCATTCTAACAACAAGTGAAAAACTAAACAAACTGAAAATCAGTAAATTTTGTTAGATCTATCAGAGAATTGAGGTCACAGGCAAATTGCCGGCCCCCAAATCAGAGAGACAGGTAGATACAAAGAATCTCATTTACTGAAGCAGAAATGTGCAAGCAGAAACCTCCATGGACACCAGAGAGGAAACCTGAACCGCGATTGACAAATTGCTGGAGGCTCAGTGCAGCAAGTATGAGTTACAGACTCCAGGGGGGCCCAGTGTTAGGGAGGGGTCCTCCAGTTTTGTGAGTCTTAGCTTCAGAATTCCTACCAGGTTCTCACTCTGAAAAATTGGAGACAGTGTGCTGCACATCCAGCAGGGGAACAAGAAACTGTTTTGAAATAGGCCCACAACATTTTATTCTTCTTAATGAAGCCTGCCCTCGAGAGAATCTATTTTACCAGCCCCTAAACAACTGGGGATTTAACAGAACATAACTGACCTGAAGGAAGAGAAATACCAAAATCCAGCCCTCTCTAGAGAAACTATATGAATGTAATACATGTAAAGAAAGCAGTGGCTAGAGAGCAAACCTTCATCGAGACCAAAGAACTCATGCTACGTGCTCGCGTGGCTCTGCTCCGTGTCATCTTTCCTCTGGACTCGGGTTGATGGAGCAGTCTCTATCTGGATACTGCCTTTGCCAGGGAAAGAGGAAAATCATGCACTGGTTCTTAAGTGTGTGCTCACATTTCTTTCCCTGTTCATCAGCCCCTTTGCCCTGACTGGAGAAACAAAGGGCAGGGCTGTATAATCCTCCAGTGAGAGGAGAGCGACAGCAAAGTGCATTGAATGTGGGCGAATCATAATCCGGTTCCTATGCGGGCCTCTTACTGTTGTGGCCTCTCCCGTTGCAGAGCACAGGCTCCGGACGCGCAGGCCCAGTGGCCATGGCCTAGCCGCTCCGCGGCATGTGGGATCTTCCCGGACTAGGGCACGAACCCGTGTCCCCTGCATCAGCAGGCGGACTCTCAACCACTGCGCCACCAGGGAAGCCCCCGGAAGCCCCCAGGCTTAAGATTTTGATGTTTATCTTAGGAGCAGTGGAAAACCACTGAGTACGTTTTCCATTTTTAATAAATCACCCTGGCTGTAGTGAGAACAGCAGAGTGGATGTGGGGAGAAACATTAGGAGGTCATTTCAGTTTTCCCAGGACAAAGGATAGTACTTTAGACCAGGGCCCTGGCGGTGGAACTGGAGAGAAACCAATAGACTTAAAGACGGTAGGACCTAGTGCTGTGCAAGTGGAAGCAGAGGTGAGTGACCATATGGCCCCAGGAGGGTGGAAGAAACACAGCAGACCTGGCGTCTCATGTCTCACCAGCTGCAGCTCCAGTCTTCTGGAAAGACAGCTAATCCATTCTCTGTTCTTAGGTTCCCTGTTTTCTCATAAATCACCCTTCTTGCTAAAAAAAAAAAAAAAAAAAAAAAAAAGCATGAGCTAAATAAAGGAGGGAACAAATGGATTAATAGGGTGACCTGACAATAAGTGACAGAATGACCAGGGGTATTAATTCACATCCCCAAATGTTCAGAGTGAAGAGAAACTAGACTCGTCCAGAAGAAAACAGTCTCCCCGCTGAGCCTGCCTCACAGGGATCCCTCCCTTCCCCACCAACACATCAGGGGTCTCTGTTCTTCCAGGGAGCCATGACCAATTTCATCTGTGACAAAGAAAGGGAAGCAGAGAGGGAGGTGGATGATGGATGGACTCCATGGAACCTCCACACCATTCTCTCCTCCCCTCCATGTGGCCTCCCTCTATTTCCCTTTGAGAGCCCCAAACTTGACTTCAAGAGGGAGAACTTGGGAATCACAAATGCCCCAAAGGATCTTCTGGGGCAGCAGCAGCATTGGGCAAGCTCATAGGGACCTAGAGCTGGGGGTCTTCACAGGCACGGAAAGCACTGATCCTCCTCTGCCCTGGGTCCTCTCAGCATCCATGAAGGGGAAGGATTTAGATGCACAGCTGTGTGATTGTGGACTCACCTCAGCCCAGCTCTGCCGTGGGAGAGTTGTGGCTATTTTCCACAGTGCTCATCGGCTGACTCAGCTGGAGAGACATGTTCTAAGACCCAACCACAACATGTCAGAGCTGAGGGGGCTCCAGGACCTCATTTTCCCCAGTGCCTCCTCAGATGAGAAAGCAGAAGCCCAGAGAGGAGGAGGAATTCCTCAGGGCCACACGGTGGGTGGCAGAATGGGACTGGAAACTCACCTCCAGATGCTTCATCAGACAAAACTTGTTCCCTTTTGGAGGGTCCTGGGTGATACCCACTACTCAGAACAACTAACAGTCCTGAGAACCCATAGCAGCATGTAGTAGGTGCTCAGTGGATGTTTGTTGACTGAATAAATGATTGTAAAGGGACACAAAAAGCAATCCTTGAGGCTGGAAGGAGATCCCCAATCCTGTCTTCAAACAGGAAGTCTTGCTCCTTTTTGGTGTTGGTGGATGAAACGGGGCTTGGGAAGAGAAGAAATGCATCATGAATTCTTTTGTAAACAGAGGACAAAGGGATGTGGGAGGAGGATGTGAGCAGGTACCTCCCAGGAAACTGAGCACAGAGGACGCAGCAGCTGGTCCCTCACCCCTGCTCTCTCCGTATCACCCTGTCTCCCACCCCACACAAAGGGTGAACAGGGCTTCCCTGCTGGCGCAGTGGTTGAGAGTCCGCCTGCCGATGGAGGGGAAACGGGTTCGTGCCGTGGTCCGGGAAGATCCCACATGCCGTAGAGCGGCTGGTCTCGTGAGCCACGGCCGCTGAGCCTGCACGTCCGGAGCCTACACAACAGTGAGAGGCCCGCGTACCGCAAAAAAAAAAAAAAAAAAAAAAAAAAAAAGGTGAACAGCTCGCAAGTTTCCCGGAGAGGATGGTCACATGACCTCGACCTGGCCAGTCAGCATGTTCCATCCTCCCTGGCCACCGTGATTGGCTCAGGGGTGGGCTAGTGACCAATCAGGGCCCAGGGTGGGGCCTTGTGCTGGAATCCTGAGGAAGAGAAGCCATGTTTCTCTCGGGAGTGGCGGGGACAGAGGCTAGCCCGGGGCAGTTGGAGGGGACTTGACTTCAGCCTGTGGCAGTTGGTGGCCGTCTTGCTCCCATCAAGGTACAGCCGCCTGCGTGAGCATGACACCAGTAAGCAGAACCCACAGGCGGGGAGAGACGGTTCCTGCTGACGCCCCTGAGCTCCAGGTGCAGCCTGGCTGTAAGCCGTCCACCTGTGGACTTAGTTACGTAAGTCATTCTCTCCTGCTTGTTTGTTAGCCTGTTTGAGCCACTTTGGGTTTTCTGTCCAGCTGGCTAAGTGGAGACCCTGGAATCGCAACTGTGTGGGTTTCGTCTAGCTTCACGGAAGAACTTCCAGATAACACTGGAGACTCCAGTTTAATCTGGATATCCGAATGGATTCAAGCGGTATCTATTGGTGCCAGCTGTAAATTCTAGGATCACCCAAATTAGTCCTCACAGGATTAGTCCCATTAAGGTAGCAATCCATGTCCCCGTTTAGAGGACAAGACTGGGGCTCAGAGAAGGGAGGTAACTGGGCTACAGTGAGGAAGTGTGGAGCCAGACAGAACCCCCAGATCCTGCTGCTTGAACTCTGGGGAAGCCACATGGTATGGCTTGTTCTTTAGACGGGACTAAGGTACCCAGCAGTGCTTGGGCCAAAGTGACTCCACAGGCATTTTGATGGCTGGAGGCTTCTGGCCATGGTCGGGGTGGGGCGATGTCCCTGAGGCTCTGAAGGCCCACGGTGTGCAGGCTCAGGGGGCACAGAGAGGAGAAGGCAGAGGCCTGCCCCGGAGGTGTTCACAGACCAAATATGGACGGGCCAGACAGGCAGACAGGGTACCATAGCGCCTGAGCTGCTTTCACAGGTGAAGGTTGGGGGTCTTTTATTTCTCTATGGGACAAAGCTCTTAGCCTCACATTGAGTCCCATTAGGGACATAAATAGTGTCCCTTTCATGTCCCTTCAGTATAAGAGTCCACCCCAAAACTTCCCCTCCCTTCCCTTGTCAAGGCCTCCACACAGGTGAGCAGGGCTCTTTTAATGCAGTTCTGCAGATTTTTTGAGCTAAGGATTTAGAATAACGAGGCAAGGAGGGCCCTGCCCCACAGGAGGGCAGGGTGGGCAGGTGGTGATGAGTCACCTGTACAACCTCAGCCGGCTGAAGTGTCAGCAGCAGCAGGAGAGCCGCAGCCAAGCGCTGAGTGGGTGCAGAATTAGTGGATTAAATGTGTTCATCCAGCAGCCTCTGGGATGGTGGGCCCTGGAGCACAACTGTAAGTGTGGAAGAGGGAGGATCCCCAGTGCCTGGACCCCCACCTTCTAGAAATCTGGGTTGAGATGTGACTTTGAAATCACAACACGGGTTCAAAGCTGGCTCCAACACTTGGGCCTCCGTTTTCTCATCTGTAAAATGGGAATATTGAAGTCTCTCCCTCTTAGGGTGGGGAGGGGATTAAATGGGATGACAGGTAGAGCACAGGGGCTGGCTGGGCTGAGCGTCCACCTAGGCATGCTGTTGTTGCTGCTAAACCACTGTCTTCTGGGCCAGGGTCGGCACGCTTTTCCCAAAAATTATTTCCCAGCACTCTGCTGTTGTAGAGCAAATGCAGCTTCGGCAACAGGTTGTCCACGCTCTCACCCCTGATTGCTGAGATATAGATATTGGGTATGATTGTCACATAACACTGTTAGTTTTAGGCATCATGACTTGATATATGTACATATTGTGTAATGATCACCACAGTAAGTTTAGTTACCATCACCACCACACACAGGTACAGATTATTTTTCTTGTGATGAGAACTTTGAAGATCTTCTCTCTTAGCAACTTTCATATACACAACACAGTGATGTTGACCACAGTCACTTTGCTGTACATACATCCCCAGGGCTTGTGTATCTTACAGCTGGAAGTTTGTGCCTTTTGACCCTCTTTGCCCATTTCACCAGCCCCCTCAACACCCCGCCTCTGGTAGTCACCATCCTGTTCTCTGTTTCTGTGAGTTTGGTTTATTTTTTCAACTCCATAAGTGAGGTTATATCTTTCTCTGTCTGACTTATTTCACTTAGCATAATGCCCTCAAGGTCCATCCATGTTGCAAATGGCAAGATTTCCTTTTTTTTTATGGCTGAGTAAGATTCCATTATATATATAATTTATATATATATATATATATGTCACATTTTCTTCACCCATTCATGTGTCGATGGACACCTAGGTTGTTTCCATGTTACTGAACACAAGTCCATGTGCCCGATGCACAGTGAAGCCAAACAAACACCAGAGTGTGAAGCAGAGAAAGGTTTATTGTAGGGCCAGCAAGGAGAGGGGTGGCTCATGCCCCCCAAATCCCGAACTCCCCAAAGGGTTTCAGGTGAGGGAGGGGGGGCCACAGGGTGTGTGATCAGCTTGTACACGATTCTCTGATTGGTCGATGGTGAGGTGTCACAGGGGTTAACTTTATCAGTCCTTAGGTGCCAGTAGGTCTGGGGGCTCATGATCATCAAGTAGTTAATTTTTTCCACTTGGTGGGGGTTTTTAGCATCTGAAAAACTCAGGAAACATGTGTGAGATACTATTATCTGGCTACTTCAGAGAGGAGCTACAGCAGAGAATAGGGGGGAGGGGTCTGTCCCGGGAAGGCCCCATAGGGTCCTGCTCGGTTACATCCATATCTTGGTTATTGTAACTAATGCTGCAGTGAGCTGCCTTCCACGTCCACTGCAGGCCTGCAGCCCTGCTGGCAGCATAAAGCGGGTCGTGAAGGACACAGGCCGTGGGGCTTCCCTGCTCCCTCTCTGTGCCTCAGTGTCCTTGGCTGTAACAGAGTACTAGTAACACGGCCTCCAGGAAAACTCACAAAGACCCTGCTTTGTGACCTTGGGCAGCCACTGCCCTCTCTGTGCCTCAGAGACCTCATGTATAATAAAGAACTTGTAACTGGGCTGCAGCAGGACTCACTACGGTCCTGCTTTGTGATCTTGGGTGGCCCCGTCCCTCTCTCTGGCTCAGTGTCCTCATCTGTATTAAAGGAGAGGTAACAGGCACCCCAGAAAGGCTCCCTAAATCCTGCTGTGTGACCTTTGGTGGCCCCTGCCCTCTCTGTGCCTCAGTGTCCTCATCTATGATAGAGAACTAGTAACAGGGCCCCAGGAGGGCTCACTGAGAGCTGCTCTCATCAGCTGCCCCATCATTACAGAGGAAGGGGGAAGGAGGCCTGCTGCAGGTACAGGATTACCTCCCTCTGCTCCCCACACCTTCTGAGCCATTGTGCATGCTGTTCCACCAAGCACACCTGTCCCCTGTTCCCCCAGATCACATGGTGGTGATGCTCCAAGGCCACCCCAGTCACCTGACCTCCCCTCCCCATCAAATGTATTCTCCTTTCTCCTTGAAGCCCTTGACATCACTGCCTTCTCATCTGGTTTATTTGGTCCCTTGTGGTCAGGTGCCCAGGCTCCCCCCATGCCCCAAGCTCCCATGCCAGGACCAAGTACCCAGCAGGTGCTCAATACAGGTTTAGGGCTGCAGGGAAGGCTCACTCACTCCCCTGCACAAGGATGCTCCTCTGGGGGAGGTCAGCTCCAGCACGAAGGGCAAGCCTAGTCTGGTAGGTAGAGGGCTGGATCAGAGAGAGCGAGTGTGTGTGTGTACGTGTACGTACGAGTGGTCTTAAAGCTCCAGCTGCCGAAGAGGGCTGGATCAGAGTGTGTGTGTGTGTGTGTGTGCGTGTGCGTGTGCGTGTGTGTGTGTGTGTGTGTGTGTGTGTGTGTGTACGAGTGATCTCAAAGCTCCAGCTGCCGAAGATCTGCTGAAGGAAAGGGCAATCCCAGAAGAGCCCTGTTCCCTCCATACCCTGACCTGGGGGCTGGTTCCTGGGAATGAAGCTGTCCCCTGAACACCCATGAGGAGGCAGTGGGCAGGGGTGGGGACGTGGGCACAGGGGCTGTGCAGTGACAGGGCATCCAGCCTGGACCCTGCCTCAGGGTGGCTGCCCAGCCCACCCTTGGTCTTAAACTAAGGGCCTCGAACTAGGGCTCAGGGGCAAGTCTAGATTTTTAAAATTAATTCTAACACTTAAAAACTAGACGATTTCAGGCAAAAACCCAGGCTTCTAGCTTTGTTAGTTTGTTAGTTTTGATATGAAGTGAGAAGTTCTGGCATCCTGGGTGACGTTCCCTCTGGGCAAAGCTCTTCTGGGGCTGAGTGGGAGCCCTCTCTGGATGGAGCTTGTGTCCCCAGATCATCACAGTCCCCACCGCCCCCTAAGATTCCCCCGGGCCCAGGCCCTCCCCCAGCCTCTCCTTGCCTGGCCCCTGGAGACATCTGAGTTTGCAGTCCTCCCTGTAGCCCTCACTGCTTCACAAGGCACATGAGGGCCACAGTCGTGTGGAGCCTGCCCTGAACGCTGGGCGGGTGGGATAAATGGGCTGAGAGTGTAGCCTTCAAAAGAGGGGTTCCTCGCATGTCCTCTGAAGGCAGCCACGAAGGGGTGGGAGTGGGAGAGGCCCAGGGCCAGGGGCTCTGGAAAGTGTCCCCTGGATGCCCTGTCTTCTGGCTCCAAAGCTGCCCCCTAACCTCTGCCCTTTTCCCACCCCTTCATGCATTGCTGCACCCATGCTTTCTGCAAACCCTGGCCATGCCGAGGCCCGCTTCCAGGGTCAGCCCTGAGGGTCACAGCCACAGGCCCCCAGCCCTGCTCCTCCTCTGGCAGGTCCAGCAGCTGACTGTCGCTGTGGGGTGGCCACTGCCAGACCCCTTTACAGTGAGAAGATGGAGCCTCCCAGGGGATAAGGGACTCGCCCAGGATCACACAGACTTAGAGCTTATAACTGAGGTCTGCTGGTCTCTCAGCTGGTCCTGAGAAGCAGACCATGTCCCAAGGCGTCAGGTCATCCTCAGGCCGTGACAACCAGGAGAGGTGAATGCAGAACGGGTGAATGGGTCACAGTGGGACGGATGCCCCGGGCAGGCAGGGTCAGGGACAAGCCCTCAGAAGAGCAGGGTCTTGAAGGGTGAGGGCGTTGCTGCTGGTGAGTAGAGGAGAGGGGCTCCTGCTGGAGGCCCGGCCATGTGAGGGCCTGCAGGTGTGATGCAGCATGGGATTCAGGCTCCCGTGTTGAGGCGGGAGCAGCAGGAAGTGACAGGAGGTGACCCTGGGAGCCCCTGGACTCCCCTCCTCCTGCCGTGACCTCCTCCTCTCTCTCCGCCTCCCCTCTGCCTGCCCCGAGGGCCAGCCCCTGAGCCATCTCTTCCTCCGCGTCCTGTGTTTCCATCCTGTCCAGTCTCAGCTCAGACGTAACAGGTAGATCCCACTGCTGAAGTGGTGATGAGTTTCTCACTACTGAGGGGCACTGTCGTGACACGGCTTCCAAGTTAAAAAAAAATTAAAATTGAAGGAGGTGGGGGAGGAAGGTGCAACTGAGGTCAGCGCGGGAGCTTGAGACCCAGATGAAGCGGGGCAGG
The DNA here is from genome assembly GCF_025265405.1 of Mesoplodon densirostris. Taxonomy (NCBI): domain Eukaryota; kingdom Metazoa; phylum Chordata; class Mammalia; order Artiodactyla; family Ziphiidae; genus Mesoplodon; species Mesoplodon densirostris. Next base: position 154,625,698 of record NC_082664.1, read on the forward strand.
GGGGCAGCAGACGGGGCCTGAGGGCGTCTGGATGTTCACTAACTGGGGTCCTCAGGGCGGAGACCGTCATGCTCACTTCACAGCCGCCTGGTGCCAGACACAGCTGGGCCCAGGGAGGCCACTCAGTAAACACGCGCTGACTTGACCCGGATTCACCTGTTTCCACTTTAAATCACTGGGATAGAATTTGCTAAACTCAACAGATGGTGACCCAGACTCAGGTTAATTAGCAAGAAAGGTGAAACCAAGGATTATAAATAAAAGCAACAAACAGACTGGAGAGAAAACTAAGAATCCACATGGATAGCTAAGACTCTGGACCTGCAGCCCACTGTGGCCTCAGGCCCTTTGAACTGGCTGTAGCCTCAGCCGGGAAGTCTCTCCCTCTGCATCGCTCGCTCCCTAAACACCTCCAGGAGTTCGCTCCAACGTCCTGCCTGACTTTGTTTTTCACCATGGAACATCTCACTGCCTGACTTTGCCTATATTTTACTTATTTTTCTCTGTCTCATGCCCCCAGGCTGTCTGCTGCATGAGAATGGAGACCAGGTGTCTGGAGCCCGCCCGGCACACAGTAGGGCCTCAGTGAACGTGCACTGGGTGTGTGGACGCTGAGGCCACGGACGAGAACGTTCCAGGCAGTGATGGTAAGAGCCGTTGATTCACTGCTTGCTGAGCCCCCTGTGTGCCTGCACTGACCTGGGCAGCGGGCCCGGCACTGACGGAGGCGCACAGTGAGCCCACGGCCTGTTAGAAGGCCACGTGCTGTGGGGACATGCAGGACTCGGGGAAGTCAGGAGGGCAGGGTGGGGGGAAGAGAGGTGGGAGACCAGGTCGTGTGGGGCCTGTGGCCCCTGCGAGGACCCTTCTGGGTGCGCAGCCAGGGGCCAGCCCTGAGCGCTGTGCAGGAATGAAGTGGCTGAGGGCTGGGGAGGCTGTCCCTGTAAACTGTGCAGGCAGGACGGCTCCTCTGAGGAGGTGACATTCGAGCTGAGCCTGAACAGACCGTGTTTCTACCTTCTGTAAACTTGGTGCTTTGTTTTTGCAGGACACCCCCTGTTCTGTGTCACCTTGACTTGGCCTCCTGCCCCCTTGTCAGCCCCCCGCCCACCCGCAGGAGGAGTCCTTTTAGGGCCCAGTTTTTTGGGGGGTTTTTTTGGCTGCATCTCGCGGCTTGCAGGATCTTAGTTCCCCAACCAGGGATCAAACCCAGGCCCTTGGCAGTGAGAGTGCCAAGTCCTAACCACTGGACTGCCAGGGAAGTCCCCCAGCACCCACTTTTCAAATACAAACCAAGCACCTCCTCTGTTGGACTCATGCTCTGAGCCACTGTCCACCTGCCCTGCTCCCCCAGGGTCAGGTTCCAGGCCGCTGGGGGCCCCTACAGCCCAGAGCCCATGAAGCTGCTCAGCCTGGCCGGTCTTCAGCCTGTTCACCCTGCTTGCCGTTCCCTCCACAGAAGCTGCGATGAAGGCTCCCATCCGTCTGTCTGTCCACGGCTCCGGGCTCCTCTGCCTCCTGCCCTCCGCACGCTCCCTGCATGGTGCGTCCTCCCCCTCCTCCGAGACTGTGAGTAGAAACTCTCTTTTCAGTGGCAGTTGTCTCCTGATCTGCTGGCCTTACTGAACCTCAAATTTTCTACTAAACATTCTATTTTAAACCAGCCTACGAGACACTTTGCAGACACTTACAGTAAACAAATGAAGGATAAGTGAACTGTACACCTTTTTACAATATCGTCAAGTTTAATAATTTAATTTTTAGAACTCATTTTCCCATAAAATCACAGGCTCCATCAGGGTGGAGGGTGTATAAAAATCACGTGGACAGGACCAGACCCCTGTGAGGTCCTAACTATCCGTCTCCCCAAACTGAGGGCTCAGGCCCAGGCTTGACCAAGTCCCAGTCTCTGCCTTCGCACTTTGAGTGCAATTTGGTTTGTTCTCAAGTTAAGCTTTTACGCTTGTCAGCTTAGCAGGGAAATTGTCGGTTCTAAACTCATCTTTCCAGCAATAATCAAGTCACATGGGGTGGGAGAAACGGGGAGAGGTTGGTCAAAGGGTAAAAGTTACAGCTCTGCCTGCCGAGTGAGTCTAGAGATGCAGTGCATGGCAGGATGAGTGCAGTTAACGACACTGCGTCGTGTCGGGGAGACTTGCCAGGGGAGCAGACTTGAGGTGCACAGGCCACAACCAAAAAGTGATGGTTACCTGAGCAGATGGACATGTTAGTTAGCTCGCCTGGAGCTCCACTGTGTACACAGACACCAAAACGTCATGTTGTACACCTGAAATTCATACAATTTTTATCAAAAACGAGCTCTGTGACGTGAGCGGCCAGCAGCTGTACCCGGACGCTGTGACTTCAACAGTGGCAGAAATGACACTCCTGCCAGGATCAGGCCCTGCAAAGGGACGGGCGGCGTTTGCTTCCTCGCTCTTGGAAACCAGCCCCCAGGCTGTGAAGAAGCCCGGCAGCCACATGGAGGAGGACGAGGCCAGCCACCAGCCCAGCTGAACCCCGGGTGGCAGCCACTGTGAGGGAGGCCTCAGCTGAAGTCACACACGCAGCAGAGATGAGCCGTCCCCCCGGGCCCTGCCCGAAGCGTGAAGTCCCGCAGGAATAAATGATGACTGTTTTAAACCACTGCGTTTAGGGGTGTTGGTTTCATAGCAGCAGGTCCTGAAACGCTGCCGCCCCTCGCCCTCCCCCCATGCCTGCTCCAGGCCTTCCACTTCCACTCACCCCTGTTACAGACAGAGTGTTCCTGTCCCCCCAATTCATACGTTGGGGTCCCAGCCCCCCAGCGTGGCCGTGCTTGGAGACGGAGCCTGTAAGGAGGCACAAAGATTGAACGTGGTCCTAAGGGTGGGGCGTAACCCAGTAGGGCCGGGGTCCTGACATAGGAGGAAGGGGCTCCAGGGCTCCCCCCACCACGTGAGGACCCCGTGAGGAGGAGAGTCCACACCAGACACCCACCCGCCAGACTGTGATCTGGGACTTCCGGCCTCCAGAGCTGTGGGAAGACACACTTCTGTTGTTCAAGCCGCCCAGCCTGTCGTGGCAGCTGCTGCACATTCATCATACACCCTCGAGCCTCGAAGCCTCTGCACACACCCTCCCACCTGCCTGGATGCTTCCCGCAGCTCACACCTCCTGGCTAGGGCCACTCTCAGCAGCTGTGTTCCTAAGTCGGGGAGCAGGGGGGAGGTGGGAGGCATCCGCCAGGCCTCCCTCCCTGTTCACCCCTCTCAAAGCTGCTCCCTCCACCGCCCAGCACGGGTCAGTCTGCAGCTGCAGCTTCGATTTCTTTAAATAATGGTTTGATGGATGTTCCCCCTCCTCCCAGGTCTGCACGGGGCCTGGCACACATATGTGCGCCATCTTTAGAAAAGACGCTGGCCTTGACCGGGAAGGTAAGGGCACCCTTTGACCCAGATGTTCAGCTCCTGAGTGTAAATGCCAGTGAAACGTGGGGCATGGCTGGGCGGTGTGTCCCCAGGCCCCGGGCTAGAACAGGCCTTGCGTGTCTCATCAGAATGGATGCATGTGGCCCGTCCACACGAGGGACACTGAGTGGCCATGGGAATGCTGGAGCCAGACCACCCCGGGCAGCAGGGAGAGTCTCCCAGGCAGCTTTGTATGTCTCCTGTGTGTACATCAAGGTTTAATGGAAAAAATGAACAATTGTTCAGCCAAATGGTGAGTTGTTACTTTTAAAAGGGGTACAGAGCCCCCAGATGCTCCTCAAACACCCAGGCCCCTTGTCACAGGTGGGCAAACCTGGGCTCCCTGGCAGCACCCCGCTCCCCGACCTCACTGGTAGCAAGTGAGTGACCAGCAGGTAGCTCCCAGTTGCCTGAGTGTAAACCCCTTTTCCAGAAGGACCCTGGACTCCCTGCCCAGCAATTCCAAGTGGACATCAGCACGCACCAGCAGGGCCTCAGTGCCTGGACGCTGGCAGGTGATGAAGACCAGGATGGCCTGCAGACCATGTGCTCTCTGCCTGCCGCGGGCCAGCGACAAGGCCAGCTCAGCCCCCTGTCAGCTGGAGACTCTCCACAGCCGTCCTCAGGACAGTTCTCGGGACGGGGGATGCGCGGTTCCTCCTCCAGCCTCCCCACCCCTCAGGGCCCTGGGAGCAACCTTGTCTTCGTCTGCTTACTGCTCTGTCTTCCTCCACGAGGAGTAGGAGTGTGTTAGGCGCACCGCAGGGTCCCCGGTGCTAAGACTGGCAGAGGCTCCCAGCTAAACGGCTGAGGGGCGGTGACGCAGCAGTGCCAGGAGCCCCGTGTCCTGGGACGTCCTGTGTCTGAGCGGCCAGGACGCACCAGGGAACAGGAAAGGACCCTGAGCAGGCCTTCCTGGTCGCTGCCCAGTCCCTCCCCTTACTGCCTGCCAAGCGACCCCAGAATGTCACTCAACCTCCAGGAGCCTCATCTGTGGATGAAGGGTGACAGGAACAGTTACCCCAAGAATGTGGAAGGAGACAAGTCAGACACCCGGCCCGGAGGGGTTGATGGATAAAGCTGCTTCTCTCACCAGCTGCCTGAAGGTGTAACCGAGGATGTGAGCTCCCTGCCACTGGGCGGTGCTCGTGGGCAACTCTGCGGGGCTGGAGGGAAGGGTGACTTCTGTGGTGGGTGATGCAGGGCCTGACACCGGGCAGGCTCCAGGGAAATGTTTGCTGCCTGCACCCACGACGGAGTTGGCCCAACCTCACATGCTAATAGCAGAGTCACATTTAAACCAAGGACGGTGCATTCAGAGGACATGCTTGCTGGTCCTACGGCAGAGGAGTAACGCATGACGCAGAGAGGGGTGGACAGAACTCCGGTGGTGGCACCTGTGTGGGCGGGGGTGGCATCAGTGTGGGCAGGGCAGCCGGCGGAGGAAGCATCCCGGAGCCCTCTAGTTTCCTGCCCAGGAGGATGAGAACCAAGAACAAGATGACTTTCCAAACTGGTGTGAATGGATGCAAGGTCACAGAAGCAGCCTCATAGCCCTTAACCCACCCCCAGGGCCCTGTCCCCAGAAGGTCTTAAAGAACCAGGTTGAGGCTTTACATGTGCACGTGCTCAGGCCAGAGATGCCTTAGTTTGGGCTGCCCTAGCCACACCTGGAGATACAGATTCTGGCACAAGGAGTTTATTTGGAGGTGAAGGCAAGGTTGTAGGGAAGTGAGAAGAGGAAGAGAAGGTGACTAACTATGGCTGTTATCAAGCTGCCCGCCGCTGCGGAGCCCCCACTAGAGGATCCCCCCACTGCAGGATCCCCCCACTGTGGGCAACAGGAATTGGCCCACTAGGGAGCCTGGGAGCCAGTGCAGAGAGGCGGCTGGGGTCCTGGCTGAGTCTGCTCCTTGGGACGCTAAGCCTTCACACTGCAGCCTGCCTCAAGGAGGCCGAGGGGTCTCCAGCAGCAGAAGTCGCCAAGCAGAGAGGTGCTGGCATTTGGAAGTGAGAGGAGGCCAGGGCGAGGGGCTCTGGCAGCCAGCACTGCCTGGACTGAGAGAGAGCTTCCTGCTGTCCTTATCATAAGACCGTGGATAACTGGCCCACCGTGTGGACTTCAGAAGGTCAGGGGTACACTTGATCATCTTGTCACCCTTGCCTTGCCTTCTGTAGTGGATCCTGCAGACTGAGTCATTCAACCTGTGTGCCACCCCCTCCTTCCATGCCTTTTGTCGCTGGAAAACCTGAAATCTGTATTTCCCAGACACCCGTGCAACTAGGGTTCTGCAGGTGGCCTCAGCTCCTCTGGACAGATACCTGCCTGAGACCTAAAAAGCGGAAGTGAGCAACACAGGGTGGTGGAAGGGTGGGGCTCCTGGGTGGCAGGGAACAGAGGGGTCTGGTTCTCCCACAGCAGCAGCATCACAGACATTGGGGTTTCCATAGCAACAGTCTTGGGTGGAGTCAGGGGATTGTCTAGGCTGTGTTGTACCTGGCTGTGGGGCCTCCACTCTTGGTTCCCTGGTAGTCCTGGAATCTCAGTCTTAACACCCAGGAATAAGCCCCCTCTGCTCAAACCACAAAAAGTGGATTCTGTCATCTGTAACGAATTACTGTGACCGACACAAATTCAGATTCTGCAGTCACCTCCATTTTTCTTCCTGTGCGAAGAAATACAGGAAACTTAAGAAAAACAAGTAAAAATCATCTGTAATCCCACCATCTGTAGGTAATTGCTGTAATATTTTTGCATGTTTCCTGTTTTTTTCTATAGTCAAAATTACACAGTTTATATTATTCTCTGCCAGCTTTGCTCACTTAATGTGGATTATAAATGTGTCCCAGTAGCTTTGTTCATGTGGCCTTCAGCTCCCTAGACCAAATCAGGTTCTATTCACTTTTTTTAAACCACCATATTGGTGTACAATTGACATAGAAAAAGCTGTAACTATTTAATGTATACAACTCGATGACTTTGGAGATAAGCATGCATCTGTGAAGCCATCACCAGTCTATGCCATAAGTACATCCATCAGGTCCAAGTTTCCTCCACCCTCGCTATTTATTATTGTGATAAGAACACTTAACGGGAGACCTACCCTCTTAGCCAAGCTCTAAGTATATAACATGGCATTAAGAACCACAGGCACCGTGCCGTGCAGATCTGTGGAACTTACTCATCTTGGGTACCTGACACTTTGTACCCTTTGACCATCACCTCCCCGTTTCCCCCCTCCCCAGCCCCGAGCAACCACCCTTCTACTCTCTTCTAAGGGTTTGGCCGTCTTAGATTCCTCATATAAGTGGTACTATGTAGTATTTGTCCTTCTGTGTCTGGCTTCTCTTAGCATAATGTCCTCCATGTTCATCCATATTGTTCATCCATATTGTTGCAAATGGCAGGATTTCCTTCTTTCTTTAAAGGCTGAATAATATCCCATTCTGTGTATATACCACATTTTCTTTAGCCGTTCATCAGGCAATGCACATTTAGGTTGCTTCCATGTTTTGGCTATTGTGAACAATGCTGCAGTGAGCACGGAGTGCAGATACCTCTTTCAGATCCTGACTTCAGTTCCTTTGTGTGTATGCACAGAAGTGGCATTGCTGGGTCATCTGGTAGCTCTATTTCTAATTTTTTGTCTGGCTTTGGTGTCAGGATCATGCTGGCTTCAGAAAATGAGTTTGGAAGTGTTCTTTCTTCCATTTTTGGAAGAGTTTAAGAAGGATTGGTATTAATTCTTCAAATGTTGGGTAGAATTGCTTGTGAAGACCTGGCCCTGAGTTTTTCTTTGCTGAGAGGTGTTTGGTTACTGATTCAACCTCCTTATTTATTTTTTTATTTTATTTATTTATTTTTTTTTTTTCGGTATGCGGGCCTCTCACTGTTGTGGCCTCCCCCGTCACGGAGCACAGGCTCCGGACGCGCAGGCTCCGGATGCGCAGGCTCAGCGGCCATGGCCCACGGGCCCAGCCGCTCCGCGGCATATGGGATCCTCCCAGACCGGGGCACGAACCCGTATCCCCTGCATCGGCAGGCGGACTCTCAACCACTTGCGCCACCAGGGAGGCCCCCTCCTTATTTATTATTGGTCTGTTCAAGCTTTCAATTTCTTCGCGGTTCCGTCTTGGTAGATTGTATGTTTCTAGGAATTTATCCATTTTTTCTCAGTTGTCCAATTTATTGGCATATAATTGTTCATAATAGTTTCTAATATTTTTTTATTTCTGTGACATGTTGTAATGTCTTCTCTATTATTTGTGATTTTATTTAGTTGAGTCTTTCTTTTTTATTTCTTAATCTTGCTAAGGGTTTGTCAATATTGTTTTATCTTTTCAAAAACCACCTCTTATTTTCATCTATTTTTTGTTTTTCTATTTTCTAATTTTATTTATTTATGCTCTGATCTTCAGTTTTTTCTTTCCTGCTGCTAACTTGGATCGTAGTTTGCTCTTTTTCTAGTTCCTTGAGGTGTAAATTTAGGTTATTTGAGATCTTTCTTTTGTGAGGTAGGTATTTATTGGTATCTCTTGGTACTTTCCATTTGACTCAAAATATTTCTAATTTCCCTTTAAGTTTCTTCTTTGATTCAGTGTTATTCAAGAGGGTGTTCTTTAATTTCTGTGTGTTTATAAATGTCCCCATTTTCCCTCTGTTATTGATTTGTAATTTCATTTCATTGTGGTCAGAAAATACATTTGGGATGATTTCAATCTCCTTAAATTTGTTAAGACTTGTTTTGTGATCTATAATGTGATTTATCCTGGAGAATCCATGTGTGCTTGAGAAGAAGGTGCATTCTGCTGCTGCTGGATGTTCACTATATATCTGTTTGGTCCATTGGTTTATAGTGATGTTCAACTCTGCTGTTTCCTTACTGATTTTTGTCTGGATGTTCCATCCATTTTTGAAAGTGGAGTATTCGAGTCTCCTACTATAATTGTATGGCCATCTATTTCTCCCTTTAGATCTGTAGATGTTTGCTTTATATACTTAGGAGATCTGATGTAGGATGCATATATATTTATTTTTATTATTTATTTATTTTATAACCATTTTAAAAATTGAAGTATAGTTAGTTTACAATGTTGTGTTAATTTCAGGTCTACAGTAAAGTGATACATATATGTATATGTATATAAATGCATATATATATACTTTTTCAGATTCTTCTCCATTATAGGTTATTACAAGATATTGAATATAGTTCCCTGTGCTATAGAGTAAGTCCTTGTTGTTTATCTATTTTATATATAGTACTGTGTATATGTTAATCCCAAACTTATTTATTTGTATTAAAATTTTTTTACTTTAAAACATTTATAAAGGTTACTTTCCATTTTTAGTTATTACAAAATATTGGCTATTTCCCCATATTGTACAATACATCCTTGAGCCTATCTGACAACCAATAGCTTGTACCTCCCACTCTCCCACGCCAATATTGCCCCTCCCCCCAACTGGTAACTACTAATTTGTTTTCTATGTCTCTGAGCCTGCTTCTTTTTTGTTATATTCACTAGTTTGTTGTATTTTATAGATTCCACATATACGTGATTTCATACAGTATTTGTCTTTCTCTGTCTGACTTATTTCACTTAGCATAATGCCCTGCAAGTTCATCCATGTTGCTGCAAATGGCAATATTTCATTCTTTTTTATGGCTGAGTAGTATTCCATTGTGTGTATATGTATATATATCTATACACCACACCTTCTTTATCCATTCATCTGTTGATGGACACTTAGATTGCTACTATATCTTGACAGTTGTAAATAATGCTGCTATGAACATTGAGGTGCATGTATCTTTTTGAATTAGTGTTTTTGCTTTTTTTGGATATATACCCAGGAGTGGAATGGGTACATAGATAATTGTTATATCTTCCTGTTGAGTAAACCTTTTTATCATTATATAATCATCTTCTTTATCTTGTGTAGCAGTTTTTGGTTCAAAGTCTATTTTGTCTCATATAAGTATATATACATTCCTGCTTTCTTTTGGTTACCATTTGTATGTAATATCTTTTTCTATCCCTTTACTTTCCACCTTTGAGTGTTCTTAAAGCTATAGTGAGTCTCTCGTACACAGCGTATAGTTGTAGCTTGTTATTTTATCCATTCAGTCACTTTTCATTAGTGAGTATAATCCATTTAAATTCTTTTAACTTTTCAACTAGGGTTAAAAGTGATTTGTGCACCACCATTGCAGTATTGCACTGTTCTTTATTTGTCTATATATTTACCAGTAAAATGTATACTTTCTTATGCTTCTGTGTGGTTGTTTAGTGTCCTTTTGTTTCAACATGACAAACTCCCTTTAGCACTCCTTGTAAGGCAGGTCTAGTGGTAACAAACTCCCTCAATTTTTGTTTGTCTGGGAAAGTCTCTCTCTCCTTCATTTTTAAAGGACAGTTTTGCCAGGCATAGTATTCTTGGTTGGCAGATTTGTTTTTCCAGCACTTTGAGTATATCATCCTACTCTCTCCTGGCCTTCAAGCTTTCTGCCAATAATTCTGCTTATAATCTTAATGGAGTTTCATTTTATGTGATGAGACATTTTTCTTTTGCTGTTTTCAACATTCTCTCTTTAACTTTTGACTATTTAATTTTAATGTGCCTCAGGGTAGACCTTTTTTAGGTTCAACCTATTTGGGGTCTTTTGGGCTTTATGAATCTAGAGGTTCTTTTCCTTTCCCAGATTTTGGAAAATTTTAGCCATTATTTCTTTAAATAAGCTTTCTTCTCCTTTATGTTCTTCTCCTGGAACTCCCATTATGTTATATTGTTTTTCTTGACTGTGTCCTGTGAGTCCTGTGGGCTTTATTCACTCTTTTTCATTCCCTTTTACTTTTGCTCCTCTGAGTAGAGCATTTCAAGTAACCTGTCTTCAAGTTCACTGATTCTTTCTTCTGCCTGATCAAGTCTGCTATTGAAGCTCTCTATTGAATTTTTCAGTGCAATCATTGTATTCTATGCTCCAGAATTTATGTTTTGGTTCTTTTTTTATGGTTTCTATCTCTTTGTTGAACTTGTGATCATGTATTGCTTTTTCTGACTTTGTCTAGTTGTCTGTCTGCATTCTCTTATAGCTCAATGAGCTAAGATGATTATTTTGAATTCTTTGTCAGCAATTCGTAGATCTCCATTTCTTTGAGGTCAGTTACTGGAACTTTGTTTTGTTCCTTTGGTGATGTCACATTTTCCTGATTCTTTGTGATCATTTTATCCTGTGCTGATGTCTGCACATTTGAAGGAGTAGTCACCCCTTCCAGTCCTTATGTACTGGCTTGGGAAGGGAAAGACCTTCATCTGGCTAGAGATTCTGGGAATCTTTTAAACCTTTTGTATAGATGTGCCCACTCTACTCTTCTCATCCCTCCTTGGGGGGCTAGTTTTAGGATTGTGTGCCTTCTCCTGATCCCATAGAGCTGTGTAAGGTGCTGAGAGCTGCCTATTCTTTTTCTCTAGGGTGTGCTCGGCTAGGCCAGGGCACTGGTTGCAAGCACCACTTCCATCCCTCCCTTCTGAAAGGTATATCTTAGAATTTTGTGCCTTCTCCCTACCCCACAGAGCCATGTCGAGTGCCAGGCATCACCCACCCATTTTCCATAGGGCAGTGCACTGAGTTGCTAGGACAAAGAGCTCAATCCCACTCTGTCCCTCCCTCCTGAAGGAGCAGTCTCAGGGTTGTGTACCTTCCCCCAATCCTGCAGAGTCAAGTTGGTTGCTGAGATCTTCACTGGCTGCTGAGGTTCATGTACCATCTGTGGATGTCTGTGGGGCACCATCTTTGGGGAATTGTTGCTTTGGGGGTGTATATGTTGGTTGCTATGGGCCTCCACCCTTTTCTTTGTTCTGCTCCCAAACAATCCAGCCATGCTGATTTCTTCTGTGTTCTGGATGCATCAAGATAAGCAGAGCTTTTAGACATTGCCCCAAAGGCTGGGGAGTGAGACCCTCACCTGTTCTCTCATTAACCTGTGGCAGAAATCGTGGGCTAGGCGATCTCTCTTGGTTCTGAGTTTTGTCAGCCTGGGGGAGAGGTGATGCAAGCAAAGTGACACTGCTCTTTCTACCCTTCCAGTGTGGCTGATCTTGCATTTTGTGGTCCACTGGGGTGCTGGAACCTCTCAACTGGACTCCAGAGCTCTCACAAAGGAATTTTTGCCTGTAGATGGTTGTCAAATCATCAGTGTTTATATGGGGGAATGAGGGCTGGATCCTCCTATTCTGCCATCTTACCAATATGACTCCCTCTCTCCATGTACTCTTGTAACACTTGGCCCTTAGAACAAAACTCAAACTTCACTCACAGCCTACAAGGTCTGAGGGATCTGGCCCTACTCACTTCTCCACCTTCCTCAGCTTCCAGCTTCCTTTGGCTTATCCCGCTCCAGCCACACATCTTCCATTACTTCCCTCTCACAGCCAAGCTCCCTGACCCCAGCATCTTGGTAATTCCTGTTCCCCTTGCCTGGAAGATCTTTTCCTGGCTGTTTCTTTGGCTGGCTCCTTCTCAACTTTTGGACTTCATTTTAAATGCCAGCTCCTAGAGTAGGGTTTCCCTGTTTCCCCATCTAAGAAACCTCCCCAACCCTCCCATGGTTCTCTACCACATTACCCCTTCTTCCTTCTGTATACTTGTCACATTTGTCCACTTGCTTATTGTCTGTCTTCCCCCATAGAATGTCAACTCCAAGAGGGCAGACACTGTATCTGTCTTGTTTATCACTATATTCCCTGCCCATTCCCTGTACATTTCTTTTAAAAGAATATTTCAAACGGCAACATAACAATCAATGTATAAAGTGCCATACTTGACTTCACCCTTTTCTATTTGTGTATATGCAATAATTTCTGATTATAAATAATACTACAATGAACATCTCCATGCATAACATTCTTTGTCCCTGCCTCTGGTGATTTTGTTCAGTAATATCTCAGAAGTAGAAATATTGGCTTCATGATAGAGCATGAGTATGTTTAAGTCTCCTTCATAACCATGGCCACACACTGCACTCCAGGAAGTCTGACTGAAGACCTAACATAAGTCTCACCACCCCTGAATGTGAGGGCTATGAGACAAGAGACAAGTATTTATTTATTTGTTTGTTTGTTTGTTTGTTTATGGCTGTGTTGGGTTTTTGTTGCTGCATGTGGGCTTTCTCTAGTTGTGGCGAGCAGGGGCTACTCTTCATTGCAGTGCATGGGCTTCTCATTGTGGTGGAGCATAGCTCTAGGCACGCGGGCTTCAGTAGTTGTGACACGTGGGCTCGGTAGTTGTGGCTTGCAGGCTCTAGAGTGCAGGCTCAGTAGTTGTGGCTCACAGGCTTAGTTGCTCCGCGGCACGTGGGATCTTCCTGGACCAGGGCTCGAACCTGTGTCCCCTGCATTGGCAGGCAGATTCTTAACCACTGCACCACCAGGGAAGTCCCAAGAGATGAGTCTTTAGATGAGCAGTGCACGTGGATCACCTGGGGATCTGATTAAAATTCAGATTCTGATACAGGAGATCTGGAGTGGGACCTGAGATGCTGCATTTCTAACAAGCTTCCTGGAGGATTCCCCCAGAGGCTCTCATCCTGCCTGCTCTTTCCTGTCAGTGTCTGGGCTCCATATTAACACAGCCCCTGGGCACCTGTGCCACTGCCCAGACCTCAGCCTGCCAGGCCAGCAGCCCCAGCAGGAAAGCCTGTGCTCGTTTCTGCTCTGCTTGGCTCAGGCCCTGTCTCCATTTGGCTGTCAGCTCCAGGCTCCATGACCCCTGATGTATGTGTGGTTCTTAGGGGTTCTGAGTTGTTTTCCACGAGGTGTGGGTTGAACTTAACCCTTCAGATTCCAGGATGCACCACTGCCCTGGGTGGGGTAGTGGACATCTGTGACTACCTTTCCTTCCAGTCCTCTGCTTCCTCATCATATGACAATAATATCTGTTTTTTTCTGAGAAGACCCTCCCCGACCCCCAGCGTTTCCTGGTCCATGTGGTTTGGGGGAAGTTAACCTTCTATAATACCAGAATCTAAAGGTGAGCCTATAACCTAGATCTGGCCAATCAATAGATTTCATCTCCTTGCTTTCAGTAATCTGTTTGAGGGTGGACATGTGACCTGGTCCCAGGAAATCTGTGCCAGGACTTACAACAGAACTATTGTGAATGAGAAGCTCTCCCCCGTCTGGGGGGCTGCCAGGGCCACTACATAAGCTAACTGACCAGAGAGTAAGGCCAACATGGAAACCAGAGATAAGGTAACTCCTGATGTCATAATTTGAGGCCCTGGGTCAAGCTGGACCTGAAGCTGACTTGATTTCAGTGGGGTTGGGCTATAGTGGAGCTAGGACCAAAATCATCATCACAGCAAGACACCAGCTTGGGCACTGAGGCTTGTGTGTGTCAGTGTGTTCAGCACAAACTAAGGAGGGCAGAGGGCTCCAGAAAGAAAAACCTCAAAAGTGAGCCTGCCCTGTACACACACATGTACCCACAGGCACGTGGGCACACACAGTCCAGGCCAGAATAGTGGGGATCATGGTGGGGGTGGGGGGACTGCCGCCAACAGAGAGGATGGCTGCTCCTGTCAGATGGGAGGTTTTCCCACGTTACTGGCGTCTTTGCATGATACACAGTGAGCTTTGAAACAAAAATAAGAGACAAATTGGATGGGTAAGAAGTAGCCTAATGTAAGTGTAAGTCAAAACAGCATTTAGGGGCCTCCCTGGTGGCGCAGTGGTTAAGAGTCCGCCTGCCGATGCAGGGGATACGGGTTCGTGCCCCGGTCTGGGAGGATCCCATATGCCGCGGAGCGGCTGGGCCCGTGAGCCATGGCCGCTGGGCCTGCGCATCCGGAGCCTGTGCTCCGCAACGGGAGAGGCCACAACAGTGAGAGGCCCACATACCGCAAAAAGAAAAAAAAAAAAAAAAAAAAAAACAGCATTTAGATCTGGTATAGCCTCTAAACAACCGTGCACCTTTCATCTCTTCCTGGAAAGGAAGTCCTGAATGCTGTCACTTTTTCTTATGCATGTACAGGGGCTTCAAATGCACCATCCTGGGGGGATGTGGAGGGGTAATGCAGAGAGGACAGGTGGCCGGGTCAAGGTCGCACAGCCCAGTGTGTCCAGTGCACCATCTGGGGGAGAGGTGACCAGTGCAAGGTGACCAGAGCGGACATGCGGGCAAAGATTTTCTTACTAAAACCCCGGGTTTGACTCATCACCAGAGGCAGGTTTCCTGGGAAGCTATGGAGGCTGAAACTGCAGGGCCCTCAGTTGTTCAGCCCCTCCTTAAATCCCAACATAATTCTGGGTTCTTTTTCTTAAAAAACACCACCCAAAACTACGTAGATCCACAAGGTGTGGATCAGACCCAGCCCCCAACTGACCCAAGGCTGTTTCCCACTTCCTTCCCCATCACCTTTCAAGAACCCCAAACTCAAGGGCGTTGTCATAAACTTGAAATAGGTACTGAAAGGCCTTTGCTTCTAGGGTATCTCTGCTTGTCCTCACGTGCAGTTTCTTCCCTATATCTGATGATTTAGGCACTTGTTATGCAAACGACATCTACGGAGACCCCTTCTGTGAAATGCTTACGTGCCTCTTTCAAGGTCCTCTGCTTCATCTTAAACATAAAACCAAATCCTCTTGCTTCTCCCTGGCCAGTGCTCGGGGGTCCCAGCCTTCAGAAGGGGAGAAGCCCATGAGAAGCTCCCTAGCCATCCACCCAGTGACCCACGAGAGCACCGCCCACCTCCTGGCCAGTCAGTGCCCGTCAGTTGAATGCGGACTGTGTTTCATAAGTAAAGTAGCTCCATTTCGCCACAGGTGCTTCTGTCTGTTGTCGTCGGTTACTTCACTGGAAGCATCTGAAAAGCCCAGCTTGCTATCTGGTCCTGGGATGGGTGTTGACAAAACTCAGCAGGGAGCCACCTGCTCAGGGCTGGGTGTGCTTGAGAGGCTCCTGGAGGGGACACAGGTGGGGGCACGTGTCCCAGGGCAAAGGTTTAGGGGAACACTGAGAGAGGCTTCTGGGAGGAGACCTGAGGGCAACCACCTCCTGGAGGAGAGCATGAAACGTGTCTTCACTTCTCCAGAACCCGGGCAGGGATGCAGACCCCACCCCGCATTAGTTCACGTGCAGGATGCACTTTATAGAAGCCGCGTCTGTGGGTAGGACACATCCTTCCTGTCCAAATCACATTTTGCAAAAAATTAAAATAAAATAAAGTTGGGCACTTTCTTCTTCCCATCTTCTCTAGCTGAGTCCTCCAAGGACAGTGGGGACTCAGCCTCCAGCCTGCTGACCACTGGTAGGCAGGGCCGGGTCTGGGACTACTGGCAGCAGTTTTGCTTCTCTGTAAAACTTTAGATCTCTCCATCAAATCTGAATGAGAGCCTTGCTGGGTAGAGTAAATTTGGTTATAGGATTTTCCCTTTTATCACTTTAAATATACCATGCCATTACTTCTGGCCTGCAGAATTTATCCTGAAAAGTCAGGTGCTTACCTTATGCGAGTTCCCATGATGTAACTTATTGCTTTTCCTTTGTACCTTTTAATAGTCTTTACTTTTTTTTGCCATTTTAATTACAGTGAGTCTTGGTGTGGTCCTCTTTGGTTTGATCCTGTTTGGGGCTTACTGTGTTTACTGGACTTGGATGTCTGTTTTCTTTGCCAGGTTAGGGAAGTTTTCAGCTTTTATGTCTTTAAGTCTGTTCTCTGCACCTTTCTCTTTCCCTTTTCCTGCTGGGACTGCAAATGTTAGTGCACCTGATGTTGTTTCAGAGGTCTGTTAAAGTGTCCTCATTTCTTTTTATCCTGTTGTTTTCTGTTCATCTTCAGTGATTTCCAGTACTCTGTTCCTCCAGTTTTCTGATTTGTTCCTCTGTATCATTTTATCTACAGTTGTTTCCTTTTAGTGTATTTCCATTTCAGTTATTGTATTCCTCATCTCTGTTTGATTGTTCGTTAAGATCATCTTTTTAAAAAACTTCTAAGGGACTTCCCTGGCAGTCCAGTGGTTAAGACTTCACCTTCCAATGCAGGGAGTGAGGATTCAGTCCCTGGTCAGGGAGCTGAGATCCCACATGCCTCGAGGACAAAAAAACCAAAACATAAAACAGAAGTGGTATTGTAACAAATTCAATAAAAGACTTAAAAAAAAAAACCCCAAACTTCTAACTTCTCCCTCTGGTTGTCCATTTTTCTCCTGAGTTCTTTGATTATCTTTACAGTCATTACCTTGAACTCTGTCTTGAGTAGATTGGCCATTTCCACGTCACTTAGATCTTCTTGTGGGTTTTCTTTTTTTTTTTTTTTTTTTTTCTTTTTGCGGTATGTGGGCCTCTCACTGTTGTGGCCTCTCCCGTTGCGGAGCACAGGCTCCGGATGCGCAGGCCCAGCGGCCATGGCTCACGGGCCCAGCCGCTCCGCGGCATATGGGATCCTCCCAGACCGGGGCACGAACCCGTATCCCCTGCATCGGCAGGCGGACTCTTAACCACTGCGCCACCAGGGAGGCCCTTCTTGTGGGTTTTCTTGTTCCTTCATTTGGATCGTGTTTCTGTGTCACCTCATTTTTCTTTTTCTCTTGTATTTTCTTTTATTACTTTTTTATACAGCAGGTTCTTATTAGTTATCTATTTTATACATATTAGTGTATATATGTCAATCCCACTCTCCCAATTCATCCCACCACCACCACCCCTGCCCTCACTTTGCCCCCTTGGTGTCCATACACCTCATTTTTCTTAACTTGCTGTTTTTATTGCTATGTATCTGGTACGTTAGTTGCATTTCCTGACCTTGGAGAAGTGGCCTTTTGTAGGAGATGTTCTGTGTTCCCAGCAGCCCGCTCTCCCCTGGTCACGAGAACTATATGCTCTAGGTGTACCCCTTATGTGGGCTGCTTGGGTCCTTCTATTGTGGCGGGCTGACTACTGCGGGTGGTCTGGTGGGCTTGGCTGCCACCAGTCTGGCTGTTTGCCAGGCTCTGCCTCGTATGGAGGCGTCAGTGCTGCTTGGAGGGGGAGAATGAGGCAGCGGCTGCACAGCCATGGGTGACATCGCGATAGCGGGGTCACTGGTGGGTGGAGTTGGGGTCCAGGAGATACCAGGGCTGGTGCCCAACCACTGGTGTATAAAGCCAAGTCCTGGGGCTCTGCTGGCTTACTGGCAGGCAGAGCCAGGCCCTGGGTTCTGGTTGCAGGGCCCAGGAGAACCAGAGCTGGTATCACACCACTGTTCTGGACACAGCTGGCTGCAGGATCTGGGGTGTCCTGAATCTTGTGTTGGCGTTCTGCTGTGCAGGGCAGGACCCAGCCGAGTCCATAGACGGTCCTTGCCTGCTCGTGTTTGGGCTGGGTCCTAGGCTGCTGGGCTGTCCTAGGTAGTCCTAGGGCTGCTATCCGTCCACTGGTAGGTGGGGCTGGTTGTGAAGCTCGAGCAGCCTCAGTGGCAGTTGGCACCAGGGCCCAGCCAGTCTTAGGGCTGGTTCTGGCCTGCTAGTGAATGGTCGGGTTCCACAGGCTGCTGGGCAGCAGGACTGGTGCCCGCCTGTTGCTTTGTGAGGCTGGTCCTGAGGCTAGAGCAGTCTCACTGGTGGGAGGGGGCTGGGATTCTGGTGCTGCTGCCTGCCTACCTGTGGGTGGAGTTGGGAACCAGGGTCTCTGGTTGGAGGGTCCTATGGGGCCCTGGATCTAATTCCTGTACACTGGTGCTTGGAGCCTGGTCCCGGGGCTTCTGGTGGTCGGGGTCCAAGTCCAGGGGCAGCTGTGGGCTTGAGAGGGTCTTAAAGGAGCCTGAGTGCTGGTGGATGGGGCTGTGTCCCTGCTCAGTTAGTTGCTTGGCCTGTGGCATTCTAGTACTTGGACTAAGGGTACCTTTGGGTAGATTTCTAAGGGTGACCCCTTACACAAGCCTAAACCCACCTGCAATTTCCACCAAGCCAGCAGCATCTACCCTAAGCAACAACAAGGCCACAGCTATTCCAGGAGGAACTCAGCCCCTAGGAATCAGGCCCAGGGAAGCTGCACTTCTGGAAGTTGTTACCCAAACCGTCACACTACTCAGCAGTCTCAGGTGTGCTGTGCCTGACATCTCTAGCTCAGTGCTACTGAATACGGGTCTGAGGGAGGAACATCTGCTTCAACAAAAACTTGTCAAAGATGTCATTTCATGAGCCCCACAGGAGGATCATAACTTAGAGTGGGTCCTGATTCCCCCGCAAACTTGTACTCACTTTAAAGCTTCAGAAGAAACATTTGCTACGTGGTTCCCATGCAGTTTCCCATTAGTATTACATGATGAGTATTTAGAAATAACATCACCTGTGCCCTCCCCACAGAGTCTGTCTGTTGATCTCGGTGGGAGCATCCGAGTTGTTTTAACTCCAGTTGATTCTAAGGTTAGGCCTGGTTTAAGCCCAAGGGCTACTGGTACCTGGTGACAGTTGTTTCCAGTCTTTAGTCCTTTTGCCTTTGGGGAGGCATCAGTGTCTGCTCTA
The DNA here is from genome assembly GCF_025265405.1 of Mesoplodon densirostris. Lineage (NCBI taxonomy): Eukaryota > Metazoa > Chordata > Mammalia > Artiodactyla > Ziphiidae > Mesoplodon > Mesoplodon densirostris. Next base: position 154,644,652 of record NC_082664.1, read on the forward strand.
CATGGGATTGAAAGGGGCAGGGCATTCTAGCCCACTTACTCTGTGCTGTAGCAGAATTTTTGGACATCTGTGTGAGGGGAGAGCATGTATAGACAGGAAAGAAAAAGCTCACAGCTTGTTGTCCATGCAAGAGCTTATTGTTCCTGAATCTCTGTTTTTCAAAAGGTTGGCATTTGTGTTTTTTTTTTTAAGATTCCACACATAAGCGATATCATGATATTTGTCTTTCTCTGTCAGACTTCACTCAGTATGACAATCTCTAGGTCCTTCCATGTTGCTGCAAATGGCGTTATTTCATTCTCTTTTATGGCTGAGCAGTGTTCCATTGTATATACGAACTATATCATCTTTATCCATTCCTCTGTTGATGAACATTTAGGTTGCTTCCATGTCCTGGCTATTGTAAACAGTGCTGCTATGAACTTTGGGGTGCATGTGTCGTTTTGAATTATGGTTTTCTATGGTTACATGCCCAGGAGTGGGATTGCTGGATCATATGGCAGCTCTATTTTTAGTTTTTTAAAGAATCTTCATACTGTTCTTCACATTGGATGTACCACTTTATGTTCCCACCAACAATGCAGGTTAAAGTTAATTAATAAGCAAAGCCATGGGAATATTCACCACTATGATTTACATGGGAAAAACTCCACAGAGTCCAAAACTCTCATCTCAGGACCGGGCACTGCTGAAATTTTGCAGTGACAGAGTTGGGCCCTTTAGCCAAGCTCAAAAAATTCAGACACTTGCCACCAAAGTCTGATAAATACCGTAGCTTCCTATTTACACCATAGTTACTCAGTTACTTAAAATGGATTTAGATTGACGAACAACTTGACATGTCAGTTTGCTAAGTACCGTTTGACATAGGACTCTAATACCATCATGAGACAGTGCAGGGCTTGCATGTGTGTGTCCCCAAGCATGGTCTGGGTTTCCACCATTGTGTCACCCACCAGAGGTGAAAGATCACTGATTTCCCAGGGACAGGCTGCTCCTTGTGACTTCCCCTCCTCACTTCAACAGCCTCCAAGTTACCTGAAAGTGGAAGACAAGTCTTAGTTGCCCTCAGTGTCTCCCTCCCACTCACTATCTTCAGAGGAAGAGGAAAGCTGAAGGTCATCATAGAGGACACTTCAGGGACCAGAGCCACGGTGCTCCTCAGACTTCTTGCAGAGGGAGAGTTCTGACCAGGAGGGTTGGATTTCTGCCACAGGATGGAAAGAGGGAGATGTCATGGACCTGCAGCTCCACCAGCCTTTGCTTAATCTTGTGAAGGCCATCCTGAGGGGCTGACCTGGAACATGGTTAATTGGTGGAGGATGGGGTCTAGTGCAGGCTTGAACAGTATTGGGGTGAGATCTGTTGAGTGGAGGTTGGAGGTCAATGCTTTGCACCAGGGCAGGTGTCCTCCTGGCCCTTGGGGTGCCCTTGTTGGTCGATGTCCAGTTGTTCTGGGTGAAGGATGGAGATTCTGGAACACCCCCCACCCCGACCCAGATCTGGTCTCTGAGTCCTCTTCTGGGGAGTCTGGATGGGACTGAGTCTGGGTTTTTTTGCGGGGGGTTCAGTCAAGCTTGAATGGAGATCTGGGCAGATCTCTCACTTGGTGCCTGGATGCTGCTTTTGGAGTCCTGGACCAAACTTCTCTTGATGGGAGACACTGAAGGCCAGGTGGATTTCAGGTCATGTTTCCCGATAAGTGAGCTAACTGAGAGATCCGTTTCCAGGACAGATTTCCTCTTGGATGTCTGGAGGAGCATCAGCCTGCGTGGATGCAGTAGAAGAGCAAAAACCAGAAAGATGATACGTTAGAATTTTCACACCATCAGATAAAAGGTAAAATTAACTCAACGGCATCTCTTAACATTAAATTTAACATCAGGAGATACGAGGAATCAATTTAAATAGGACGAGTTACTCAACCTCAGTGGTGGTCACGAAAAAAATTACCATATTGCCTTGATACACTTATACATCAGAGAGAAAAAGAGACTGTAATAAATATCTCTTGTTCAACAAATGGAAAGAAGCTTTTTCATACACACTTTTATGGATTGTACACAGTTTAGTATCTTGCAGGCACTGTGATGGTGAAATAAGTTTGATAGACAATTTTGGAGGATATATCACTATTTAAAGATGCCTGGGGCTTCCCTGGTGGCGCAGTGGTTGAGAGTCTGCCTGCTGATGCAGGGGACACGGGTTCGTGCCCCGGTCCGGGAAGATCCCACATGCCGCGGAGTGGCTGGGCCCGTAAGCCATGGCTGCTGAGCCTGCGCGTCCGGAGCCTGTGCTTTTCCAAGGTCTGAAGAGTTGTGCCCTGAGAACATAGGTGGGAAGAGTTTGAAGGTGGCTTTAGTGGCTGTGCACAGTGAGGACCAGGGCTGCTGGGGAGGAAATTCCACTTAAAGAGATGAGGACTTGTGCTTCTATTCAGAAGTTCAGGGGGCCTCAGTTACTTCCCAAGATCCCTGTGACTTTTGAAAGAAAACATACTTTAGGTTTACCAGCACCCTGTATTTCTCTACACTCTGCCTGTTTGCAGGGGGTTGCATGTTTTTGACCTCAGGATTCATATTAAATATCTTTTTGGCAAAACAGTCATGCAGATGGCCAACAGGTACTGAAAAGATGCTCAGCATCACTAATCAGGGAAATGCAAATCAAAACCACAAGGAGGTATCACTTCACACCTTTTAGAATAAACGTCATCAAAAGGGCAAGAGATAACAAGTATTGGGGAGGGTGTGGAGAAAAGGGAGACCTTGGCCACTGTTGCTGGGAATGTAAGTTGGTGCAGCCACTGTGCAAAAGAGTATGGAGGTTCCTCCAAAGATTAAAAATAGAACTATCATAAGATCCAACAATTCCATTCTAGGTATATATTGAAGGAAATGAAATCACGTTCTCAAAAAGATATCTGCAGGGCTTTCCTGGTGGCGCAGTGGTTGAGAGTCCGCCTGCCGACGCAGGGGATGCGGGTTCGTGCCCCGGTCCGGGAGGGTCTCACGTACCGCGGAGTGGCTGGGCCCGTGGGCCGTGGCCGCTGGGCCTGTGCGTCCGGAGCCTGTGCTCTGCAGCGGGAGAGGCCACAGCGGTGAGAGGCCCGCGTACCGCAAAAAAAAAAAAAAAAAGATATCTGCAGCCCCAATTTCACTGCAGCATTATTTGCAATAGCCAAGATATGGAAACAATCTAAGTGTCCCTCAGTGGGTGGAGAAAATGTGATATATCTATATAGAAACCAATCAATCTATTTATCTATCATCTATTTATCTCTGTATATAGAAATGTGTATATATCTGCCATACAAAGAAAAAATTTCTACCATATTCCACAAAAAGAAAGGCCTTTGAGGGCATGATGCTAAGTTAAGTATGTCAGAGAAAGTTAGTGTATGTTCTCACTTACAAGTGGAATCTAAAAAACTCAGCTCCTCTTTTTCTTTCTTCAGTGGAAGCTTCTTTATATACTCTGTCTCTTTATTTCCAATTCACTGTACGTTGGCTCTTGATTTTCAAAAATGATGATGCCCTTATGTTCATCACTGGTCATGTAAAGGATCTGATAATAGAAAATGTTCAATAAAATACAGAAAAGGTGAGTGGAAATATAAAGGAAATTCACAGAACTTTATGATCACTGTTGCTTTCATCTTAATGGTCACCTTCTGGAGATCTCAGCATGTTGATCTAAGATGCTCACAAATATGAATTACATCATTCTCTTACCAATCCAGGTTCATTTGCCCGATGATCAGCAAGGCAAATGCCAAGATTCCAAGGTTTGCTGCAGAGAAAGGGTTTATTTACAAGGGAATCAAGGGAGGAGACAGGAGAACAAGTTAGAGATCTATCACTTCAAAGGGAAGGGAGCAGGGATATTTAGGGGTGAAGAGTAGAGGGAGGTTGGAGGTGAAGGGAAAGGTGATTGAAGGCAGGAAAAATGTGAGGTTATCGCTCTTCTGTGCAGGCATATCTCTGTTACATGCTAGTTCATGGGGTGCATGTTCAGAATGTGGTGGCATTAGCATGAGCTAAGGATGGAGCTTTTGGCCCCCTCATTTCAAATGGTCATCCACTGTGCACTCGCACAGACCCAATTGAATGTTTGATGGTCTTGTCTGGTTTGAACAGAGCAAGACTAGATTCAGGACCTAAAAAAAACAACTTAACCAACCATTACTATAGTGACCCATCTGTCAGAGGAGTTATCTACAGGCGGTGGTTAAAGGAGTCTTGTAACATATTGTCTAAGCTATGGGAAGCTTTCAGGGTATGCAATTCGAAGGAAAAATGAATGCGAGCTTGACGGTGAAGGCATGTTACAAGAGGAGGGTTTTAAACAAGTTGTTCCCTTATCTGCTGTTCTGTGAGACAAACTCAAGAATATCTATTAGTTACCAGTTTCTGTTAACCCCTATGAGATGGGTTTCAATTCCACAAGGATTGGGTCCATGTAACTTTCACTTGCTAAACTCCATCTAGGCCTAGTGGAACCCGGGTATATAATAAACTTTTGTTAAGACATTATCTGAAATAATGAATGAAAGAATCATTGCTATATTCATAGGGAATTTTATTTAAGAACAGATTGATTATAAAGTCAGTCATGGGACCTGTATTTTACTTTAATGTACTATGGACAACACCTTTTTTTTTTTTTTTTTTTTTTTGCGGTACACGGACCTCTCACTGTTGTGGCCTCTCCTGTTGCGGAGCACAGGCTCCGGACGTGCAGGCTCAGCGGCCATGGCTCATGGGCCCAGCCGCTCCATGGCATGTGGGATCTTCCCGCTCCGGGGCATGAACCCGTGTCCCCTGCATCGGCAGGCGGACTCTCAACCACTGCGCCACCAGGGAAGCCCACCTTTGTTTTTTTTTAACATCTTTATTGGAGTATAATTGCTTTACAATGTTGTGTTTGTTTCTGCTGTATAACAAAGTGAATCAGCTATATGCATACATATATCCCCATATCCCCTCCCTCTTGCGTCTCCCTTCCACCCTCCCTATCCCACCCCTCTCAGTGGTCACAAGACACCGAGCTGATCTCCCTGTGCTATGCAGCTGCTTCCCACTAGCTATCTGTTTTACATTTGGTAGTGTATATATGTCCATGCAACTCTCTCACTTCATCCCAGCTTACCCTTCCCCCTCCCCGAGTCCTCAAATCCATTCTCTACATATGTGTCTTTATTCCTGTCCTGCCCCTAGGTTCATCAGAACCATTTTTTTTTAGATTCCATATATATGTGTTAGCATATGGTATTTGTTTTTTTTCTTCCTGACTTACTCCACTCTGTATGACAGTCTCTAGGTCCCTCCACGTCTCTACGAATGACCCAATTTCATTCCTTTTTATGGCTGAGTAATATTCCATTGTATATATGTACCACATCTTCTTTATCCATTCCTCTATCGATGGACACTTAGGTTGCTTCCATATCCTGGCTATTGTATAAATAGTGCTGCAATGAACTTTGTAGTACATGCTTCTTTTTGAATTATGGTTTTCTCAGGGTATATGCCCAGTAGTGGGATTGCTGGGTCATATGGTAGTTCTGTTTTTAGGTGTTTAAGGAACACCCATACAGTTCTCCATAGTGGCTGTATCAATGTATATTCCCACCAACAGTGCAAGAGGGTTCCCTTTTCTCCACACCCTCTCCAGAATTTATTGTCTGTAGAATTTTTGATGATGGCCATTCTGACCAGTGGGAGGTGACACCTCATTGTAGTTTTGATTTGCATTTCTCTAATAATTATTGATGTTGAGCATCTTTTCATGTGCCTCATGGCCATCTGTATGTCTTCTTTAGAGAAATGTCTATTTAGGTCTTCTTCCCATTATTTGATTAGGTTGTTTGTTTTTTTGATATTGAGCTGCATGAGCTGTTTGTGTATTTTGGAGATTAATCTATTGTCCGTTGCTTCACTTGCAAATATTTTCTCCCATCAGAGGGCTGTCTTTACGTCTTGTTTAGGGTTTCCTTTGCTGTGCAAAAGCTTTTAAGTTTAATTAGGTCCCGTTACTATTTTATTTTCATTACTCGAGGACGTGGGTCAAAAAAGATCTTGCTGCAATTATATGTCAAAGTGTGTTCTGCCTGTGTTTTCCTCTAAGAGTTTTATAGTGTCCGGCCTTACATTTAGGTCTTTAACCTATTTTGAGTTTATTTTTGTGTATGGTGTTAGGAAGTGTTCTAATTTCATTCTTTCACATGTAGCTGTCCTGTTTTCCCAGCACCACTTATTGAAGAGGCTATCTTTTCTCAATTGTATATTCTTGCCTCCTTTGTCATAGATTAGGTGACTGTAGGTGTGTGGGTTTATCTCTGGGCTTTCTATCCTGTACCACTGATCTATATTTCTGTTTTTGTGCCAGTACCATACTGTCTTGATTATTGTAACTTAGTATTATAGTCTGAAGTAAGGGAGCCTGATTCCTCTAGCTCTGTTTTTCTTTCTCAATGTTGCTTTGGCTATTGAGGGTCTTCTGTGTTTCCATACAAACTGTAAAGTTTTTTGTTCTAATTTTGTGAAAAATGCCATTGGTAAGTCGATGGGGATTGCACTGAATCTGTAGATTGCTTTGGGTAGTGTAGTCATTTTCACAAGATTGATTCTTCCAATCTAAGAACATGGTATATTTCTCCATCTGTCTGTGTCATCTTTGATTTCTTTCATCAGTGTTTTATAGTTTTCTGAGTACATGTCTTTTGCCTCCTTAGGTAGGCTTATTCCTAGGTAGTTTATTCTTTTTGTTGTGATGGTAAATGGGATAATTTCCTTAATTTCTCCTTCTGATCTTTCATTGTTAGTTTATAGGAATGCAAGAGATTTCTGTGCAGTACTTTTGTATCCTGCAACTTTACCAAATTCATTGATTAATTCCAGTAGTTTTCTGGTAGCATCTTTAGGATTTTCTATGTATAGTATCACGTCATTTGCAAACAGTGACAATTTTACTTCTCCTTTTCCAATTTGTAGTCCTTTTATTTCTTTTTCTTCTCTGATTGCCTTGGTTAGGACTTCCAAAACTATGTTGAATAAGAGTGGTGAGATGGATATCCTTGTCTTGTGCCTGACCTTAGAGGAAATGCTTTCAGTTTTTCACCGTTGAGACTGATGTTTGCTGTGGGTTTGTTGTATATGGCCTTTATTGTGTTGAGGTGGGTTCCCTCTATGCTTACTTTCTGGAGAATTTTTATCATAAATGGGTGTTGAATTTTGTCAAAAGCTTTCTGCATCTATTTAGATGATCATATGGTTTTTATTCTTTAATTTGTTAATATGGTGTATCACATTGGTTGACTTGCATATCTTGAAGAATCCTTGCATTCCTGGGATAAATCCCACTTGCTCATGGTGTATGATCCTTTTAACCTGTTGCTGGATTCTGTTTGCTAACGTTTTGTTGAGGATTTTTGCGTCTATGTTCATCAGAGAAATTGACCTGTAATTTTTTCTTTCTTTTTTTTTGTGTGTGATATCTTTGTGTGGTTTTGGTATTGGGTGATAGTGGCCTCATAGAATGAGTTTGGGATTGTTCCATCCTCTGCATTTTTTTGGAAGAGTTTGAGAAGGATAGGTTTTAGCTCTTCTCTCAATGTTTGATAGAATTCACATGTGAAGCCATCTGGTCCTGGACTTCTGTTTGTTGGAAGATCTTTAATTTCAGTTTCAATTTCATTGCTTGTGATTAGTCTGTTTATATTTTCTAATTCTTCCTGTTTTAATCTTGGAAAGTTGTACCTTTCCAAGAATTTGTCCATTTCTTCAGGGTTGTCCATTTACTGGCATATAGTTGCTTGTAGTAGTGTCTTATGATCCTTTGTATTTCTTCAGTGTCAGTTGTAATTTCTCCTTTTTCACTTCTAGTTTTATTGATTTGAGTCCTCTCCCTCTTTTTCTTGATGAGTCTGGCTAAAGGTTTATCAATTTTGTTTATCTTCTCAAAGAACCACCTTTTAGTTTTATTGATCTTTGTTATTCTTTTCTTCATTTCTATTTCATTTATTTCTGCTCTGATCCTTATGATTTCTTTTCTTCAACTAACTTTGGGTTTTCTTTCTCTAGTTGCTTTAGGTGTAAACTTAGCTTGTTTATTTGAGATTTTACTTGTTTCTTGATGTGAGATTGAATTGCTATAAACTTCCCTCTTAGAACTGCTTTTATGTGTCCCATAGGTTTTGGCTCATCATGTTTTCATTGTCATTTGTTTCTATGTATTTTTTTATTTCCTCTTTGATTTCTTCAGTGATCTCTTGGTTATTTAGCAGTGCACTGTTTAGCTTCCATGTATTTGTGTTTTTTACAGTTTTTTTTCCCCCTGTAATTGATTTCCAATCTCATAGCATTGTGGTCAGAAAAGATGCTTGATACAATTTCAATTTTCTTAAATTTTCCAATGCTTGATTTGTGACCTAAGGTGTGATCTATCCTGGAGAAGTTCCCTGTACACTTGAGAAGAAAGTGTATTCTGCCGCTTTCGGGTGGAATGTCCTGTAAATGTCAATTAAATCTATCTGATTTATTGGGTCATTTAAAGCTTGTGTTTCCTTATTTATTTTCTGTCTGGATGATCTGTCCATTAGTGTAAATGGGGTGTTAAAGTCCCCCACTATAATTGTGTTATTGTTGATTTCCCATTTTATGGCTGTTAGCCTTTGCCTTATATATTGAGGTGCTCCTATGTGGGGTGCCTAAATATTTATAACTGTTATATTTTCTTCTTGCATTGATTCCCTGATCATTATATAATGTCCTTCTTTATCTCTTGTAACAATCTTTATTTCAAAGTCTATTTTATCTGAAATGAGTATTGCTACTTCAGCTTTCTTGTGATTTACATTTGTATAGAATAACTTTTTCCAACCCTTCACTTTCAGTCTGTTTGTGTCCCTAGGTCTGAAGTGGGTCTCTTGTAGACAGCATATATAAGGGTCTTGTTTTTGTATCCATTCAACCAGTCTGTGTCTTTTGGTTGGAGCATTTAATCCATTTACATTCAAGGTAATTATCAACATGTATGTTCCTATTACCATTTTCTTAATTGTTTGGGCTTGTTTTTGTTGGTCTTTTTCTTATCTTGTGTTTCCTGCCTAGAGAAGTTCCTTTAGCATTTGTTGTAAAGCTGGTTTGGTGGTGCTGAATTCTCTTAGCCTTTGCTTGTCTGTAAAGGTTTTAATTTCTCCATCAAATCTGAATGAGATCCTTGCTGGATAGAGTAATCTTGGTTGTCGGTTTTTCCCTTTCATCACTTTAAATATGTCCTGCCAGTCCCTTCTAGCTTGCAGAGTTTCTGTTGAAAAATCAGCTGATAACCTTATGGGGATTCCCTAGTATGTTATTTGCTGCTTTTCCTTTGCTGCTTTTAACATTTTTTCTTTGAATTTAATTTTTGTTGGTTTGATTAATATGTGTCTTGGCATGTTTCTCCTAGGGTTTATCCTGTATGGGACTCTCTGCGCTTCCTGGACTTGGGTGGCTATTTCCATTCCCATGTTAGGGAACTTTGAAATATAACCTTTTCAAATATTTTCTCAGACCCTTTCTCTTTCTTTTCTTCTTCTGAGACCCCTATAATTCGAATGTTGGTGCATTTAATGTTGTCCCAGAGGTCTCTGAGACTGTCCTCAATTCTTTTCATCCTTTTTTCTTTATTCTGTTCCACAGCAGTTATTTCCACCATTCTAACTTCCAGCTCACTTATTTGTTCTTCTGCCTCAGTTATTCTGCTATTGATTCCTTCTAGGGTATTTTTCATTTTAGTTATTGTGTTGTTCATCACTGTTTGCTCTTTAGTTCTCTTCTAGGTCTTTGTTAAACATTTTTTATATTTTCACGATCCCTACCTCCATTCTATTTCTGAAAGTTTGTATCATCTTTACTATCATTACTCTGAATTCTTTTTCAGGTAGGTTGCCTATTTCCTCTTCATTTATTTGATCTTGTAGGTTTTTACCTTGCTCTGTCATCTGTAACAATTTTTTTGGTCATCTCATTTTTTTTTTTTTTGATGGGTGAGGCTGTGTTCCTGTCTTCCTGATTGTTTGCCCTGAGGCTTCCAGCAGTGGAGTTTGCAGGCAGTTGGATAGAGCCGAGTCTTGGTGCTGAGATGAGGATCTCTGGGAGACCTCACTCTGATGAATATTCCCTGTGGTCTGAGTTTCTCTGTTAGTCCAGTGGTTTGGACTTGGCACTCTCATCACATGAGTCAGACCTGACCCCCGGCCTGGGAACCAAGATCCCGCGAGCCACATGGCACGCCAAAAGAAAAACAAAGGAACAGTACAATAACAAAGAATAATAAAATTAGAAAAATTAAAAATTCATGAGAAAAAATAAAAATATAAGTGAAACAACAACAAAAAGGTAAAACAGAATCACAACAGCCAAAAAAAAAAAAAAAGGGCAGGGGGGACAAACCAAAAGGAGCAGAACAATAACAAAGAATAAAAAATAAAATAAAATTAGAAAAATTAAAAATTTATTAGAAAAAATTAAAATATAAATGAAACAACAATAACAATGAGGTAAAACAGAACCACCACCTCAAAAAAAGAAAAAAATAGTAAAAAAAAGGGCCAGAAAAGTCCCTGGCTGTGGGAGGTGGGGCTGAGGTGGCGGTGCGGTTTAGGGTGGGGGCGAGGCCTAGGCTCAGTACCCACACAGCCTGGAAAAGGCAGCATGGCTGGAGAGTGTCTCAGAGTGTGCAGTGCAGAGGTCAGGCCCTAGGCGGGGGTGCAGAGGTAGGGCTTAGGTCCAGCACAGGTGGAGGGTCACTCGGAGGGCAGAGAATCTGGCCCAGGACCTCAGCAGGCTCTTGGGGGCCCGAGTGGGCAGGGGAAATGCTGGCCTAGTTCCCTTCTGATCCTCCAGTCCCCCAAGGGTTTCTCCCCTTCCCTACTGATCCCCTCACTGTGGGTGGGCCCCTCCTGAGCAAGGGAGTAGCTTCCTCTGCTGCTCCTCTTTTTTTTTTTTTTTTTTTTTTTTTTTGCGGTATGCGGGCCTCTCACTGTTGTGGCCTCTCCCGTTGCGGAGCACAGGCTCCGGATGCGCAGGCCCAGCAGCCATGGCTCACGGGCCCAGCCGCTCCGCGGCATATGGGATCCTCCCAGACCGGGGCACGAACCCGTATCCCCTGCATCGGCAGGCGGACTCTTAACCACTGCGCCACCAGGGAGGCCCCTGCTGCTCTTCTTACCTGCAAAACAAAGCAGGTTAAGTTGCAGATCCCCAATCTCCTTGTCAGAGTGTGGTTGTGACAGTGGAACAGTCACATTGCCGAATTCCACAGTTTCAGTGGGGAATATCCCTGCCTCGCTGACTTATATAGGGCTTTAAGGTCACGTGATCTCCTTGAGGCTTTCTCACCCAAGGAATTTTATCTCACCTTTTTTCACACCTTACATCAAAGGGTGTGACTGCAAGTTGTGCTGTAGTGTTTTCATGCATTTTAGGCTTATCTGGACATTTGTGTCTATTTTTAGCAAGAACAACTAATTTATTTTTTTTTTAGGATGCCTATGTTTTCCTAAATTCCACAACGCTTATCATGGTAAAATATAGAGAACATAATATTTACTATTTAAATATCACTTGGAATGTATTTCCTAGGGCCTCCCTTATCTTCGTATATTAGTGCAAACAGCAACATCACCGAGGTACTAAGCTCTAACGGCCACACATACTCTCCATAGAGAAGAGAAAATGAAATAGAATTTTTATTCAGTAAAATGGCAATCATACAAACATGGGATGCCTTCATTTAATACTTTCATACAGGCATTTGAACATCAAAGCAAGTGTGCCTACTTTTAAAAAATAGCCTTTCCCATATGACAAAAGATGAGTCTACCTTTGTTTACAGGTTTACCTGGGGAATCTTTTCTGATCCAGTAGACTGGTAGCTTCATAGCTGGGTATTTGAACTCTTTTCTTTTAGCTTTTATCTTGGTGTGGGGTTGCATTTTCTTTATCATACGGTCAAATGAAGAGGTTTCAGGTAGGAAGGAACGAATAATGATTTGGCCTATTCAAGCCTATAGAAAGATAGCTACCACTTTGCTTCACAGCACTTGCATTGGGATTTTATGAATCCCAGTGGTTATGTCCATGTGATTGCATGGCCATCTGCATGAAATATATGGCATGCAGAATGATTTATCAGTCTGTTTCAGAATTTCTTATAAAGGATCTCTCAATTGCAATCTGGCATGCTAACCCAAACTCAACTCAAGAAATGCCATGAGTGGAATACAGAATTAAAAATTTTACTATTTCTAGAGGAAAAGACAGGCTATACAATGCTTCATATCATTCCTAACCCGTGGAACACTGGGTCATGAAGAATGGATAATGCCTAGACAAAATGTGCAATTTCCCCCCTTAAGACCTCAGATGTTATTTATCATTTCTATTCCCCATTCTTTGGGAGGCAGAGACTCATCTCTGAGCTAAGTTCCTTGCATTTCATAGGACCATGACCTTGGCAGAAAAATGGGGGGAGATGGGGAGAGAAATTGCTTTAAAATAACACATTGTAAAATATCCATCTAATATCAGTCATCTTTGTATGAATATATGTATGTAAGTATGAATGTTTCTATCTATCTTTGTATCTATACATCTCTCTATTGACCTACCAAATTTCTTTTTCTCATTCCCTACAATTCATGGGTTCTATTTCACTCCCCTTTAGAAACCATATAAGTTACAAATAAATTTGTGATTCAGTCAAATAGCGCCCCATCATTTTTCATAGTTTCTAAATATCTTGAAATTTCATTTTCCAGTATCTTTGTTCATTGGGCTGTTTGAAATATCATTTCAAAAATAGGTTAGCCAGTAAAGCAACCATACTCCAATAAAAATTAATTTAAAAAATAGGTTAACCAATTTTTTCTTACTCTGTCTGGGAATTTTCTATCAAGTATGAAGACAGAGTTTCCTGACTTGCCCTGGGTAGATTAAACAAACAAACAAACAAACAAAAAATACCTTGCCTTAACTGACATCACTTGATTTCAGTGAGCCTCACACATCAATGCTGAATTACTAAAACGTAACATTCATGTGTCCTGGGACCATGCTCCCTGTGTTGGCAGGTCAAAGTTCTTGCACCCATGCCTTCATTCCAATCTCAAATGGCTTCTCTAACAGACGCCTATTCTTTACTTCAGTGAAGCTTAGAAGATTCTGGAAAGTAGAGTCAGTGCCTACTCAAACCCTATGCAATGATAGAAGGAAAGAATAGAGCTATTTGGTTTTTTGTTTGTTTGTTTACATCTTTATTGGAGTATAATTGCTTTACAATGGTGTGTTAGTTTCTGCTTTATAGCAAAGTGAATCAGTTATACATATACATATGTTCCCATATCTCTTCCCTCTTGCATCTCCCCCCCTCCCACCCCTTCAGGTGGTCACAAAGCACCCAGCTGATCTCCCTGTGCTATGCGGCTGCTTCCCACTAGCTATCTATTTTACGTTTGGTAGTGTATATATGTCCATGCCACTCTCTCACTTTGTCCCAGCTTACCCTTCCCCCTCCTCATATCCTCAGGTCCATTCTCTAGTAGGTCTGTGTCTTTATTCCTGTCTTACCCCTAGGTACTTCATGACATTTTTTTTCTTAAATTCCATATATATGTGTTAGCATACGGTATTTGTCTTTCCCTTTCTGACTTACTTCACTCTGTATGACAGACTCTAGGTCCATCCACCTCATTACAAATAGCTCAATTTCGTTTCTTTTTATGGCTGAGTAATATTCCATTGTATATATGTGCCACATCTTCTTTATCCATTCATCCAATGATGGACACTTAGGTTGTTTCCATCTCCTGGCTGTTGTAAATAGAGCTGCAATGAACATCTTGGTACATGACTCCTTTTGAATTATGGTTTTCTCAGGGTATATGCCCAGTAGTGGGATTGCTGGATCATATGGTAGTTCTATTTGTAGTTTTTTAAGGAACCTCCATACTGTTCTCCATAGTGGCTGTACCAATTCACATTCCCACCAGCAGTGCAAGAGTGTTCCCTTTTCTCCACACCCTCCCCAGCATTTATTGTTTCTAGATTTTTTGATGATGGCCATTCTGACCGGTGTGAGGTGATACCTCGTTGTAGTTTTGATTTGCATTTCTCTAATGATTAATGATGTTGAGCATTCTTTCATGTGTTTGTTGGCAGTCTGTATATCTTCTTTGGAGAAATGTCTATTTAGGTCTTCTGCCCTTTTTTGGATTGGGTTGTTTTTTTGTTATTGAGCTGCATGAGCTGCTTGTAAATTTTGGAGATTAATCCTTTGTCAGTTTCTTCATTTGCAAATATTTTCTCCCATTCTGAGGGTTGTCTTTTGGTCTTGTTTACGGTGTCCTTTGCTGTGCAAAAGCTTTGAAGTTTCATTAGATCCCATTTGTTTATTTTTGGTTTTATTTCCATTTCTCTAGGAGGTGGGTCAAAAAGGATCTTGCTGTTATTTATGTCATAGTGTTCTGCCTATGTTTTCCTCTAAGAGTTTGATAGTTTCTGGTCTTACATTTAGGTTAATCCATTTTGAGTTTATTTTTGTGTATGGTGTTAGGGAGTGATCTAATCTAATACTTTTACATGTACCTATCCAGTTTTCCAAGCACCACTTATTGAAGAGACTGTCTTTTCTCCATTGTATATCCTTGACTTCTTTGTCATAGATTAGTTGACCATAGGTGCGTGGGTTTATCTATGGGCTTTCTGTCCTGTTCCATTGATCTATCTTTCTGTTTTTGTGCCAGTACCATACTGTCTTGATTACTGTAGCTTTGTACTATAGTCTGAAACCAGGGCGCCTGATTCCTCCAGCTCCGTTTTTCGTTCTCAAGATTGCTTTGGCTATTCGGGGTCTTTTGTGTTTCCATACAAATTGTGAAATTTTTTGTTCTAGTTCTGTGAAAAATGCCAGTGGTAGTTTGATAGGGATTGCATTGAATCTGTAGATTGCTTTGGGTAGTAGAGTCATTTTCACAATGTTGATTCTGCCAATCAAAGAACATGGTATATCTCTCCATCTATTTGTATCACCTTTAATTTCTTTCATCAGTGTCTTACAATTTTCTGCACACAGGTCTCTTGTCTCCTTAGGTATGTTTATTCCTAGATACTTTATTCTTTTTGTTGCAATGGTAAATGGGAGTGTTTTCCTGATTTCACTTTCAGATTTTTCATCATCAGTGTATAGGAATGCCAGAGATTTCTGTGCATTAATTTTGTATCCTGCTACTTTACCAAATTCATTGATTAGCTCTAGTAGTTTTCTGGTAGCATCTTTAGGATTCTGTATGTATAGTATCATGTCATCTGCAAACACTGACAGCTTTACTTCTTCTTTTCTGATTTGGATTCCTTTTACTTCCTTTTCTTCTCTGCTGTGGCTAAAACTTCCAAAACTATGTTGAATAAGAGTGGTGAGAGTGGGCAACCTTGTCTTGTTCCTGATCTTAGTGGAAATGGTTTCAGTTTTTCACCATTGAGGACGATGTTGGCTGTGGGTTTGTCATATATGGCCTTTATTATGTTGAGGAAAGTTCCCTCTATGCCTACTTTCTGCAGGTTTTTTATCATAAATGGGTGTTGAATTTTGTCAAAAGCTTCCTCTGCATCTATTGAGATGATCATATGGTTTTTCTCCTTCAATTTGTTAATGTGGTGTATCACGTTGATTGATTTGCGTATATTGAAGAATCCTTGTATTCCTGGAATAAACCCCACTTGATCATGGTGTATGATCCTTTTAATGTGCTGTTGGATTCTGTTTGCTAGTATTTTGTTGAGGATTTTTGCATCTATGTTCATCAGTGATATTGGCCTGTAGTTTTCTTTCTTTGTGACATCCTTGTCTGGTTTTGGTATCAGGGTGATGGTGGCCTCGTAGAATGAGTTTGGGAGTGTTCCTCCCTCTGCTATATTTTCGAAGAGTTTGAGAAGGATAAGTGTTAGCTCTTCTCTAAATGTTTGATAGAATTTGCCTGTGAAGCCATCTGGTCCTGGGCTTTTGTTTGTTGGAAGATTTTTAATTACAGTTTTAATTTCAGTGCTTGTGATTGGTCTGTTCATATTGTCTATTTCTTCCTGATTCAGTCTTGGCAGGTTGTGCATTTCTAAGAATTTGTCCATTTCTTCCAGGTTGTCCATTTTATTGGCATAGAGTGGCTTGTAGTAATCTCTCATGATCCTTTGCATTTCTGCAGTGTCAGTTGTAACTTCTCCTTTTTCATTTCTAATTCTATTGATTTGAGTCTTCTCCCTTTTTTTCTTGATGAGTCTGGCTAATGGTTTATCAATTTTGTTTATCTTCTCAAAGAACCAGCTTTTAGTTTTATTGATCTTTGCTATCATTTCCTTCATTTCTTTTTCATTTATTTCTGATCTGATTTTTATGATTTCTTTCCTTCTGCTAACTTTGGGGTTTTTTTGTTCTTCTTTCTCTAATTGCTTTAGGTGCAAGGTTAGGTTGTTTATTCGAGATGTTTTCTGTTTCTTAAGGTGGGATTGTATTGCTATAAACTTCCCTCTTAGAACTGCTTTTGCTGCATCCCATAGGTTTTGGGTCATCGTGTCTCCATTGTCATTTGTTTCTAGGTATTTTTTGATTTCCTCTTTGATTTCTTCAGTGATCGCTTCGTTATTAAGTAGTGTATTGTTTAGCCTCCATGTGTTTTTATTTTTTACAGATCTTCTCCTGTAATGGATATTTACTCTCATAGCACTGTGGTCGGAAAAGGTACTTGATACCATTTCAATTTTCTTAAATTTACCAAGGCTTGATTTGTGACCCAAGATATGATCTATCCTGGAGAATGTTTCATGTGCACTTGAGAAAAATATGTATTCTGTTGTTTTGGGACAGAATGTCCTATAAATATAAATTAAGTCCATCTTGTTTAATGTATCATTTAAAGCTTGTCTTTCCTTATTTATTTTCATTTTGGATGATCTGTATTGGTGAAAGTGGGGTGTTAACGTCCCCTACTATGAATGTGTTACTGTCGATTTCCCCTTTTATGGCTGTTAGTATTTGCGTTATGTATTGAGGTGCTCCTGTGTTGGGTGCATAAATATTTACAATTGTTATATGTGCGTCTTGGATCGATCCCTTGATCATTATGTAGTGTCCTTCTTTGTCTCTTCTAATAGTCTTTATTTTGAAGTCTATTTTGTCTGATATGAGAATTGCTACTCCAGCTTTCTTTTGGTTACCATTTGCATGGAATGTTTTTCCATCCCCTTACTTTCAGTTTGTATGTGTCCCTAGGTCTGAAGTGGGTCTCTTGTAGACAGCATATATATGGGTCCTGTTTTTGTATCCATTCAGCCAATCTGTGTCTTTTGGTGGGAGCATTTAGTCCATTTACAGTTAAGGTAATTATTGATATGTATGTTCCTATTCCCATTTTCTTAATTGTTTTGGGTTCTTTATTGTAGGTCTTTTCCTTCTCTTGTGTTTCTTGCCTAGAGAAGTTCCTTTAGCATTTGTTGTAAAGCTGGTTTGGTGGTGCTGAACTCTCTCAGCTTTTGCTTGTCTGTAAAGGTTTTAATTTCTCCATCAAATCTGAATGAGATCCTTGCTGGGGAGAGTAATCTTGATTGCAGGTTTTTCTCCTTCATCACTTTAAATATGTCCTGCCAGTCCCTTCTAGCTTGCAGAGTTTCTGCTGAAAGATCAGCTGTTAACCTTATGGGGATTCCCTTGTGTGTTATTTGTTGTTTTTCCCTTGCTGCTTTTAATATGTTTTCTTTGTATTTAATTTTGGACAGTTTGATTAATATGTGTCTTGGCATGTTTCTCCTTGGATTTATCCTGTATGGGACTTTCTGTGCTTCCTGGACTTGATTAACTATTTCCTTTCCCATATTAGGGAAGTTTTCAACTATAATCTCTTCAAGTATTTTCTCAGTCCCTTTCTTTTTCTCTTCTTCTTCTGGAACCCCTATAATTTGAATGTTGGTGTGTTTTATGTTGTCCCAGAGGTCTCTGAGACTGTCCTCAGTTCTCTTCATTCTTTTTTCTTTATTCTGCTCTGCAGTAGTTATTTCCACTATTTTATCTTCCACGTCACTTATCAGTTCTTCTGCCTCAGTTATTCTGCTATTGATCCCATCTAGAGTATTTTTAATTTCATTTATTGTGTTGTTCATCATTGCTTGTTTCATCTTTAGTTCTTCTAGGTCCTTGTTAAATGTTTCTTGCATTTTCTCTATTCTATTTCCAAGATTTTGGATCATCTTTACTATCATTATTCTGAATTCTTTTCCAGGTAGACTGCCTATTTCCTCTTCATTTGTTAGGTCTGGTGGGTTTTTATCTTGCTCCTTCATCTGCTGTGTGTTTCTCTGTCTTCTCATTTTGCTTATCTTACTGTGTTTGGGGTCTCCTTTTTGCAGGCTGCAGGTTTGTAGTTCCTGTTGTTTTTGGTGTATGTCCCCAGTGGCTAAAGTTGGTTCAGTGGGTTGTGTAGGCTTCCTGGTGGAGGGGACTAGTGCCTGTGTTCTGGTGGATGAGGCTGGATCTTGTCTTTCTGGTGGGCAGGTCCACATCTGGTGGTGTGTTTTGGGGTGTCTGTGGACTTATGATTTTAGGCAGCCTCTCGGCTAATGGGTGGCATTGTGTTCCTGTCTTGCTAGTTGTTTGGCATAGGGTGTCCAGCACTGTAGCTTGCTGGTCGTTGAGTGAAGCTGGGTGTTGGTGTTGAGGTGGAGACCTCTGGGAGATTTTCGCCATTTGATATTATGTGGAGCTGGGAGGTCTCTTGTGGACCAGTGTCCTGAAGTTGGCTCTCCCACCTCAGAGGCACAGCACTGACTCCTGGCTGCAGCACCAAGATCCTTTCATCCACATGGCTCAGAATAAAAGGGAGAAAAAAGGGGCTTCCCTGCTGGCACAGTGGTTGAGAGTCCGCCTGCCAATGCAGGGGGGGTGGGTTCGTGCCCCGGTCCAGGAAGATCCCACATGCCGCGGAGCGGCTGGGCCCGTGAGCCATGGCCGCTGAACCTGCACGTCCGGAGCCTGTGCTCCGCAACGGGAGAGGCCACAACAGTGAGAGGCATGCGTAACGCAAAAAAAAAAAAAAGAGAAAAAGTAGAAAGAAAGAAGGAAAGAAAGAAAGAAAGGAGGGAGGGAGGAAATGAAAGAAAGGAAGGAAGGGAGGAAGGGAAAAACAGGAAAGAAAGAAAAAGGAAGGAAGGAAAGAGGATAAAATAAAATAAAGTTATTAAAATAAAAAATAATTATTAAGAAAAAAAATTTTATTAAAAAAAAAAAAAGACGGACGGATAGAACCCTAGGACAAATGGGGAAAGCAAACAAAGCTATACAAAATCTCACACAGAAGCATACACATACAAACTTACAAAAAGAGGAAAAGGGGAAAAAATAATATATCTTGCTCTCAAAATCCACCTCCTCAATTTGTGATGATTCGTTGCCTATTCATGTATTCCACAGATGCAGGGTACATCAAGTTGATTGTGGAGCTTTAATCTGCTGTTTCTGAGGCTGCTGGGAGAGATTTCCCTTTCTCTTCTGTGTTTGCACAGCTCCCAGGGCTCAGCTTTGGATTTGGCCCTGCCTCTGCGTGTAGGTCGCCGGAGGGCGTCTGTTCTTTGCTCAGACAGGACGGGGTTAAAGGAGCAGCTGCTTCGGGGACTCTTGCCTCACTCAGGCCGGGGGGAGGGAGGGGTGTGGATGCGGGGCGAGCCTGCAGTGGCAGAGGCTGGTGGGACGATGCAC
The DNA here is from genome assembly GCF_025265405.1 of Mesoplodon densirostris. Classification (NCBI taxonomy): domain Eukaryota; kingdom Metazoa; phylum Chordata; class Mammalia; order Artiodactyla; family Ziphiidae; genus Mesoplodon; species Mesoplodon densirostris. The sequence goes on from NC_082664.1 coordinate 154,664,431, forward strand.
CAGCCTGAGGCGTGCCGTGCGTTTTCCCGGGGAAGTTGTCCCTGGATCCCGGGACCCTGGCAGTGGCGGGCTGCAAAGGCTCCCCGGAAGGGAGGTGTGGATAGTGACCTGTGCTCGCACACAGGCTTCTTGGTGGCGGCAGCAGCAGCCTTAGCATCTCATGCCCGTCTCTGGGGTCCGCGCTGCTAGTCACAGGTCGCGCTCTTAATCCCCTCTCCTCGCAGAGGGAAGAAAAAGTCTCTTGCCTCTTCGTGAGGTCCAGACTCCTCCCCAGACTCCCTTCCTCCGGCTAGCCGTGGTGCACTAACCCCCTGCAGGCAGTGTTCACGCCAACCCCAGTCCTCTCCCTGCACTCCGAGTGAAGCCCGAGCCTCAGCTCCCAGCCCCCACCCACCCCGGTGGGTGAGCAGACAAGCCTCTCGGGCTGGTGAGTGCTGGTCGGCACCGATCCTCTGTGCGGGAATCCCTCCACTTTGCCCTCCGCACCCCTGTTGCTGCGCTCTCCTCCGCGGCTCCGGTTTCCCGCCTCCGCCACCCGCCGTCTCCGCCTAGGAAGGGGCTTCCTAGTGTGTGGAAACCTTTCCTCCTTCACAGCTCCCTCCCACTGGTGCAGGTCCCATCCCTATCCTTTTGTCTCTGTTTATTCTTTTTTCTTTTGCCCTACCCAGGTACGTGGGGACTTTGCCTTTTGGGAGGTCTGAGGTCTTCTGCCAGTGTTCAGTAGGTGTTCTGTAGGAGTTGTTCCACATGTAGTTATATTTCTGGTGTATCTGTGGGGAGGAAGGTGATCTCCGCGTTTTACTCTTCCACCATCTTCCTGCCTCTCTTCGCCATTTGGGTTTTGTCAGAGTCCATCATTCAGTAAAAGGGCCAGATTTGGTCAGAAGACAGGGAGGAGAAGGCATAAACAGTGACGTAGGTCACTGGAGACAGGTTCATATCCACAGTTGTAGCAGGCTCTGGGTGTAGCACGAAGGGGAGCCTCTTTATTCCCTACATATTTAAAAGACCTTTTGGTTTCCTCCAACCACAGTGCTTTTTCTGTCCTGGAGTACAGAGTTCTGCAGAAGGAAGACGTACTCCCCAAACAGGTGTTCTCTAGGATGGAGGGAGCAGCCATTGGCTCCTCCCAGTAAGTTCCCTCTATAAAGCTACATAGTATTCCTTGGTCCTAGTCAGACTGTGTCCTATGTTAGAGAAAGGAGATGACATGGGACTTGGGGATATCCTGGCACACCACCTCCAGTGGTTCTCAAACATTGCCGCCTAATCCACTCATCTGGAGAGCAGCTGAAATCCCAATACCCAGGCTCAAAACAGACAAACAAAACGTGGGATCCTTTGAAGTAAGATTGAGGCATATGTAGCTATTAAAATTCACCTTCAGAGTGGCATGTGGGCCTCAGTGAGAACAAGTCAGCTTACAGTGCTTATCACATTCTCCATGCCTGATATTGACAAGGGCACACTGTGTGTGCATACACTGTGGCCAGTGCATGGTCTTGGGGGCAGGGGTGCCTGAGTGTCTGTGTTTCTGAACAGCCTCAGTCCTTCCAAGCTCCTCTGTCCTCCCAGTCCCATAAGCTTTGAAGATGAAAAATAAAAAGCCATGACTTGTCTTGCCTAGAATTTTATTGGTATTGAACGAAAAATTTTAAACAAAGCTTTAGAATAATGTTTACTAAGAAAATAATAATAATAATAATAATGAACAAAGCCACGGGAGCAGTCCCCTGTATGATTTACATGGAAAGAAGTCCACAGAATCCACAAATCTCATCTTAACTCAGGGCCCTGCTGTCATTCTGTAAAGCAGAGTTAGGCCCTTTAGCCAGCTGCAATATTTTCAGACATTTGCCACCAATTCCAGATTCTCACCACAGCTTTCTATTTACACCGCAGTTAAAACTTTCTCGTGGAATTGTCTCAAAGTTGTCTACAAAGGATTGAGTTTGCAAAAGAACTGACATTCCAGTTTGATAAGCACCATTTCCATGTTGACTCTAATTCCATCAGGAGAAAATGCCGTACTTTCCACATGTGTGTCCCTAAGCAAAACCTGGGTTTCCACTATTGTTTCACCCACCCACACCCCAGAGGTGAAGAATCACTGATTCCCCAGGGGCAGGCCACTCCTTGGGACTTCCCCTCCTCTGTTCCACAGTCACCTCCAGGGTACCTGGGGCTGAAGGACATGTCTTAGTGTTCATTGGTGTCTCCCTCTCTCTCACTCTCTTCAGAGGAAGAAGAAATCTGAAGGTCGTCATAGAGGACACTCCAGGGGCCTGGGGCACAGTGCTCCTCAGACTTCTTGCCCCTGGGTGGGCTCTGAGCAGGAGGGGTTGGCTTCTCAGCAGGAGACAAAGAGGGAGATGTCATGTATGTGCAGCTCCACCAGGCTTTGCCTACTCTCCTGAAGCGCATCCTGAGAGGCTGGCCTGGAACATGTTTGATGGGTGGAGGCTGGACTCTGGTGTAGGCCTGGAGAGTATTCAGGTAAGATGTGTTTCGTGGAGGCTGGAGGTTAATGCTTTGCACCTGGGCAGGTGTCTTCCTGGTCACTTGGGGTGCCACGGTTGGCCCAGGTCTGGTGTTACTGGGTGGAGGCTGCAGATTCTGGAAAACCCCTAGATCTGGTCTCAGGGTTCTCTTCTTGGGAAATTGGATGGCACTCAGTCTGAGTTTCTTTGTTGGGTTCAGACAAGCCAGGGTGGAGATCTGAGCAGATCTCTTGCCTGGTGCCTGGATGCTGCTTATGGAGTCCTGGACCAAACTTCTCTTGATGGGATGCCCTGAGGGCCAGGTGGATTTCAGGTCATCATTCCCAATCAGTGAGCTAATCGGGCGATCCATTTCCAGGACAGATTTCCTCTTGGATGCCTGGATGAGCATTGACCGTTGTGGAGGCTGTAGGAGAGCACCAAAAAGAGAAAGACAATATATTAGAATTTCCTCATTGTCCCGTAAAAATTAAAATTAACCAAACAACATCTCCTATATTAAATTTTACAGTAAAAGACAGATGAGGAGTCAACTTAAATGTAATGAGTTACTCAACCTCTGGGGTGGTCACCAAAAACCAAGCAGCCATATCCTGTTGATACATTTTAAACATCAGCTTGAAAAAGAGGAAGAATGTAATCAGTGTCTGTTCAACTAATGGAGACAAGGTTTTTATACACTCTTCTTGGGACTGTACACCGCTTAGTGTCTTGCAGGCCCTGTGATGGGGAAATGAGTTTTGATGGCCAATTTTGGAGGATGCCTCGCAATTGAAAACTGGCTCTAGATAACTTCAAGGATTCAGCTTATGGTACGGTATGGCTAAAATGACTTTCATTTCCCCTGCCAACATACTCTATTCTTCCCAGAGAGGCAAGGAAGAATGCAAAATGAAAGAAATGGAGGAAAATGGCATCTGAAAGGTCCACTAAATGACCCCATTGGTCAGAAGGGAATGGGAACAATTTCCTCACACAAAAGGGGATGGGGAGACCAATCAGGGTTACCCAGGAGGGAAAGAGTGTAGGAACCAGGAGGGACTCACCCTCACAGAGTTGCAGGATTCTGTCACTTCCTTTCATTGCTGCTGCTGTTCCCTTTGGGGTCTCCTGGGAAATCTCCATCCCTCCCCTCCCCCAGCTACCCCTCAGGGGCACTGGTCCCCCCCCATGCCCTCAGGACCCATGTGACCAGAGGGGGCCTAGGAAGGCAGAGGATAAGGCCCAGGACCTCAGCAGGCTCCCCAGGGCCCAAGTGGGTGGGGAACATGCTAGCTGCTTTCCCTTTCATTCCTCCGATCTCCTGAGGGTCTCTCCCTGTCTCCGTTGCTCCCCTCACTGTGGGTGGGCCCCTCCAGGTATGGGTACCCCTCCCCTCCCCCAACTTCCCTTCATGAGTGCTGGTCCCATCCTGCCTCCACTTCTCCTTTCCCCTCCCTCCCCCACTTGTCCTACCTGGTCACTCCGGGGTTCCTCCCATCCCATTAGGTGTCTGTGGTTCCCCACCAGTGCTTGGTAGGTGCCCTAATTGTTGGGAGACATGAACTCTGTGTCCTCCTACCCTGCCATCTTGACTCTGCTCCTATATCACATTGTTTTGATTCCTGTAGCTTTTTAGTACTATCTGAAGTCTGGAAGGATTTATGGTTCCTGCTTTGTTCTTTTTCCTCAGGTTGCTTTGTCAGCTCTCGGTCTTTTATGGTTCTGTATAAATTTTAGGATTACTTGTTCTTGTTCTGTAAAAAATGTCAAAGATAATTTGATAGGGATCACATTATGTCTGTAGGTTGCTTTGGGTATTATGGCCATTTTAACAATATTAATTCTTCCAATCCAAGAGCATGGAATATCCCTTTCTTTGAATCATGTTCAATTTCCTTTATTAATATTTTGTATTTCTCAGCATATAAGTCTTTCACTTACTTGGTGAGGTTTACTCCTAAGTATTTTTTTTTGATGTGATTTTAAAAGGAATTGTTTGTTTGCATTCCTTTTTTGATATTTCATTGTAAATGTAAACAAATGAAACCAATTTCTGTATGTTAATCTTGTATCCTGCTACATTCCTAAATTTGTTTATCAGTTCTAGTAGTTTTTTTATGGAGTCTATGGAGTTTTCTATATATAGTACTATGTCATCTGCATATAATGAAAATTTTACCTCTTCTCTTCCAATCTGGATACCTTTTCTTTTTCTTGTCTTATTGCTGTGGCTGGGACTATGTTGAAGAGAAGTGGTGAGACTGGGCATCCTTGTCTTGTTCCAGATTTTAGTGGTAAGTCTTTCTGCTTTTTACTATTGAGTAGTATATTGGCTGAGGGTTTGTCAGAAATAGCTTTTATTATGTTGGGATATGTTCCCTTTATGCCCACTTTTTTTTTTTAAGTAAATTTATTTATTTATTTGGCTCTGTTGGGTCTTCATTTCTGTGCAAGGGCTTTCTCTAGTTGCGGTGAGCGGGTGCCACTCTTCATCATGGTGCGCGGGCCTCTCACTGTTGCGGACTCTCTTGTTGCGGAGCGCAGGCTCAGTAGCTGTGGCTCACGGGCCCAGCTGCTCCGCGGCATGTGGGATCTTCCCAGACCAGGGCGCGAACCCGTGTCCTCCGTATTGGCAGGCAGATTCTCAACCACTGGGCCACAAGGGAAGCCCTATGCCCACTTTTGCAAGGGTTTTTATGAAGAATGGATGTTGAATTTTAGGAAATGCTTTTTCTGCATCTCTTTAGATGATCATGTGGATCTTGTCTTTTTTTGTTGTTGTTGATATGGTTTATCACATTGATTTGTGTATGTTGAATCATCCTTTTGACCCTTAGATAAATCTAATGTGGTCATGGTATATGATTTTTTCTGTGTTGATTCAGTTTGCTAATATTTTATTGATAGTTTTTGCATCTATATTCATCAGAGATATTGGCCTGTAATTTTTTTTTTTTGGTAGCATCTTTGTCTGGTTTTGGGATCAGAGTGATGGTGGCTTCATAGAATGTCTTTGGGAGTATTCCTTCCTGTTCAACCTTTCGGAAGAGGCTGAAAACAATTGGTATAAGTTCTTTTTTGTATGTTGTTTGGTAGAATTTGCCTGTGAAGCCATCTGGTCCTGGACTTTTGTTGGTAGGGAATTTTTTAATTTACAGATTCTATTTCACTTCCATTGATAGGTCTGTTCAAATTGTCTGTTTCTTCTTGATTCAGTTTTGGTGGGCTCTCTGTTTCTAGAAACTTACCCATTTCTTCTAGGTTGTCCAATTTGTTGTCATAATTGTTCATTGTATTCCTATATATATATATATTTTAAATTGTTATTTCTGCAGTATCGGTTGTAGTTTCTCAGCTTGCCACCAAGACATTTGGTCTGAACCGTGTCCTCAACCACAAGGCACAACTCAAGTGTCTTGAAGTAGACTCAATGCCCAGACCATAGCTTGTCAAACATAAACTTGGCCAGGACTCCAAACTCGGGCACTGGGCAAGAGATCTGCCCAGTTCTCCATCCAGACTTGCTAGAAGCTACCCCCGACCGTACTCCCCAAAAAAGTAAGACTCAGGTCCTTTTTATCCTCTGAGGATACTCAGAGACCTGACCTGTCGAGTTGTCCACAGTCTCCATCCTCTTCCCAGTACAACTGGACTTGGACACAGACAGGCACACCAAATGACCATGAGGAAATCTGGCCCAATGCTAAGCATTGACCCCCAGCCTCTACTGAACTCACCTCACCTGAGCACAATCCAGGCCTGCATTGTCCTCCAACCCCCACCATCTATGCATGTTCCAGACCAACTCTTCAGAATTGTCTTCATGAGATGGGACACGGGATGGGGGGAGGTTGGGTCTAGATTCAGAACAACACTTGCATTTCATCTGCCTGAGATGTCTACTCCTAAAAGTCATATGTTTCACATCTTGGAGTAATCTGAGTGATACTGATCCATGTCCAAGTCCATGTTCTCCATGAGGACCTTCTGATATCTTCTGAGGAGAGTGACTCTCCCCGCCCGCAAGGCAGAGAAGCTTCAGCCTCCAATCTAACAGGTCTAGGAGGTGACAACGGGAGTAGGAGAAAGAAGAAAAAAGCAGAATCAGCTGCTCTTGAATCAGTGTCTCATGAATCAGCACTCCCCCAGCTGTGGTATATGTAAGGATTTCAGAACACCAAATAATATTGAGGGTCTCACAGCCAATTTCATGTAATGTTATGAATTATGTAAACTTATGTTTTTTAAAAAATTTATTTATTTTTGGCTGCGTTGGGTCTTCATTGCTGGATGCAGGCTTTCTCTAGTTGGGGTGAGCAGGGGTTACTCTTCATTGCTGTGCATGGGCTTCTCATTGTGGTGGCTTCTCTTGTTGTGGAGCATGGGCTCTAGGTGCACAGGCTTCAGTAGTTGTGGCATGTGGGCTCAGTAGCTGTGGCTCGTGGGCTCTAGAGAGCAGGCTCAGTAGTCGCGGCGCACGGGCTTAGTTGCTCTGCTGCATGTGGTGTCTTCCCAGACCAGGGCTGGAACCGATGTCCCCTTCATTGGCAGGCGGATTCTTAACCACTGTGCCACCAGGGAAGCCCTAACTTATGTTTTAAAAGGAGATGACCAAACTGTCATATAAAGTATTTAGTAAATTAGAAAAATTTTTAATTGTTTGCTAATCCTTTCACAGTATATAAGTCATTATGCTGTATAGCTCCAACTTCTACAGTATTATGTCAATTATATCTCAATAAAACTGAAAGGAAAATATTAGTAAATTAATAAGAAACTGAGTCAACGCACTGTAAAATATAGAGCTATGTCAGTAGGAAAATAATTAAAAATTATTTGTATTCATTGTGCAAGTGACTGGAATTTGGGAAACTCTGGATAAAATAGACACCTCTGGGGATGAAAAGGTCTGTACTTTTTTTTTTTTTGCAATACATGGGCCTCTCACTGTTGTGGCCTCTCCCGTTGCAGAGCACAGGCTCCGGACGCGCAGGCTCAGCGGCCATGGATCATGGGCACAGCCTCTCCGTGGCATGTGGGATCTTCCCGGACCAGGGCACGAACCCGTGTCCCCTGCATCGGCAGGTGGACTCCCAACCACTGCGCCACCAGGAAAGCCTGGTCTGTACTTTTTAATCTGAGCCTTTACTGAAACTAGAATTTCTGTCTCTGAGAGAAAGTTGTACTGATAACCATAATGGAGGATATTGTCTTCATTTTACATGTTTTGTTTATTAAATATTACTTGAAATGACATTTGGTTAGTTCATGATAATGAGATCCTCCCAATGTGTTATATTGTACAAATATCCTCACTTCCAATCATCTCTAGTAAATTTTTTTCCTTGTCACCAAGTTTTATTTACTTGAGTGTAAAACAGGACCTTAGTAGTCTCAGTGTAGTCTCTGTCCCTGAATTGTGTTCAGATTTCTGTCTTTTAGGCATAACTCAGGCCTCCTGGTCAGAAAGTGTGTTTTAAAAGTATTTTCATGTGACTCACACGTGTTTTCTTTTTAACGAAGTAGGGCAGGTGACTTATTCTCAATTTGATAGCATTTTGAGTAAGCTGGTGATCTTTTAAAAGTAAGGATGCCCAGAAATACTAATTTACTGAATGCTTTTAAGTTATGGACATGGGAATTTTTAAATGTTTTCCAAGTAATACTGATGTAAAGCACAGAGAACTCCTGGAGGTGAAGAAAAAGGGTAACAGCTCCCTGATTTCTTCTTGTCTTTTTACAGCATGGGAAGAAACTCTGACCTGGGTCAAGAAAGTGTGGGTGGTTTTATAGAGAGTGGGGTTCTATTAGGAGGGACAAAGGACCTAATCATTTTTCCATGTGAGAATCTATCACGTGGAATTGTCTCTCTCTCTCTCTCTCTCTCTCTCTCTCTCTAGGACTTCTTCCCTTAATAAATGAAGAATGGGAGACTCCAGGTGGCCTCATGGTTGAGGTTTCAAGACGAGTGAAAAAAGATAAAAGCAAAGTAAAAGAAGCTCACGTTGAGTTACTCACTTTGACTTGAATACACTTCTGTGAGGAGTTACATCAGCATTATGATTGAATAAGATGTGTTTCATCATACCCCCCCCTTTAATAACAACTTGGCTTCATTCACAGACCAAAGCGTCTTTGTGGGAGCTGTGGGATCCAGCAAAATATGTCAAGGAGAACAAGAGGAATCTCACCCACCTGTGCACAGGGTATTAGGCATAAAGACCTCAGTCCCAGCTTTGGACATTGCAGTCATCTGTTAACTGGCTCCATACCCTCTTGGCTACAGCCTGGGGGGTACCTGGAAAATCCTGTTTTAATCTATCACTTAAGAACAAAAGAGCTTTTGTGGATATTCAGGTTTCTTGTAGAGAAGTACTGGCATAATGTTGGGGCAAAAAAAATGATATATGTATGAGTTTGCATGAATTGAACAAAGTAAAAGGAATGGTTTCACTTTACGAACATCAAGCCTCCCCCAAGACTGAACAACTAAAGGCCAAGAGGGCTCTTCCTGGCCCATGATTTCCCCTGCAGGGGCAAGTGAGAGCACGTGAATTAACATGTAGCTGTTCCAACTGTGTGGGATGTTGCCAAAAAGGCCCATTGACTTCTTGCCCCATTCAGAGTGCTGAATTATGAGATGAATGGGGTGGGAAGAGGTAGCAGATAGGATTCTTAGAAGAAATTGATGTGGTGCAGATTCTACCTGCTGTATCACAGACTCTATCAAGAAGCACATCCATGAGTGAATAGTAGGGATGCCTCACCCATGGATCCTCCCAACTGGCCAGTGGGCACCCTCAGTGCTCTGAACATATTATACAAATATCCACACTGTGGCTAGTTTCCCATGGGTGCTCACAACCAAGGCAGTGAGGGAAGGCTTTCGCTGACAGCTTGAGAACACACAAAGGAAGCTGGCTCAGTTCTGCAGGCTAGAGACAGACCATAAATTTCTGCATTAGCACCACCCTTAGGAGAAGAAAAGGGGCTCTATCAACCCCCAGCCTATTGTGTTGCTAGATAAAAACAGCATATAAGCTCAAGAATTCTACCAAAAGATTAAATAAGAAGCATGAAACACTTTAATCCATAGAAGGTCTGAGAAAGCTTCAGAAACTCTAAGTGTAGAGGGCCAACAGAAGTATTCTTCTCCTAAAGACAATTAGCAAACACTGGAGTAAGTGGCTGCTACTTCAAAAGTGAAGACAGAGGGACGAGGGGAAGATGGCGGAAGAGTAAGATGCAGAGATCAACTTCCTCCCCACAGATACACCAGAAATACATCTACACGTGGAACAACTCCTACAGAACACCTACTGAATGCTGGCAGAAGACCTCAGACCTCCCAAAAGGCAAGAAAGTCCCCACGTACCTGGGTAGGGCAAAAGAAAAAACAATAAACAGAGAAAAAGGATAGGGACGGGACCTGCACCAGTGGAAGGAAGCTGTGAAGGAGGAAAGGTTTCCACACACTAGGAAGACCTTCGTGGGCAGAGACTGCGGGTGGCGGAGGAGACCATAGCAATGGGTGTGGAGGGCAAAGCGGAGAGATTCCCGCACAGAGGATCGGTGCCGAGAAGCTTGTCTGCTCACCCACCAGGGTGGGCGGGGGCTGGGAGCTGAGGCTCGGGCTTCGCTTGGAGCGCAGGGAGAGGACTGGGGTTGGCAGCATGAACACAGCCTGCAGGGGGTTAGTGCACCACGGCTAGCCGGAAGGGAGTCCGGGGAGGAGTCTGGACCTCCCAAAGAGGCAAGAGACTTTTTCTTCCCTCTTTGTTTCCTGGTGCACGAGGAGAGGGGATTAAGAGCGCTGCTTAAAGGAGCTCCAGAGACGAGCGCGATCTGCGGCTAGCAGCGCGGACCCCAGAGACGGGCATGAGATACTAAGGCTGCTGCTGCCGCCACCAAGAAGCCTGTGTGCGAGCACAGGTCACTATCCACACCTCCCTTCCGGGGAGCCTGTGCAGCCCGCCACTGCCAGGGTCCCGGGATCCAGGGACAACTTCCCCGGGAAAACGCACGGCACGCCTCAGGCTGGTGCATCGTCCCACCAGCCTCTGCCGCTGCAGGCTCGCCCCGCATCCACACCCCTCCCTCCCCCTGGCCTGAGTGAGCCAGAGTCCCTGAAGCAGCTGCTCCTTTAACCCCGTCCTGTCTGAGCGAAGAACAGACGCCCTCCGGCGACCAACACGCAGAGGCAGGGCCAAATCCAAAGCTGAGCCCTGGGAGCTGTGTAAACACAGAAGAGAAAGGGAAATCTCTCCCAGCAGCCTCAGGAGCAGCGGATTAAATCTCCACAATCAACTTGATGTACCCTGCATCCGTGGAATACATGAATAGTCAACGAATCATCCCAAATTGAGGAGGTGGATTTTGAGAGCAAGATATATTATTTTTTCCCCTTTTCCTCTTTTTGTAAGTTTGTATGTGTATGCTTCTGTGTGAGATTTTGTATAGCTTTGCTTTTCCCATTTGTCCTAGGGTTCTATCTGTCTGTCTTTTTTTTTTAATAAAATTTTTTTTCTTAATAAATATTTTTTATTTTAATAACTTTATTTTATCCTTTCTTTCCTTCCTTCCTTTTTCTTTCTTTCCTGTTTTTCCCTTCCTCCCTTCCTTCCTTTCTTTCATTTCCTCCCTCCCTCCTTTCTTTCTTTCTTTCCTTCTTTCTTTCTACTTTTTCTCTTTTTTTTTTTTTTGCGTTACGCATGCCTCTCACTGTTGTGGCCTCTCCCGTTGCGGAGCACAGGCTCCGGACGCGCAGGTTCAGCGGCCATGGCTCACGGGCCCAGCCGCTCCGCGGCATGTGGGATCTTCCTGGACCGGGGCACGAACCCACACCCCCTGCATTGGCAGGCGGACTCTCAACCACTGTTCCACCAGGGAAGCCCCTTTTTTCTCCCTTTTATTCTGAGCTGTGTGGATGAAAGGATCTTGGTGCTGCAGCCAGGAGTCAGTGCTGTGCCTCTGAGGTGGGAGAGCCAACTTCAGGACACTGGTCCACAAGAGACCTCCCAGCTCCACATAATATCAAATGGCGAAAATCTCCCAGAGATCTCCATCTCAACACCAACACCCAGCTTCACTCAACGACCAGCAAGCTACAGTGCTGGACACCCTATGCCAAACAACTAGCAAGACAGGAACACAACGCCACCCATTAGCAGAGAGGCTGCCTAAAATCATAATAAGTCCACAGACACCCCAAAACACACCACCAGACGTGGACCTGCCGACCAGAAAGACAAGATCCAGCCTCATCCACCAGAACACAGGCACTAGTCCCCTCCACCAGGAAGCCTACACAACCCACTGAACCAACTTTAGCCCCTGGGGACATACACCAAAAACAACAGGAACTACAGACCTTCAGCCTGCAAAAAGGAGACCCCAAACACAGTAAGATAAGCAAAATGAGAAGACAGAGAAACACACAGCAGATGAAGGAGCAAGATAAAAACCCACCAGACCTAACAAATGAAGAGGAAATAGGCAGTCTACCTGGAAAAGAATTCAGAATAATGATAGTAAAGATGATCCAAAATCTTGGAAATAGAGAAAATGCAAGAAACATTTAACAAGGACCTAGAAGAACTAAAGATGAAACAAGCAATGATGAACAACACAATAAATGAAATTAAAAATACTCTAGATGGGATCAATAGCAGAATAACTGAGGCAGAAGAACTGATAAGTGATGTGGAAGATAAAATAGTGGAAATAACTACTGCAGAGCAGAATAAAGAAAAAAGAATGAAGAGAACTGAGGATAGTCTCAGAGACCTCTGGGACAACATTAAACGCACCAACATTCGAATTATAGGGGTTCCAGAAGCAGAGAAAAAGAAAGGGACTGAGAAAATAATTGAAAAGATTATAGTTGAAAATTTCCCTAATATGGGAAAGGAAATAGTTAATCAAGTTCAGGAAGCACAGAGAGTCCCATACAGGATAAATCCAAGGAGAAACATGCCAAGACACATATTAATCGAACTGTCCAAAATTAAATACAAAGAAAACATATTAAAAGCAGCAAGGGAAAAACAACAAATAACACACAAGGGAATCCCCATAAGGTTAACAGCTGATCTTTCAGCAGAAACTCTGCAAGCTAGAAGGGACTGGCAGGACATATTTAAAGTGATGAAGGAGAAAAACCTGCAATCAAGATTACTCTCCCCAGCAAGGATCTCATTCAGATTTGATGGAGAAATTAAAACCTTTACAGACAAGCAAAAGCTGAGAGAGTTCAGCACCACCAAACCAGCTTTACAACAAATGCTAAAGGAACTTCTCTAGGCAAGAAACACAAGAGAAGGAAAAGACCTACAATAAAGAACCCAAAACAATTAAGAAAATGGGAATAGGAACATACATATCGATAATTACCTTAACTGTAAATGGACTAAATGCTCCCACCAGAAGACACAGATTGGCTGAATGGATACAAAAACAGGACCCATATATATGCTGTCTACAAGAGACCCACTTCAGACCTAGAGACACATACAGACTGAAAGTAAGGGGATGGAAAAACATTCCATGCAAATGGTAACCAAAAGAAAGCTGGAGTAGCAATTCTCATATCAGACAAAATAGACTTTAAAATAAAGACTATTAGAAGAGACAAAGAGGACACTACATAATGATCAAGGGATCGATCCAAGAAGAAGATATAACAATTGTAAATATTTATGCACCCAACATAGGAGCACCTCAATACATAAGGCAAATACTAACAGCCATAAAAGGGGAAATCAACAGTAACACATTCATAGTAGGGAACTTTAACATCCCACTTTCACCAATGGACAGATCATCCATAATAAAAATAAATAAGGAAACACAAGCTTTAAATGATACATTAAACAAGATGGACTTAATTTATATTTATAAGACATTCCATCCAAAAACAACAGAATACACATTTTTCTCAAGTGCTCATGAAACATTCTCCAGGATAGATCATATCTTGGGTCACCAATCAAGCCTTGGAAAATTTAAGAAAATTGAAATTGTATCAAGTATCTTTTCCGGCCACAACGCTATGAGACTAGATATCAATTACAGGAAAAGATCTGTAAAAAATACAATCACATGGAGGCTAAACAATACTAATAACGAAGTGATCACTGAAGAAATCAAAGAGGAAATCAAAAAATACCTAGAAACAAATGACAGTGGAAACATGACGACCCAAAACCTATGGGATGCAGCAAAAGCAGTCCTAAGAGGGAAGTTTATAGCAATATAATCCCACCTTAAGAAACAGGAAACATCTCGAATAAACAACCTAACCTTGCACCTAAAGCAATTAGAGAAAGAAGAACAAAAAAACCCCAAAGTTAGCAGAAGGAAAGAAATCATAAAAATCAGATCAGAAATAAATGAAAAAGAAATGAAGGAAATGATAGCAAAGATCAATAAAACTAAAAGCTGGTTCTTTGAGAAGATAAACAAAATTGATAAACCATTAGCCAGACTCATCAAGAAAAAAAGGGAGAAGACTCAAATCAGTAGAATTAGAAATGAAAACAACTGACAGTGCAGAAATACAAAAGATCATGAGAGATTACTACAAGCAACTCTATGCCAATAAAATGGACAATCTGGAAGAAATGAACAAATTCTTAGAAATGCACAACCTGCCAAGACTGAATCAGGAAGAAATAGAACATATGAACAGACCAATCACAAGCACTGAAATTGAAACTGTGATTAAAAATCTTCCAACAAACAAAAGCCGAGGACCAGATGGCTTCACAGGCGAATTCTATCTAACATTTAGAGAAGAGCTAACACCTATCCCTCTCAAACTCTTCCAAAATATAGCAGAGGGAGGAACACTCCCAAAATCATTCAACGAGGCCACCATCACCTTGATACCAAAACCAGACAAAGATGTCACAAAGAAAGAAAACTACAGGCCAATATCACTGATGAACATAGATGCAAAAAATCCTCAACAAAATACTAGCAAACAGAATCCAACAGCACATTAAAAGGATCATACACCATGATCAAGTGGGGTTTATTCCAGGAATGCAAGGGTTTTTCAATATACACAAATCAATCAATGTGATACACCATATTAACAAATTGAAGGAGAAAAAACATATGATCATCTCAATAGATGCAGAGGAAGCTTTTGACAAAATTCAACACCCATTTATGATAAAAACCCTGCAGAAAATAGGCATAGAGGGAACTTGCCTCAACACAATAAAGGCCATATATGACAAGCCCACAGCCAATATCGTCCTCAATGGTGAAAAACTGAAAGTATTTCCACTAAGATCAGGAACAAGACAAGCTTGCCCACTCTCACCACTCTTATTCAACATAGTTTTGGAAGTTTTAGGCACAGCAATCAGAGAAGAAAAGGAAATAAAAGGAATCCAAATCAGAAAAGAAACAGTAAAGCTGTTACTGTTCGCAGATGACATGATACTACACATAGAGAATCCTAAAGATGCTACCAGAAAACTTCTAGAGCTAATCAATGAATTTGGTAAAGTAGCAGGATACAAAATTAATGCACAGAAATCTCTTGCATTCCTATACGCTAATGATGAGAAATCTGAAAGTGAAATCAAGAAAACACTCCCATTTACCATTGCAACAAAAAGAATAAAATATCTAGGAATAAACCTACCTAAGGAGACAAAAGACCTGCATGCAGAAAATTATAAGACACTGATGAAAGAAATTAAAGGTGATACAAATAGATGGAGAGATATACCATGTTCTTGGATTGGAAGAATCAACATTGTGAAAATGACTCTACTACCCAAAGCAATCTACAGATTCAATGCAATCCCTATCAAACTACCACTGGCATTTTTCACAGAACTAGAACAAAAAATTTCCAATTTGTATGGAAACACAGAAGACCCTGAATAGCCAAAGCAATCTTGAGAACGAAAAATGGAGCTGGAGGAATCAGGCTCCCTGGTTTCAGACTATAGTACAAAGCTACAGTAATCAAGACAGTATGGTACTGGCACAAAAACAGAAAGATAGATCAATGGAACAGGATAGAAAGCCCAGAGATAAACCCATGCACATATGGTCACCTTATCTTTGATAAAGGAGGCAGGAATGTACAGTGGAGAAAGGACAGCCTCTTCAATAAGTGGTGCTGGGAAAACTGGACAGGGACATGTAAAAGTATGAGATTAGACCACTCCCTAACACCATACACAAAAATAAGCTCAAAATGGATTAAAGACCTAAATGTAAGGCCAGAAACTATCAAACTCTTAGAGGAAAACATAGGCAGAACACTCTATGACATAAATCACAGCAAGATCCTTTTTGACCCACCTCCTAGAGAAATGGAAATAAAAACAGAAATAAACAAATGGGACCTAGTGAAACTTCAAAGCTTTTGCACAGGAAAAGAAACCATAAACAAGACCAAAAGACAACCCTCAAAATGGGAGAAAATATTTGCAAATGAAGCAACTGACAAAGGATTAATCTCCAAAATTTACGAGCAGCTCATGCAGCTCAATAACAAAAAAACAACCCAATCCAAAAATGGGCAGAAGACCTAAATAGACATTTCTCCAAAGAAGATATACAGACTGCCAACAAACACATGAAAGAATGGTCAACATCATTAATCATTAGAGAAATGCAAATCAAAACTATAATGAGATATCATCTCACACCGGTCAGGATGGCCATCATCAAAAAATCTAGAAACAATAAATGCTGGAGAGGGTGTGGAGAAAAGGGAACACTCTTGCACTGCTGGTGGGAATGTGAATTGGTACAGCCACTATGGAGAACAGTATGGAGGTTCCTTAAAAAACTACAAATAGAACTACCATATGACCCAGCAATCCCACTACTGGGCATATACCCTGAGAAAACCATAATTCAAAAAGAGTCATGTACCAAGATGTTCATTGTGGCTCTATTTACAATAGCCAGGAGATGGAAACAACCTAAGTGTCCATCATCGGATGAATGGATAAAGAAGGTGTGGCACATATATACAATGGAATATTACTCAGCCATCAAAAGAAACGAAACTGAGCTATTTTTAATGAGGTGGATAGACCTAGAGTCTGTCATACAGAGTGAAGTAAGTCAGAAAGAGAAAGACAAATACCGTATGCTAACACATATATACGGAATTAAAAAAAAAAAATGTCATGAAGAACCTAGGGGTAAAACGGGAATAAAGACACAGACCTACTTGAGAATGGACTTGAGGATATGGGGAGGGGGAAGGGTAAGCTGGGACAAAGTGAAAGAGAGGCATGGACACATATACACTACCAAACATAAGGGAGATAGATAGTGGGAAGCAGCCGCAGAGCACAGGGAGATCAGCTCGGTGCTTTGTGACCGCCTGGAGGGGTGGGATGGGGAGGGTGGGAGGGAGGGAGATGCATGAGGGAAGGGATGTGGGAACAGATGTATATGTATGACTGATTCACTTTGTTATAAAGCAGAAACTAATATAAATAAAGAAAGAAAGAAAGAAAGAAAGATGTGGCACATATATACAATGGAATATTATTCAGCCATAAAAAGAAACGAAATTGAGCTATTTGTAATGAGGTGGATGGACCTAGAGTCTGTCACACAGAGTGAAGTGAGTGAGAAAGAGAAAGACAAATACCGTATGCTAACACATATATATGGAATTTAAGGAAAAAAATGTCATGAAGTACCTAGGGGTAAGACAGGAATAAAGACACAGACCTACTAGAGAATGGACTTGAAGATATGGGGAGCGGGAAGGGTAAGCTGTGACAAAGCTAGAGAGAGGCATGGACATACATACACTATCAAACGTAAGGTAGATCACTAGTGGGAAGCAGCCGCAAAGCACAGGGAGATCAGCTCGGCACTCTGTGACCGCCTGGAGGGGTGGGATAGGGAGGGTGGGAGGGAGGGAGACGAAAGAGGGAAGAGATATGGGAACATATGTATATGTATAACTGATTCACTTCGTTATAAAGCAGAAACTAACACACCATTGTAAAGCAATTACACTCCAATAAAGATGTAAAAAAAAATGCAGAATACAGTGAAGTGTATTGTGACATTAAAAATATAAAAGGAGGGGCTTCCCTGGTGGCGCAGTGGTTGGGAGTCCGCCTGCTGATGCTGGGGACGTGGGTTTGTGCCCCGGTCTGGGAGGATCCCACATGCCAGAGTGGCTGGGCCTGTGAGCCATGGCCACTGGGCCTGCGCCTCCGGATCCTGTGCTCCACAGTGGGAGAGGCCACAGCAGTGGGAGGCCTGCGTACCGCAAAAAACAAAAACAAAAAAAAACACACACACACACACATATATATATATGGAGAATTAAAAATGGAACATTTACACGCCTACAAAGATAAGTTTCTATCCACATAAAATGGACTGTTTTAACTATGAGTTATTTTATGTATGCCTCATGGTAACCCCAAAGCAAATATTTTTAGAATCACAAACACTAAAATAGGAAACAGAGCATACCAGCATGGTAAACCACCCATCATAAAGGTAGATAGAACCAGAGGGGAAAAAAAACCAGTGGAAATATAAAACGGGTCCCTAACCCCCAGACCATGGACTGGTACTGGTCCGTGGCCTGTTAGGAACTGGGCCGCACAGCAGGAGATGAGTGGTGGGCAAGCAAGAGAAGCTTCATCTGTATTTACAGCAGCTCCCCATCACTCGCATTACCAGCTGAGCTCTGCCTCCTTTCAGATCATCAGCAGCATTAGATTCCATAGGAACGCGAACCCTACTGTGAACTGGGCATGTGAGGGATCTAGGTTGCATGCTTCTTATGAGAATCTAATGCCTGATGATCTGAGGTGGAGGTGAAGCGGTGATGCTAGCGCTGGGGAGCGGCTGCCAATACAGATGAGCATTAGCAGAGAGGTTTGACTGCACAGAGACCATAACAAATCAATTGCTTGCAGACTCATATCAAAACCCTATCACGGGCTTCCCTGGTGGCGCAGTGGTTGAGAGTCCGCCTGCCGATGCAGGGGATACGGGTTCGTGCCCCGGTCTGGGAAGATCCCACATGCCGCGGAGCAGCTGGGCCTGTGAGCCATGGCCGCTGAGCCTGCGCGTCCGGAGCCTGTGCTCCGCAACGGGAGAGGCCACAACAGTGAGAGGCCTGCATACCGCAAAAAAAAGAAAAAAAAAAACCCTATCAGTGAGTGGCAAGTGAAAGCAAGCTCAGGGCTCCCACTGATGCTGCATTATGGTGAGTTATATAATTATTTCATTATATATTACAATGTAATAATAATAGAAATAAAGTGGACTATAAATGTAATGCACTTGAATTATCCCGAAACCATCCCCACCTCCCACTCTGGAAAAATTGTCTTCCATGAAACCAGTCCCTGGTGCCAAAAAGGTTGGGGAACACTGATATAAAACATTCAGAAAGCAATTAATAATATGGCAGTAATAAGTCCTTATGTATCAAAATTCACTCTAAATATAAGTGGATTTAATTCACAAAGCCACAGAGCGGCTAGATGTATAAAAAATATATAAGGTACAATTATATTCTGCATATAAGACATTCATTTCAGCTTTAAGACACACATAGGGCTTCCCTGGTGGTGCAGTGGTTAAGAATCTCCCTGCCAATGCAAGGGACATGGGTTCGAGCCCTGACCTGGGAAGATCCCACATGCCACGGAGCAACTAAGCCCGTGCACCACAACTACTGAGCCTGAGCTCTAGAGCCCACAAGCCACAACTACTGAGCCCAAGTGCCACAACTACTGAAGCCTGCACGCCTAGAGCCCGTGCTCGACAATGAGAAGCCCGCGCACCGCAACAAAGAGTAGCCCCCACTCACCACAACTAAAGAAAGTTTGTACACAGCAGCGAAGACCCAACACAGCCAAAAATAAATAAACAAATTTATAAAAAAAAAAGACACACATATACTCAAAATAAAGAGATGGAATATTATATTCCATGCAAGTAGAAGCCAAATAATGTGGGGGTAGCCATACTTATATCAGACAAAACAGACTTTAACAAGAACAATGTCAAGACACAAAGAAAGTCATTATATTCAATATAATGATACAAAGGTCAACATATCAAGAAGATGTAACAATTGTAAATAGATACACCCCAACATCAGAGCACCTAAATATATTAAGCAAATGCTAACAGATCTGAAGGGAGAAACAGACAATATAATAATAGTAGGGAACTTCAATACTCCACTCTCAGCAGTGGATAGATCATCCATATAGTGGATGAGCAAGGATTTATGTATATAGACCAGCGTATATACACTGATCTATACATTACACCAAATGGACTGAACAGGCATATATGGAACATTCCATCCAGCAACTTGTTCTCAAGTGCTCATGGAACATACTCCAGGATAGTTTATATGAAAAACAATGTCTTAGCAAATTTAAGAAGATCAGAATCATACCAACTATCTGAACACAATGACATAAAACTAGAAAGCAACAAGAGGATATCTGGAAAATCTACAAAGAAGGGAAAACTACACAGTGCACTTCCAAAAAGTCTATGAGTCAAAAAAGAAATCAAAAGGAAAAATTTTTAAAAACTTTAAAGCAAATGATAATGGAGACACAACTTACCAAATCCTATAAGATGCTGCAAAAGCATTCCAGAAAGGAAAGTGTATAGCGATAAGTGCAAATGGCAAGAAATTAGAAAGTGCCTAAATAATCTAACTCTACATATCAAGGAACTAGAAAAATAAGAAATTTATCCTTAAGTTAGCAGAGGGAATAATATAATAAAGACTAGAGTGGAAATAAAACAGATACAAGAAAATCAATAGGATCAACAAGCTAAAAGCTGGATTTTCAAAAATATATAATTCACAGACTTTTAGCTAGACTAGGAAAAAAGAAGACAAAATCAGAAATGAAAGAGGAGACATTACCACTGATAACTACAGAAATACATAGGATCATAAGAGACTACTATGGACAGTACATATAGTACTGCAAGTATTGGTATTAGCTGGAGCAATTAGGCAAGACAAAGAAAGGCATCCAATTAAGAAAGTAAGAACTAAAATTGTCATTATTTGAAGATATAATTTTCTATATAAAAAATCCTAATGAAGCAACCAAAAAGTTGTAACTAATCAACAAAGTATGTAAAATTGCACTGTATAAAATCAACACACATAATCAGTTGTATTTCTATACACAAATAGTGAAACATCTCTCTGAAAAAATAAAGACTTTCTAATTTACAATACCATCAAAAAAAATTACTTAGGAATAAATTTAACAAAGTTGGTGAAATGTCTCTACATTGAGCATGACAAGGCACTGATAAAATAAATTGAAGACACTAACAGATGGGAAGATATCCTATGCTCATAGGTTGGAGGAATTTCTAAGATTTAAAAGTCCTTAATTCAACACCATCTGTAGATTCAAAGAAACCTCTCTCAAAAATCCAATGACATTCTCTACAGAAATAGAAAAATCAATTCTAAACTTTCTATCAAACCAGAAAAGAACTGAGTAGCCAAAACAATTCTGAGAAAGAAGAAGAAAACCAGAATCATCACACTTCCTAATTTCAAACTCTACTACAATCTATACTATTTAAAACAGTATGGTGCTAGCATCAAAATAGACACCCAGACCAGAGGGACAGAATAAAGAGCCCAGAATTAAACCCCCACATAGAAGGTTAACTAATTTTTGACAAGGTAGCCAAGAACAACCATGGGGAAATAATAGTGTCTTCAATAAATGGTGCTGGAAAACCTGGATAAACACAAGCAAAAAGTAAATCTGGACCCCTATCTTAAACCACTCAAAAGAATGAACTCAAGATGGGTGAAAGACTTGAACCTAAGACCTGATACCATAAAAGTCCTAAAAGAAACATAAGATACTCCTCTACATTTGTTTTGATGACTTTTTGAATATGACACCAAAAGCACAAAAAACAAAGGCAGAAGTCAACAAAGGAGAATAAATCAAACTTCAAAGCTTCTGTACAACAAATTAAAAAATCAGCAAAATGAAAAGTCAACCTACTAAATGGGAAAAAATGTGGACCATATACTGGATAAAAGGCACATAATTAAAATACCTTTAAAAAAGCCTCATAAAATACACATGAAACCAAACAATCCAATGTATGAATGGGCAAAGGAAATATTTTTTTTTCAAAAAGACATATAGATGACCGAAGGTATATAAAAATGTCATCCTGACTAATCATAAGAACAGTGCAAATCAAAACCACAACACGGGGCTTCCCTGGTGGCGCAGTGGTTGAGAATCCGCCTGCTAATGCAGTGGACACGGTTTCGAGCCGTGGTCTGGGAAGATCCCACATGCCGCGGATCAACTAGGCCCCTGAGCCACAACTACTGAGCCTGCGCTCCACAACAAGAGAAGCCGTGATAGTGAGAGGCCCGCGCACCGCGATGAAGAGTGGTCCCCGCTTGCCACAACTAGAGAAAGCCCTTGAACAGAAACAAAGAACCCAACACAGCAAAAATAAATAAATTAATTTATAAACTCCTACCCCCAACATCTTTAAAAAAAAAAAAAAAGAGGGATGAGAGCCAAAAAATTTAAAAAAAAAAAAACACAACACGATATTATCTTGCACCAGTTAGAATGGTTATCACTAAATAACAAGAGATAATGAGCGTTGGTGAGGATGTGGACAAAAGGGAACACTTGTGAATTGTTAGTGGGGATATATGTTTTGCAGCAACTATGTAAAACAATATGAAGGTTTCTCAAAACTTTAAAAATACGGGGCTTCCCTGGTGGCGCAGTGGTTGGGAGTCCGCCTGCTGATGTGGGGGGCGTGGGTTCGTGCCCCGGTCTGGGAGGATCCCACATGCCATGGAGCGGCTGGGCCTGTGGGCCATGGCTGCTGAGCCTGCACGTCCGGAGCCTTGCTCCGCAATGGGAGGGTCCGGAGCAGTGAGAGGCCCACATACCATAAAAAACAAAACAAAACAAAAAAAAACATATACTATATGATCCAGCAATTCCACTTCTGGGTATTTATCCAAAGAAAATAAAAGCACTAACTTGAAAAGATATATACACCCCCATATTTACTGCAGCATTATCCACAATTTAGGATAAGCCTAAATTCCTATCAACTGATGAATGGATAAGACAGATGTGATATTTATATTTATATATTTATCTATATTTACATACACACAATGAATATTATCAGTCATTAGAAAGAAGAAATTCTACGATTTTCAATATTGAGTACCTTGGGTAAGTTATGTTGAGATAAGTCAAAAAGAGAATGAAAAATACTATGTGATATCATCTATTTGTAAAATTAAAAAAAAAAAAAAAAAAGCCAAACTCACAAAAACTACCAGTAGAATGTTGGTTGCCAGGGGCTGGGGTGTGGGGAATAGCAGAGATGTTATTTAAGGGTACAAACTTTTAACTAATAGTAAATAATTCCTAAAGATCTGATGCACAGTATAGAGAATCTAGACAGTGGTATTTTATTATAATCATCAAACTTGCTAAGAGACTAGAACTTAATTTTGCTAAACACAATAAAGAAATAGTAATGATAACTACTGCTACAATGGCAATCATAGTATAATACGTAAATGTATCAAATCACCATGTTGTACACCTTAAATTCAAATATTATATGTTAAATATATTGTAAGGAAGAAAAGAAATGCTAAAAAGTATCATCAATATCAAAACAGGTCAAGCAGAAGAAATTTTCTGTGAGTTAGAAGACAGTAAGTTGAAAATATCCACTCAGAGGAGAACAAAGAGAAAAAGAGTAAAGAATAACTATGTGATATATAGGATAAACTCAAAAGAAATATTCTGTGAATTACGGAGACTTAGAAGGAAAAAATAGAGACAGAAAGCTTCTTTAAAGAAATAGTGGCTGTGAACTTTCCAAATCAGGGGAGAGATTTGGATATCCAAGTTCATGAAGCTCATAGGCACCAGACAAATTCAACTTAAAAAAATATCTTCTCCAAAACACATTAGAGTAAAACTGTCAACTATCAAAAACAAAGAATTTTAAAAGCAGCAGGAGGAGAGAAACTTATAACTTACAAGAGAACCCTCATAAGGTTATCCACTGATTTCTCAACAGAAACCTCACAGGTCAGGAGAGAGTGGGATAATAGATTCAAATTGCTCAATTAAAAAAAAAAGTCAACCAAGATAATCATCTCCATCATAATTGTCCCTCTTAAATGGAGAGATTAAAAACTCTCTCAAAAAAAAAAAAAAAAAAAAGCCGAGAGAGTGCATCATCACTAGATCTGTCTTAAAAGAAATTCTAAAAGAGTTTCTCAAGCTAAAATAAAACTAAATAGTACCATGAAAACATATGAGAATACACAATAGACTTGTAAACATAAGTATAGAGTTAAGGTAGGAATACTTCAATAAATAGTGTGATATGGTGGTGTGTTAACCAGTTAACTTTAGTATAAAGGTTAAAGTATGTGATGATTAAAATAACTGCAGCTATAATCATTTTAATGTATAAACAATATACAAAGAGCTAAACGCCACAAAATTTTATGGAGGGGAGTAAAAGAGTAGATTTTTTTGTATGTGATGGAAGTTAAATTGTTATTAACATAAAATAGAGTGTTATATCTGTAAGATGTTTTCTGTGAGCCTCATGGAACCATAAAGCAAAAACCTAGAGTAGATTCAGAAAATAAAGAGAAGGAAATCATAATATACCACTACACAATATCACTAATTCATAAAAAAAGCAGAAGAGGAAGAAAGGAACAAGAAACAACAAAACATCCAGAAAACAATAAGATGGCATTGGTTAGTCCTTACCTACCAATAATCACTATAAACATAAATATATTAAATTCTTTAGTCAAAAGTCATGGAGTGGCTAGATAGATAAAAATTCATGATCAAACTATAAGCAGCCTATCAGAGACTCACTTCAATGTTAAAAATACAAATAGGCTCAAAGTGAAGCATTGGAACAAGATATTCCATACAAGTGGAAACCAACAGAAAGCAGAGGTAGCTACAGTTACACAAGACAAAAACAAAAAATCAGCCAAAAGCTGCAACAACAACAAAAATAAGGTCATTACATAATGATAACATTGTCAATTCATCAAGAATACAGTCATAAATAAATACGCCTTAACAGTGGGGGACTTTAATATGTTAAGCAAATACTAACAAATTTGAAGATAGAAATAGACAATACAAAAAAAAAAATTGTAGGGATCTTTCATACCCAACTTTCAACAATGAATCCAGAAAGAAAATCAATGAGGAAGTACTGAACTTGAATTATACATTAGACCAAATGGACTTAACAGACAAAAACAGAGCAGTCCATCAAACAGGGGCAGAATACATATTCTTCTCCAGTGCACATTGAATATTCTCTCAGACAGATCATGTGATGGGTCACTAAACAAGTCTTAGCAAATTTAAGAAGACTGATATCATACTAAGTATTTTTTCAACTACAATGGTAAGAAACCAGAAATGAACAACAAGAAGAATCTGGAAAATTTACAAATATGTGGAAATTAAACAACACGATCCTAAAGAATCAATGGGCTAAAGAAAAAAAATAAAAATAAAAAGACTGAATCATGAAGAAATAAAACAATCTGAACAGGCCAAATTACTATTAAGGAGATTGAATCCGTTCCAAAAACCTCCCAGCAAAAATCTGTATTTTATAAATACACTAAGTAGACACACACAATGATATAAAATAAGGTAGAGCTATTGGTTCTGAATCCCTGATTTCTTAGCAAATATTTATCATTTGAGTTGAGCTATATTTCAGAAATTTAACACAATTGAGCATACATTAACAATATGATTCTTATAAACTTTTTTGAAAATACAAAGAAGTGATAAAGAAGAGTATGCCTGTTACATGAGTTGGAGTATAATGGAAACTTAAAAGAACAAGGCTTGACTGATTACAACTTCCACTTGTAAAGCCAATGTCTTTAATAAAGCAAGGTGAAAATGTTCATTTTTCAAAAACAAACTACAAACAAAGGAAAACTAAGAAGACGGGAATTTCCAGATTTACTGTGATGGTTTATGCACATTTCTCAGTGAATCACACAAAACCCTTATTAAAGATAAAAGAAATATTTGAACATCATGGAGGAATCTGCAGAAAGCACCTAAACCAGTGAACATCAGGTGTATTGGGACAAATGATTATCAGGTGACTGAAGCACGCAAGACATTATCACTGCTGTGGTATTCTCAGTGAAAATACATAAGAAAATCATAATCTGAAACTATCATGAAAAAAATGTAAGTTTATGCAAATTTCAGTCCACATATACTTCTCACGTTCGCTGACTCTAATTGTGTATTTAAATAGTAAGTCTTTCTTATAAATATAGAGAGCAAGTCTCTCCTAATTACTTTTTTTTTTTCAAAACTTTGTGTTATTTAGATCACTAATGCCATCCCATTTAAAAGTGCATTTTCTGGGACTTCCCTGGTGGTTCAGTGGTTAAGAATCCACCTGCCAATGCAGGAGACACGAGTCTGAGCCCTGGTCTGGGAAGATCCCACATGCGCAGAGCAACTAAGCCCGTGTGCCACAACTACTGAGCCTGCCTGCTGCAGCTACTGAAGCCTGTGTGCCTAGAGCCCGTGCTCTGCAACGAGAAGCCACTGCAACAAGAAGCCCACACAATGCAACGAAGAGTAGCCCCCACTCACCACAACTAGAGAAAGCCCACGGGCAGCAACGAAGACCCAACGCAGCCAAAAATAAATAAATTTATTTTAAAAAATTTAAAAAAAGAAAAGTGCATTTGCTTAATCCTGGTGTGATAAGTTGTTGCATTCAGATATACATTAATCATTTCACTCCCCCCCCCTTTTTTTTTTGCAGTACGCGGGCCTCTCACTGTTGTGGCCTCTCCCGTTGCGGAGCACAGGCTCCGGACGCGCAGGCTCAGCGGCCATGGCTCACGGGCCTAGCTGCTCTGTGGCATGTGGGATCTTCCCGGACCGGGGCACGACCCCGTGTCCCCTGCATCGGCAGGCGGACTCTCAACCACTGCGCCACCAGGGAAGCCCCCCTTCTTCACTAATAGCTCAACATCCAAAATTATCCCTTAGGGAATTTTGGATATTAATGCCTTCCCATGTATATCTTTCACAAAGGGAATCATTTCAATAGTTGAATGTCATTCTCCACGCTCTATAGGGAGCCTGGATGCAGACAATGGGGAAAAGGCTCTGGAACACAGGGTAGAAGTATTCTAAAGTGCTGACTTTGACTATCACAAGAAGGAAGAAAGTAAGTAGTTGAAAATGACCTTGCTAGGCACATAAGAAGTAGAGAGTTAAAGATTTGTAGGTTCTTAATCCATGATATTTCAGGAGGAAAAGCAGACAGAGCCTCTGACCCAGGACAAGACAGTTACCTGAGAAGCTGCCATTCCTCCTCTCCTTCCTCCTGCTCTGGGTCGTTTTCTCATCGATATGATGTTGAGCAATCACATTGGGATCTTGAAAATATGCCTTCAGTGCCGTCAGCACAGCTCCTTCACCTCTTCCCACAACACCAGCAGGCTAAAGGACCTTGAAATGCTGAAACGGCAACCTTCTGAAAAAGAGATTCAGGAACAATGAGCTCCTGCATGGAGACCAAACTGTGAGCTTTTTCTTTCCTGCCGACACATGCTCTCCCCTCACACAGATGCCCCAAAACTTCTGCTACAGCACAGAGTAAGTTGGCTACACTGACCTGCCCTTTCCAATCCCATGTAGAGCAGACACCAATGTCTCCCCAAAGGCAAAAGGACTGAAGACTGCAAACAACTATCACCAGGTACCAGTAGCCCTTGGGCTTGGGCTTAAATCGGGCCTAACCTTAGAATCACCTGGAGTTAAAACAACTCAGATGCTCCCACCCAGATCAATAGACAGGCTCTGTGGGGAGGGCACAGGTGATGTTATTTCTAAATACTCATCATGTAATACTAATGGGAAATCGCATGGGAACCACGCAGCAAATGTTTCTTCTGAAGCTTTAAAGTGCGTACAAATTTGCGGGGAACCAGGCCCCACTCTAAGTTATGAAACTCCTGTAGGGCTCAAAAAATGACATCTCTTATGAGTTTTCTTGTTCATGCAGATGTTACTCCCTCAGACCCATATTCAGTAGCACTGAAATAGAGATCAGGCATAGCACACCTGAGACCACTGAGTAGTGTGAAGGCTTCTGAGAATTTCCAGAAGTGCAGGTTCCCTGGGCCTGATTCCTAGGGGCCGAGTTCCTCCTGGAATAGGTGTTGTCTTGTTGTTGCCTATGGTAGATGCTGCTTGGTTGGTGGAAATCATGTGGTGGGTTTAGGGATGTGTGAGGGGTCACCCTTAGAAATCTTCCCAAAGGTACCCTTAGTCCTCAGGTCCTTTAGCCCCCTCTCCTCTCAGGGCCCACTTGACAGACAGGACTACCCAGGGACAGGGCAGGACCACCTGTGAGCTGAGACTCCATAACCCAAAAGATGCAGAGCACAAAGTTGTTTACATCACAGATCTGTTTGAAAATAAACGAAAGGCAATAATGAAGGGTGGATTAACATTTTGGGCTGGGAATGGACAGAAGACTGTGCAAATGATGCCATGAATGCATATTTAATGATTAACAAAGGAAGTTGTGATCTATGTTAAGTAATAAAGCACATTATACCTGAATTAACAGATCAGATTTTTCATTCATTGTATGTTTGTCTATGTGTGTGTGTTATAAATTGTGGTGCCACAGTTTGTTCTCCCCATCTCCCCTTACGTGTTTATACTTTCTCACATTTTTTATATATTTTTATTTATTTATTTTGGCTGCACTGGATCTTAGTTGAGGCACACAGGATCTTTGCTGTGGCATGTTTAGTTGCAGCATGCGGGATTTTTTTTTTTTTTTTTTTTTTAGTCGCGGCATGTGGGCTTCTTAGTTGTGGCATGCATGTGGGATCTAGTTCCCCCACCAGGCATCAAACCCGGGCCCCCTGCATTGGGAGTGTGGAGTCTTACCCACTGGACCACCAGGGAAGTCCCTATACTTCCTCACATTTTAAAAAGCGCATTGAGGGGCTTCCCTGGTGGCACAGTGGTTGAGAGTCCGCCTGCCGATGCAGGGGACATGGGTTCGTGCCCCGGTCCGGGAAGATCCCACATGCCGCAGAGCGGCTGGGCCCGTGAGCCATGGCCGCTGAGCCTGCGCGTCCGGAGCCTGTGCTCCGCAACGGGAGAGGCCACGACAGTGAGAGGCCCGCGTACAGCAAAAAAAAAAAAAAAAAAAAAAAAAAAAGAACAACAGATTGGTTTCTGCACTTAAGAGTATATTAAAAGTCAGGCTGCAGTATTACTTGGATTCAGCACCAAGAATCAAGGTCATTGTGAATTACACTAAATTACATTAGAAGCCGTAACAGATTGATGGAGGAACTATAATCCCAATCTCTCTTTACCAGTTCAGCTCAAGCTTCAGAATTATTTCAACTTCCTGTATGGCTTTGGCACTGGACCAGAATCAAACCCTGAAGAATCACTTTTTCCGGAATAAATATTTACTTAAATACCTGATACCCTCCCATAGACAGTCATCCTTTCAGACTGAAAGAAAAAATTGTCACCTGACTCCTTTCTGCTGCCAGGGTGGTGGGCTCAGTGTGACTGTCAAGACAGCCAGTACCCATGTTGGAGGGAAGCAGTCATAAACCTAGGTGTAGGTTTGTGATTCTCTGGCCTCATCTCCCCTCACAACTGCAAGTATCTTTTCACTTGTAGGTGCAATAAGAGATCAGTTTGGGGGAACAGAGGATATTTGTGAAAAACTTTATCCCAGCAGTTAATTACCAAAAAAACCCCTACAAACTACGAGTTATTTCCAAGGAGATCATTGAAGAGTTTTGAGAGACTGCTTTTTGTTTTGTTTTATGTTATCCCAAACGTAAAAGTCAGACAGAGTCTCATGCGAAAGAAGCAGGAAATACTGAGTAGGCTGTGGAAACTGGAAATACACAAGAGTCTGAAAGATCTTATAGAGGCTATAAATAATGCTTGAATCAGAAGTTTGGTGGCAGGCTTCCCTGGTGGTGCAGTGGTTAAGAATCTGCCTGCCAATGCAGGGAACATGGGTTTGAGCCCTTGTCCAGGAAGATCCCATATCCCACAGGGCAGCTAAGCCCAGTGCCACAACTACTGAGCCTGCGCACCTATAGCCTGTGCTCCGCAACAGTAGAAACCACCGCAATGAGAAGCCCGTGCACCACAATGAAGAGTAGCCCCCGCTCACCGCAACTAGAGAAAGCCCATGCACAGCAATGAAGCCCCAATGCAGCCATAAAGAAAGAAAGAAAGAAAGAAAGAAAAAAAAAGAAGAAAGAAAAGTTTTGTGGCACATCATGGGGAAACAGAACCAACCTGAAAAAGCTCCCAATGGTCAAATGTAGATGAACTTGGACAACAAAATAAAGAGCATGGAACTGAATGATAATAACAAAATATTCAATAAATACATAGGATTCCATATCAATGTTAAAAATATAATTATAGAAATAAATGGAGAAAAGGAATACATTCTGTACATAAGGATGATGAATAAAATAAGGAGTTATTCCTCTTAAAGTGGGGAAGATTATTTTATCCCCTCAGCCCCTCCTTGCATATGAGATGCACTTAGTGATTGCCCTACAAAAAATAGAGTATGGAAAAGAAAAACACAGTAACTTCACAATGGAGAAACCTTGCAAATACTTTAAACAAGTGATGGACCACCTTAACAATAAACCATGTCAATTACCAAATGATATGACATGATGAGATGCGGAATCTTTCTCGAAAATTACTCATTTATTCTAATCATGAGGAACACATAACACAAACTCAGCTTTAGGGATATTCTAAGCAGTGTCTCATCAGTATTCCTCAAACTCATGAAGGTCATGAAAAATAAAGGAAGACTGAGAGGGTCATAGAGCACAAGAGACAGGGAACATATGATGACTATATGTACCTAATGTTCTCGACTGGTCCTGGAAGAGAAGAATGACATAGGGTCAAAACTGGTGAGATGCAAATAAAGTCTGGAATTCAGCTAACAGTAATGTACCAGTGGAGATTTCCTAGTTTTCACAAATGCAGCATGGCAATGTACAACGGTAACTATAGAGAAAACTGGATGAAAACATATTTGAGACCTCTCTGTATTATCTTTGAAGCTTTTCTACAATTCTAAAATTATTTCATAACAAAATATTGACTTATAATTATATAAAAGTTTATAATTGAATTACAAATAGTTATGTTAACTGATTACCTCTGAGTTTATACCCTTTTTTATTTTCTAAGGAAGGCACTTTAACTCTTTTCTTGATTTCAAAAATAAACTATTAAACAAAATAGACTCATATATTTTGCCTTCTATGTTGTTCCAAATTTAATGAAAAGATCCTCTATAAATGTGTTTTCTAAGGTCAGAAATGCAGGAGTTCCTCTTGAAATCTCTTTCTTTGTCAATAAAGGGGGTATCAGAGGAAAGTCTTCTTTGTGCAGATTATAAAAGCTCATTTTTCATGTACACCAAATCTCTAATCACTTGTTGCCTCCCACATGCTGTTTCCTTAAAATCCAGTTGAAACATCTTCCTGTGTTCTTTGTAGTGACCCTACAGCTCATTCTTCCAGTGTTTACTGGAAAATTTTCAGTAAGTTAATCTATTTCAACAAGCATGATATTTCAAAGTTCCACAGTTTATGACAGCCAGAAGACATAAACCTAGGCCCCCCAAAATAACTTTCATTGAAGCAGAGCTTCCCAGATCACATTTTAAAACCAAGCTTCCTCCTTCACCTTTGGACATCACACCTGTGCCATCTGCTTTATTCATTCCCTACCAGAGGGTATGAATGTTATCTCCTTTTCTTCACAACCCTGCTCTTTCCTTTGCTCAAAAAAGGTGACCAGGTTCAGCTTAGAGACAGCAAGACCTGTTTATTTAGAAAAGGAACATGACTCATCCCGGGGATTCTACAATTTCCAATCCAGTACTGTGTTCAGCAGAGAAGAGAGGACACTATATGTTATAGAAAATGATTTCACCAAATAGTATTTCCTGACAGCCTCTTTAAAATACATAGGAAGAATTTCTAATTTGCAGACTTTGAGGCCAAAATGTGATATTCTCCTTGCCTGTTTTCACCTGCCCTTCCACCTCACAGTCAACCACTAATTCTACTACAGCAATGGGGAATGTGGTTTGCAAGGACCTGACCCGACCACACAGACTCTATTACCTTTTCTTGAACCAAAGGTTGGACTCAACTCTCACACCACAAATAGACCTGAGAGCCCTCTTGCTTAACTCTGGTTTCACCCTGGAATTGCCTGAAGCATGCAGTTTAAAAAAATTTATTGTAATCTATATAAATTATGCTGTTCACCTGAAACTATGTTGTACACCTGAATCAAATATAATACTGTGGGTCAATTATACTTTTTCTTTTTTTAATGTGCTCTCAGGCAGAACCTGTGAAAGAGGACTTCCCAGGTGGCTCAGTGGTTACAAATCCGCCTGCCAATGCAGGGGACATGGGTTTGAGCCCTGGTCTGGGAAGATCCCACATGCTGCAGAGCAACTAAGCCCATGCACCACAACTACTGAGCCTGCGCTCTAGAACCCGTGAGCCACAACTACTGAGCCCACGTGCCACAACTACTGAAGCCTGCGCACCTAGACCCCAAGCTCTGCAACAAGAGAAGCCACCGCAATGAGAAGCCCGCGCACCACAACGAAGTATAGCCCCCGCTCACCGCAACTAGAGAAAGCCTGCGCACAGCAACAAAGACCCAAATGCAGCCAAAAATCAAATTAACTAATTAATTTTCAAAAAGAATCTATGAAGGAGGTCACAGGTGATACTGGTTATTATAACTCACCATGTCATCTTTATTGTAAGCCTAGCGTGATAAGCATTTATGTAAATTGTGCCTCTCAAATTTAAATATGCATACAAAGCATTCCAGGACCCATGGAAGAAACTGTCATTCTGCAGGTTTGGAGTGGGGCCCAGGAACTGGCATCTTTATCAAGTTTCTTCTTTGTGCCAATGCTGCTCCCCCAGACCAGTTTTTAGTAGCACTACACTTGCACTACTTAATAACCATGAGGATGCAGATACTGGGACTCACCTTTCTGTCTCTTGTTCTGTTTCCCTACCATTGATTTTAAAAAGCGTTTGCATGCAATAGAAGCTAACTATAGATGGTGGAGGAATACAGAATGGAAGGGTATCTTAGAAGTGCAGAGATTTTTCATTGTTTTGTGCTTACTTTCACTTTTTTTTCCTAATAGGGTAAAGGTTTATGTTTATTAGCAAAAGTCAATCAGTTTTCCTAACTGGATATATTTTTAATTCTCCAATCAGCAACACAGGAGATTAATTACTCTTCATTCTCACTAAAATTTGATGATCCCAATTTGTATTTTATTTATTTATTTAATTTAGGCATCTAGAAATTTGAGGTGCCATCTATTGCTTCCCTGGTGTCTAGCATAGATAAAGAAATGTGATATATATGACTGTGGGGCAACCATACCAGGGTTATGAGAGAACAGAAATGTGTAAAGTGCCTGCATGTAGCCAACACCAGACAGAAGAAGTGAAAAAAGAAAAGGTATGTCATAAATTTTCTCAGCCATTTTTTCAGCTATGAACATCTACCTATGCACTGTGTACATAACAACAAATGTACATCTTTTCTATGCATATGCATAAGTCTGTTCTTGGTATAACTGAAAACAAACCACTAGCTACAGAAGAACACACATGATTATATTTTACTTATACCAAGGTTAAAAGTGAGCATAAACTGCTACCCAAGTCCATTGTATCAATTAGCACAACTGAAAAAAGTCCTCTTCCCATTCCAGGCAAGATTGGTAAAAAGACAGTATGGGCTATGAAAAAACTCAGAACCTCTAGCCTAAAAACCAAATAAACTGTTTGAATAAGAAATGCTCACTGCCTCTGACTGATAAACTTTTCCCCCAACTAAGCGACACCTGGTACAGATCCCAGAGCACATGACAAGGCCATCACTCTGTTGAGAGGAAGTGAGGATGCTCCCTGCCACCTGTGGGTCAGCTTCCCTGGAAAGTCACTCATTTACAGTAGATATATTTTATGTTGCTGGTATATACCTGGCACCTCGGTTTCTGTGAAACCACAGCACATGCCATGCTGACCTGCCTATTACACTGTCCGGAAGTCTTCCTCATCTCCACATCTAGTCTGCCACGGGACATTTCAAGCTATGTTCACAAAGATTGTTTCATTCCACACCCCATCTCCATCAAACTGCCACTGATCTAAGCCTGGAAAAATGTAATAATCTCTGTCTACTAATAGTATCCAGTCCTTAGTACTGCCCAGGAAATATTTTAAATCACTATGACAGAATTAGATTCCCTGGATTCTCAGAAACCCAGCACACTTGCCAAGTCTCCATCTCTGTCATTTGTACATCCGAATACACCACCACCAGCTGCCTAAGACCTTGGGGTGAATATGTGGAGCTTCCTTGCTACATTCCTTTCCTCCCTACATTTCCAAGGAACTCTCCATATGTACTTTCAACAAGTCTTATGTATCTCTCTCTAAAAAAAAACCCAAACAAACAAACAAAAAAACACCATTGTCCTATTTTATCAGTCTTTACAAGTCTCCTAGTGTTAACTGCCTGAGTTAAAACTCTGGTCCATTGAAGCTGCTCCATTCTTATCACAATTAAGTGATCACAATGCTGTATTTGAATCGTATAAGTGACCTCAAATTGATCACTTAAATTTCTCATTGCTTTCGAAATTTTGAAAGTATACATCAGAAACTACCAGGGCCTGCATGGATGACTGGGGGTGAGGAGAGCAGTGGGAACCCTGTGTCCATAATGAAAGCAAAGAAGGACAGTGACTGTGATTCATATGTAGCAAGGATGACAATGATTAAAAAAAAAACAACAAACTGGAAATAATCAGGAAATGAAACAAGTAGATTTTTCTCCTAAATTCAGGGTGTGTCAATTGTGCAGTCAGAGAACAGGTGTCCTCTCACCACATGTGAAATCATGCAATTCTTCATCTTGTACATTTTCTTTTACATCATGCTACAGCATCACTCAAATTGGAATATTTTTCTCCTAATTTTACAAAATCTATTAAACATCCATCACAGTCACGTGTGTTTGTTCATGCCTAAACAACCCCATGACTTATGAATTCTCCAAATTTTCACCTGATCTAATTTTTACAGTAAAGTGAATAACTTTGATATGTTACATATAAGAGGTGGAAGAAACAATAACTGAAGAAAAGCCATCTTAGTGTTCCTCTCCAACTGAGAATAAACTGTATTAATTAAACAAAATCAACTTAATATGCTCACTGAGGAATTACTCTCATCTTTAATTTCTGAACATGAAAAATTGAATGAAAACCATCCTAAAAATGCCCCAGCATATAGTAAAAGCAATAGTCATGAATTTTGGACCACAAAAACCTCATAAACTAGATTTTTCATGACTAAAGGCAAGTAAAAATGATGGTTTTGTAAAGGGAAGAGCTAAATCAGACTCCACGTTCCATCTGTTTCTTTGACTTTAATCTTTGATTTTCGTTGCTTTTGTTATTATAATCATACATAATGGCCTGCCTCAGGGAACCCTGCCCTTCTGCCTGAATGTTAAACTAAAGTGCCTCGGTTCAGCTCACAGGTAGACAATCTGACCCTGTCCACCGGTGGATGGCTGCAAGAAAGAAGAAATTAACACATCCCCTCCCCAAGGCTGGCCATTCCAGGGGATATTTGCAAAGCTTATGGCCTTTTCACTTTACTTCCTCATCTCCTCTCCCTCTCTGTGCTATAAAAGAAACTGGCATGCAAACCCCGCCCCCCCGCCCCTGCCCCGCCAGTTAAGATGGTTTTTCAGAGACACTAATCTGCCATCTTCTCTGTCTGCTGGCTTTCCGAATAAAGTCGTATTCCTTTGCCTTAACACCTCATCTCCGATTCATTGGCCTGTCATGCGGCGAGCAGAGCGAGCTTGGACTTGGTAAAAAATTTGGCTTAGCCAGCCAGGAGCCTTGCTGGTCATGGCTAGCCGCCCTGGTCGGGGAATACTGGGGCAAGGCCCTAGCAGCTGCCGGGACAATTTGTCCTGAGGATCTTCCCTTCAAAGTTCCCTGAAGCGGCACCAGCTACCCCAGCGCTTGGCAGTTGAGGCAAGGAACCGACCAACTTCAGTGTGGGGCTACGAGTTGATGGACTCGATTTGATTCTGGAACTTCGGTTCCAATTTGGGGAACTTTGGTTCCATTTGGGGAACTTCGGTTCCATTTAGGGCTATGAGTCGACAGACTCTGATTCTGGAGGGTAAGTCGCTCTGGCGTGCACACCAGGAACATATTCCCCCCTCAGTCTGGGCTTTTCCTTTATGGGACAAGCCAATCTGGTTGGAATATCCTGTTGGCGGGGGCAATTGTTGTTGAACTCAACCTGATTCTGGGAATCGTTTCACTAGGAAAAAGTTCTTTGGTTTTGTAGGGTTAAGTCTACCTGATCTGGGAACTAGTTCATTGGTTTTGTCGTGGTTTTGTGTGCATCGATGCTAGAATTTGTTTGTGCCTTTTGTATTGGAATTTGCGTCTTTTGTGTCTTGGTGTTATCAAACTTTAAAAAGTGGAAAACACTCCATCTATCCCAAAGGAGAGCACTTTGGGGAATATATTAGATAAATGGGCAAAACATAGCGGTCAATCTATGACTAAAAAAGACGTGATAGATATACTATTGTAATAGGGTGTGGACCCAGTATATCTTAGGATCAGAAGAATGATGGCCTCTGAATGGCTCACTCGCAGTTAGAAATGTTCTGCAAAAGAGCAGGGAATTATGGTTTTTTCAGGGTATATGCCCAGTAGGGGGACTGCTGGGCCATATGGTAGTTCTATTTTTAGTTTTTTAAGGAACCGCCATATTGTTCTCCAGTGACATATATACACCACCAAATGTAAAATAGATAGCTAGTGGGAAGCAGCCGCATAGCACAGGGAGATCCGCTCGGTGCTTTGTGACCACCTAGAGGGGTGGGAAAGGGAGGGTGGGAGGGAAACGCAAGAGGGAGGGCATATGGGGATATATGTATACGTATAGCTGATTCACTGTTATACAGCAGCAACTAACACAACAATGTAAAGCAATTATACCTCAATAAAGATGTTTAAAAAAAAAAGAGCAGGGAAAAGAAATGAGATTCCATATGTAGGAGCATTTATGCTATTGCATCAGGAGGAAAAGGAGTCAGAGGGCTGCCACCTTATGGTGCAGCAGTCTGAAGGGAAACCCAAGGAGAAATCTGTTCTACAAAGGAAGAGAAAAAAAAATGAGAGTGGGGACATGTTACTTCAAAACTTACACCCCCCTCCAGCCTATCCAGCTCCTTCAATGGCCGAGCAGGCCGCACCGGCAGTAGTTCCAACTGCTCCCCTCCCATGCCGCCAACATATACACTGCCTCCTGTTTCCCCTACCCATGGGGATCAAACAGAAGTTTCTATGGTAAACCCCAGGGCACAGGGACCTGGTTTAGTATCACCATCTAAGACCCAACTGGGCACCCAATTTGGACCGGGAGCCACTTCTAGAGCAGAGCAATTTCCCTTGCCCCGATATCCTGGAAGAGGCCAGGACTCAAGTTCAATTTCCCTTGTACTTGAGGCGTCTGATTCTGATTTCCCCACAGGAGCCCCAGGTACCATTGACAGTGGGGAGCAAGTTGACTGATTTTCTAATAAATATGGGTGATCTTAAGAGGCTTGTAAATATTAAACAAAGGGAAAACAAAGTCATCCTAGGAGAAACTTGCCTGTATCTTTGAGATACAAATGTCCTATCCCGGCTTCTCAAAAACCCTTATCTCTGCCGTCTTTTTAAAATGCAAATTTTGAAAAAGAGAGTACAGCAATTTAGAACTTGACTTGTTTTCCATAAATATTAGTAGAAAGGGTTTAGCCATCTAGACAAGAGCTTGATTTGTTCCATCTGCCAGAAACCCAACTTTAATCCAAACTCTTTTGTAAACTGATGGGTTTTACATGGCTATACCTGACTCAGGGCTGAAAGTTTGAAATGAGAACTATGATGTCTCTGTTTGTTTGTGTGTTTGTATGTGTATTTGTCATTGGATAACATTGCTGGGGTTAATCTGTAAATGAGCTCTATTTAACTGGCTTAAAGAAACGTAATTGCTTACAAACCAAACAATTCTAACTACAAGAGAAATTAAGCTAAATGAGTTTCAGGTTCACGTGAACTGGGAAATATTTAGTATTAAATTAATGCCTGGTATTAATGTTTAAGTTTGTTGATCTAGTTAATATAGACATGTCTTTAGAGCCACCAACATTAAGTATAGTACTTTCACTGCACCTAGATTTTTTAAAACTTCAATGAAATCTTGTTATATCTGTTGCAAATTTGTCAGCAAGAAAAATAACTTGATATGATGAAATTTTAAACATAAATGAAATAAGAGCTTTTAGGTAAACTATAAAAATAATTATGTTCTAAAAATCATCTAAATAGTTTCTCCAGATTTTGGTAACTATTACTTGCCTCTTGGTTGTCACTAGAAATTAAGGTTTTTAAGAGTCAGGGATTCTAATTTAAATATATAATTAAAGCAACTGAAAATAATAAAACATTTCAGTATGGTAAAATGTGTGCTTTCAGTAAAGATGGTATAAAGAATGGAATTACATTTTACTGGAAAGTTTTATACATGGTCAGGATTAACTAAATTTAGATTGAAGTTAACTAAGTAAATGGATTTTGTTAAGTAAGCTAATACAAGACTGGAACTTGATCTCTCTCTGTTAGAAGTGTTCCTTTTGATAACAGATTATATAAGTTTCTATGCCCTTAGGTGACCCGTATTTGTTTTCTTTTAATCATTTTGTGACTTCGGTTAAATGAATAAGTATTCTTTCACAGTGACCTACAATCCTGTTGTGTTTTAAAACATTTTTTATATTTTTAACAAACTTCTCAAATATCAAAAATCTGACCAAAGTTTTTTAGCCTCCAGCTGACTCTGGGGCACTTCGAAAGAACATCTCAGTGAGAAATGTCAAACTAAGTTTATTTGGTATGTTAAAATTACTTCAAAAACTTTGTCAAGTGATTGGAGTTGAACCTTAGGTTATAGTGTATGGGTAAATGCCATTTATATAGATATTCCAAAATTTATACGGGATCCCTAACATCTGATATGTCCTGATATGTTATCAATCATAATACTAGCTATTCTAAAATGGTATATCCAAGTTTCCTGCTAATTACATGTACACAAATCTTTAACCATGCTGTTTTAAGTTTTGTCCTGATGCTTTTACAAAATGAAGATTTTCAAGAAGACTGATAAAAAGGAACTTTTTAACAAATATAACTTTCTGATAGCCTTTAGAAAGTATCACTGGACTGGGTAACAAAGGACAAAACTAATGGGAAACATGATAATTTCATCCAGATGAATGGGAATTAATTACATGGGACTGAATGAACTGGTAAATATGATTTATAACTTTATGACTTTGGGAAATATACTGGCTTTGTTGCTGAAATCTCGGCTTCTCTGTGCACCGATGCTGAACAGAAATACAGAGACAGATTTTGGAGGAAGAGAGAGACGGCTTTTTCTGCCAGGCAGAGGGGAAGACACAGCAGGCTAGCACCCCAAGAACCATGCGCTCCTTTGGGAATTGGAGATTTTATATGTGGGGCTCGCAGTCCAGGGTATATGATAAGGATCAAAGTAGTAAAGGTCTTGCATTCTTCTTCTTCCTGCATTATTTCAAAACAGTCACAGCTGGCGTCAGGCAGCCTGGTAATTGGGTCCGTTTGTCTCTGGGTTATCAGCCTGTGACTTTTTTCTGAAATGCAAATACTACAAGGGGTGATTTGCTACAAGGGAGGGAAGGATGTAACTCACGTCGTGTTAAAGAGTAATAGGTTAGCTTTGTGAAGTACAAATCTACTGATAGTAACAGTTTTAAAAAAAAAAAAGTAGGAGTGATTAACTCTTTCAGGCCAGGCTATGTTTCTTCTCTAGCCTGTTCACTGTTACCTTTATTTTCCTCGTTCTCAGAAGGAAAACTTCATTTCTATTATTGCTGCAACAGCTTTAATCTTTGTTTTTAGGAAAAACCTTTTCTCTTATGCTATGACCTACAACAAGTTGATAAAGTATGCCTTTGTAAACAGAGAGGAAACTTTTATCTTTTTCTCTCTACCTGATCCTGTCAGAATTTGTTGTCTCCAGCTGACTCTCCTGTGAACTTGATATTATGTTAACCACTGTTTTAATTTGTTCTTTGTTTCAAAATTGCTTGTGCTTTGTGTCTCCCTGCTGTACTATGTCTTTGTCAAGGTTACTATCTACATTACTTATATCTTGTCTATTTTATAAGATCGTTGTCTCTTGCAGTACCCAGTGTATAACCAAGTCTCCAACAAAACTTCTATAGCTAAACATCTTACAGAAATAGATCACATTTATAGCATAAAATAATTGTAATAATGTGATTCTAGGTATGGGAAGAAACAACAAGGGAAAATGTCTCCTGGATCATAATTAGACAGAGGATCCAGAGAATCTTTAAATATCAATAGGGCCTAATCCGAAAATTAGCACCTGACCTGGGAGGAGCCTCCCAGCACCATGGGACAAAATTTGATCATAAAATGTCTCTCAAATATTGGTCAAATTCCTGTCCAAGAGGAGAGGCTCAATCATCAGCGACTGCAGCTCTCCAACATGAGCCAGTGAACCCTGAGAAAACTCAGGGAGAATACCTGCCATCAGCAGCCATAAGACTGCAGCCACTCCCTGTGGTAAGCCCTGAGGAAACTCAGGATGTGAAAATACAGCATACAGGCTACAGATAGGCGTGGTGCATATCAAAGGAATTATTTCATTGAGCCCTGACCCTTGCACTAAATTCCTTAACTTGAGATGCGGTCTCCAGGCTTGAAGCCCTCAAAATTCCTGATAAATCTCAACTTTAAGGCTGTAAATATTTTTCAGTCTACAGATGTAAAGTAGACACTTCCAAAGCGGAACAAAAGAAAAATCTCAACATTTGGAACATTGAACCATTGGCAGAAACTCCCAGAAAGATCCATCTGACGGAACAGTTAAAACGTTGTCACCCCTTTTTCCACAAGATTGTGGCATGCACATTGACAGTGGGGAATTGTAACAGGGAAGAGCTAAATCGGACTCCATGTTCCATTTGTTTCTTTGACTTTAACCTTTGTTTTCTGTTGCTTTTGTTATAATAATCATACATAATGGCCTACCTCAGGGAATACTGCCCCTCTGCCTGAATGTTAACTAAAGTGCCTCTGTTCAGCTCACAGGGAGACAACCCTGTCCACCTGTGGATGGCTGCAAGAAAGAAGAAATTAACACAGCCCCTCCTGAGGCTGGCCATTCCAGTGAATATTGCAAAATGTAAGGCCTTTTTACTTTACTGCCTCAATTCCTCCCACTCTCTGTGCTGTAAAAGAAACTGGCATCCAAACCCTGATAAGATGGTTTTTCGAGACACAGGTCTGCCATCGCCATCATGTTGGTCTGCCGGCTTTCCAAATAAAGTCGTATTCTTTGCCTCAACACCTCGTCTCCGATTCATTGGCCTGTTGTGCGGCGAAAGTAGTGAAATTGGACTCGGTAAAAACAGCAATTAGCAGAGACATGGAAATCAAACAAGGAGGGAACACATTGCACTGGTCTCAAAGGCCATCATAAAAATCACAATGAATAAACAGTTAAGAGGGCTTTGAGAAAAGGAAACCCTTTTACGGTGATGGTAGGATGTAAATGTGGAACAGCCACTACAGAGAACATTATGGAAGTGCCTTTAAAAGGTAAAAAGACACCTAACATATGATCCGCAGTGCTACCACAAAGAGTATATGCAGAGAAAACCAGAATTCGAAAGACACATGAACCCAAGCTTGCACTGCAGCACCGTTTACAACACTCAAGATGTGGAGACAAAAAATGTCCATGGACAGATGAAGAGATTAAAAAAAAGTGACACATGTACACAGTGGTATATGACTCCGCCATGTAAAAGAATGAAATAATGCCATTTGCAGGAACGTAGATAAACCTAGAGATAATCATACTAAGTAAAGTGAGTATCAGAAAGACAAATATAATATGATACAACGTGTAGCTGGAATCTAAAAATGCACATGATTGAAATAATTGAGAAAACATGAGCAGACACAGGAACCTAGAAAAAAAATATATGGTTACCAGGGCTTCCCTGGTGGCACAGTGGTTGAGAGTCCGCCTGCCGATGCGGGGGACATGGGTTTGTGCCCTGGTCCGGGAAGATCCCACATGCCGCGGAGCGGCTGGGCCCGTGAGCCATGGCCACTGAGCCTGCGCATCCAGAGCCTGTGCTCCACAACGGGAGAGGCCACAGCAGTGAGAGGCCAGCGTATTGCAAAAAAAAAAAATATATATATATATATATATATGGTTACCAACCGGACAGAAGGGGTCAAGGAATAAATTGGGAGAATTAACAAATACATATTATTTCATATAAAATAGATATTCAACAGGGATCTACGTATACCAAGAAAGGGCTATCAACCCTCTCTAATAAACTAAATGGGAAAAGAAGCCAAACATGCAGAGATATGTATATATGTATAACTGAAAATGGTTCTGTAACCCTACAATATACACAACATTGTATATCAATGTCACTCCAAAAAAAAGAAATTAATTTATTAAAAAGTAGTAATGAGACACAAGATTTGAGTGTTTCTTCTGGCACATTCCTCTTTTTTTACAAGCCCCAAACACGATTTCCCCTAAGGCTCTGGTTGCTGGCATAAGCAGAGTTGGGCCTGAGGAAATGCTGGCCTTAGGACCATTTGCCACAAAAGCAACCTCAAAAAGACTGCTTACGGGCACTTAATATTCACAAGGACTTCTGGACTCTAAATGATGCCTGACATCACAAAATGTCCAGGGCTAAGTGTTCAAAAATCATTGAAAAGAGGGCAGACTTTCAAGAAGGCAATTTCAACAGGTAAATTCTACTCACACTGTTTATGAATTAAAATAGCCCATAAGAACATATTCAACACAGCAATTAGCAGAGACATGCAAATCTAAATCAAAATGAGGATTCACCTTCACCAGTCGGTAAGGCGATCATCAAAAATTGAAAATGAATAAATGACGTAGAGGGCATGGAGAAATGCAAAACCTTTTATTGTGCTGGTGAGATACAAACTGTAACAGCCACTATAGACAACATTATGGAAGTGCCTTCAAACCTAAAAGGAGAGATACCATATCATACACCATTGCTACCCTTAGGAGTATATGCAGAGAAAACCAGAATTCGAAAAGACATATGCACTCAGTGCACTGCAGCACCATTTACACGAGCCAAAACATGGAGGCATAAAAAATGTCCGTGGCCAGGTGAACAGAAAAAGAACTAATATATGTACGCAATAAAATATGACTCAGACATTTTTTTAAATTAATTTTATTAATTTATTTTTGGCTGCACTGGGTCTTCATTGCTGTGCACAGGCTTTCTCTAGTTGTGACGAGCAGGGGCTACTCTTCGTTGTGGTGCATGGGCTTCTCATTGCGGTGGCTTCTCTTTGCTGTGGAGCACGGGCTCTAGGCGCGCGGGCTTCAGTAGTTGTGGCTCGTGGGCTCTAGAGCACAGGCTCAGTAGTTGTGGAGCATGGGATTAGTTGCTCCACGGCATGTGGGATCTTCCTGGACCAGGGCTCAAACCCGTGTCCCCTGCACTGGCAGGCGGATTCTTAACCACTGCGCCACCAGGGAAGCCCCAGACATTTAAAAAATACATTTATTTATTTATTTATTTATTTATTTTTATTTTTGGCTGCATTGGGTCTTCGTTGCTATGCACAAGCTCTCTCTAGTTGCGATGAGCTGGGGCTACTCTTCGTTGTGGTGCGCAGGCTTCTCATTGCAGTGGCTTCTCTTGTCACAGAGCATGGGCTCTAGGTGTGCAAGCTTCAATACTTGTGGCACCTGGGTTCAGTAGTTGTGGCTCGCGGGCTCCAGAGCACAGGCTCAATAGTTGTAGCACATGGGCTTAAATGCTCCTCAGCATGTGGGATCTTCCCGGACCAGAGCTCGAACCCGTGTCCCCTGCATTGGCAGGCGGATTCTTAACAACTGCACAACAAGGGAAGTCCCTCAGACATTTAAATAAATGAAATTATGCCATTTGCAGGAACACAGAAAACCTAGAGATAATCATACTAAATAAAGTAAGTCAGAATCAGAAAGACTAGTACCATATGATATCACTTATAGGTGGAATCTAAAAATACACACCATTGAACAAATAAGAGAACACATAAACTCAGGGACTCATGGACTTAGAAATCACACATATAGTTAACAAAAAGGACAAAAGGGGGTCAAAGGATAAATTAGGACAATGGAAATAATAAATATGCAGTTTTCCAATAAAAGAGATAATCAACAAGGACCTATGTATACCAGGGAGTTCTACCAACAGTCTCTAGTAACCTATATGGGAAAAGAAGCCAAAGATGCATAGAATATATGGATATGTATAAGGGAAAACGATTCACTATACCTACAACATACTCCACACTGTACATCAAAGTTCCACCAAGAAAAAGTAAAAATTATTCTAATTAAAAATGTGTCAATGAGACACAAGATTTGGGTGTTTGTACTGTCACATTCCACTCTAATTTAGAAGCCCCAAACGGTATTTCCCCTTAGTGTCTGGTTGCCGGAGTAACCAGAGTAGGTCCCGAGGAAATACTGACGCCTGGTGGCCATTTCCCGCAAAAGCAACCTCAAAACGCTTGCTTAGGGGCACTTTGTATTCATAACGACTTCAGGGCCCAACATGATACCTGACATCAACAAATGTCCAGGCGAAAGTGTTTGAAAATCATTGAAAAGGGGGCAGGCATTCAAGAAGGCAATTGAATCAGGTAAATTCTACTCACACGGGTATATGAAGAAAAAGAGCCTGTGAAAACACATTCAGCGTAGCAATTAGCAGAGGCATGCAAATCAAAACTACAGTTAGAGATCACTTTGCACCGCACTAAAATGCCATCACCAAACTTTACAGTGAATAAATGGTGGAGAGGGCATGGAGCAAAAGAAAT
This sequence comes from Mesoplodon densirostris, assembly GCF_025265405.1. NCBI lineage: Eukaryota > Metazoa > Chordata > Mammalia > Artiodactyla > Ziphiidae > Mesoplodon > Mesoplodon densirostris. Next base: position 154,709,229 of record NC_082664.1, read on the forward strand.
CCTTTTATGGACCTGGTGGGAAATAAATGGTAACAGCCACTAGAGAGAACATTAAAGATGTGCCTTTAAAAGGTAAAAAGAGTGCTACCCTATGATTCTGCAGAGTTTCCCCTAAGATTATAGGCCGACAAGTCCAGAATTCGAAAACACACATGCACCCAAGCGTGCACGGCACCACCCTTTACAATACCCAAGATGAGGAGACATACAAAATGTCCACGGACAGAAGAACAGATAAAATAGAAGTGATGGGCTTCCCTGGTGGCGCAGTGGTTGAGAATCTGCCTGCCAATGCAGGGGACACGGGTTCGAGCGCTGGTCTGGGAAGATCCCACATGCCGCAGAGTAACGGGGCCCGTGAGCCACAACTACTGAGCCTGCGCGTCTGGAGTCTGTGCTCCGCAACAAGAGAGGCCGCGACAGTGAGAGGCCCACACACCACGATGCAGAGTGGCCCCCACTTGCCACAACTAGAGAAAGCCCTCACACAGAAACGAAGACCCAACACAGCCATAAATAAATAAATAAATAAATAAATAAATAAATAAATAAATAAATAAATAAATAGAAGTGATACACGTACACAATGGTATACAATTCCTCCATGCAAAAGCATGAAATAATGCCACTTGCAGGATCATAGATAAACCTAAAGATAATCATACTAAGTGAACTAAGTGAGATTCAGAAAGACAAATATTATATGATCTCACTTATACCTGGAATCTATACATATACATCATTGAAATAATTGAAAAACATAAACAGTCTCAGGGACTTAAGAAAAATCTAAACTTATGGTTACCTAATGCGACAGATGGGGTCAAGGGATACATTCGGACAATGGGATTCAAAATACAGAATATGGGCCTCCCTGGTGGCGCGATGGTTGAGAGTCCGCCTGCCGATGCAGGGGATACGGGTTCGTGCCCCGGTCTGGGAGGATCCCATATGCCGCGGAGCGGCTGGGCCCGTGAGCCATGGCCGCTGGGCCTGCGCATCCGGAGCCTGTGCTCCGCAACGGGAGAGGCCACAACAGTGAGAGGCCCACATACCGCAAAAAGAAAAAAAAACAAAACAAAATACAGAATATTTCATATAAACTGGATTTTCCATAAGAATCTCTGTACACCTAGGAATGGCTATCAACACTGTCTAATAACCTAAATGGGAAAAGAAACCGAACATGTATAGATATATGTATACGTATAACTGAAAATGGCTCTGTATCCCTCTGACATAGATAATACTGTATATGAATGTATTTACAAAAAAAGAAATTAATCTAATTAATTAAACTGTTATAATGAGATACAAGATTTGAATGCTGGTTCTGCACATTCGTCTCTAACTTACAAGCTCCAAACAAGATGTCCCCTAAGGCTCAGGTTGCTGGCTTAAGGAGAATTGGGTCGGAAGAAATCTTGCGCCTTAAGAACGTTTCCTGCAAAAGCAACCTCAAAAAGATGCTTCTGGGCACTTAATATTTCCAAGGACTGCTGGGCTCTAAATGGTATCTGAGATCACAAAATGTCCAGACTTAAGTGTTTCATAATCAATGAAAACAGGGCCGACTTCCAGCGAAAGCATTTTCAACAGGTAAATTCTACTCACGCAGAATATGAATAAAAACAGCCCATAAGCACACGCTCAACATAGTAATTTGCAGACACGTGCAAATCAAGCTCACCACGAGGAGTCACCTTGCACCTGTCAGAAGGCCATCATCAAAAATCGACAATGAATAAATGATGTAGAGGGCATAGAGAAGTGCAAACCCTTTTATTGTGCTGTTGGGTTGCAAATTCTAACAGCCAATTTAGAGAACATTATGGAAGTGCCTTCAAACTTAAAATTAGAGCTACCATAAGATTCGCCATTGGTACCCTAAGTGTATATGCGGAGATAACCAGAATTCGAAAAGACATATGCACCCATGTGGGCACTGCAGCACAATTTACACAAGCCAAAACATGGAGGCACACAAAATGTCTATGGCCAGATGAACAGCTAAAGAAGTGACACATGTGTGCAATGCAATATGACTCAGACATTTAAATAAGTGAAATTTTGCCATTTGCAGGAACACGGAAAACCTAGAGATAATCATGCTAAATAAGGTAAATCAGAATCTTAAAATCTAATATCGTATGATATCAATTCTACCTGGAATTGAAAAACACACACCATTGAACCAATTAGAGAACACTGAAACAGACTAAGGGACTTGGAAATCAAATAGGTGGCTACTACAAAGGACAGGAAGGGTGAAGGGATTAATTAGGACGATGGAAATAACAAATACGCAGTATTTCCAATAAAAGAGATAATCAACAAGGACCTATGTATACCAGGCAGTTCTATCAACACTCTCTAGTAACCTATAAGGGAAAAGAAGCTGAAGATGCATACATATATGTCTGTGTATAAGGGAAAAATATTCACTATACCTACAACATACACAACATTGTCCATCAATGTTCCTTCAAGAAAAAATAAAAATTAATCTAATTAAAAATGTGGTAATGAGACACAAGATTTGGGTGTTTGTACTGTCACATTCCACTCTAGGTGAGACGCCCGAAACAGAATTTCCCCTTAGTGTCTGGTTGCCGGGGTAACCAGAGTTGGGTCCGAGGACATACTGCAGCCTAGTGGCCATTTCCCGCAAAAGCAACCTCAAACGCTTGCTTAGGAGCACTTTGTATTGACAAGGACTGCAGCGCCCTAAATGATACCTGACATCAACAAATGTCCATGCGAAAGTGTTCGAACATCACTGAAAAGGGGAAGACGTTCAAGAAGGCAATTGAATCAGGTAAATTCTACTCGCACGGGTATATGAAGAAAAACAGCATATAAAAACATACTCGGGCCTCCCTGGTGGCGCAAGTGGTTGAGAGTCCGCCTGCCGATGCAGGGGATACGGGTTCGTGCCCCGGTCTGGGAGGATCCCATATGCCGCGGAGCGGCTGGGCCCGTGAGCCATGGCCGCTGAGCCTGCGCGTCCGGAGCCTGTGCTCCGCAACAGGGGAGGCCACAACAGTGAGAGGCCCGCATACCGCAAAAAAAAAAAAAAAAAAAAAAAAAAACATACTCAACACAGCAATTAGCATAGACATGCAAATCAAAACTACAGTGAGAGATCACCTTGCACCGGAGTAAAAGGCCATCTCCAAAATTAAAAATGAATGAATGGTGGAAAGGGCATGGAGAAAAGGAAATCCTTTTATGGAGCTGGTGGTAAATAAATGGTAACAGCCACTATAGAGAACATTAAAGATGTGCCTTTAAAAGCTAAAAAGAGTGCTACCCTATGATCCTGCAGAGTTTCCCCTAAAATTACAGGCCAACAAGTCCAGAAGTAAAAAAAACACACGCACCCAAGCGGGCACAGCAGCACCATTTACAATACCCAAGATGTGGAGACATACAAACTGTCCATGGACAGATGAACAGATAAAAAAGAAATGATCCATGTACACAGTGGTATACAATTCCTCCATGCAAAAGAATAAAATAATGCCAATTGCAGGAACATAGATAAACTTACAGATAATTATACGAAGTGAAGTAAGTGAGAATCAGTAAGACAAATATTATATGAGCTCACTTATAGTTGGAATCTATAAAGACACAGCATTGAAATAATTGAAAAACATAAACAGTCTCAGAGAGTTAAAAAAAATCCAAACTTATGGTTACCTAATGGGACAGAAGGGGTTAAGGGATACATTACGATGATGGGATTAAAAATACAAAATATTTCATATAACTAAATATCAACAAGAATCTATGTATACCTAGGAACGACTATCAACACTCTCTAATAACCTACATGGGCAAAGAAGCCAAACATGTATACATATGTGTATATGTAAAACTGAAAATGGTTCTGTATCCCTACAACATACATAATACTGTATATCAATGTTATTCCAAAAAAGATAGAAATTATTCTAATTAATTAAACTATCATAATGAGGCACAAGATTTGAGTGTTTGTTCTGCACATTCCTTTCTAATTTATAAACCCCAAAGAGGATTTCCCGTAAAGCTCTGGCTGCTGGCCTAAGCAGAGTTCAGTCAGGAAATCCTGCGCCTCATGAACTTTTCTCGCAAAGGAACCTCAAAAAGATTTCTTATGAGCACTTAATATTCCCAAGGACTCCTGGGCTCTAAATGATACCTGACATTACAAAATGTCCCGGCTTAAGTGTTCCAAAATCATTGAAAACAGGGCCGACTTTCAAAGGAGACATTTTCAACAGGTAAATTCTACTCACATTGATTATGAATAAAAACAGCCCATAAGCACATGCTCAACATAGCAGTTAGCAGAGACATTCAAATCATAATCACAATGAGGGATCTCCTTGCACCGGTTGGAAAGGCGATCATTGAAAATGTACAAATGTACAATGAATAAATGTAGAGGGCACGGAGAAATGCAAACCCTTTTACTGTGCTGGCGGGTTGCAAATTTTAACAGCCAATTTAGAGAACAACATGGAAGTACTTTCAAACTTAAAATTTGAGCTACCATATGATCCGCCATTGCCACCCCTAAGAGTGTATGTGCAGAAAACCAGAATTTGAAAAGACATATGCACCCAAGTGTACACTGTAGCACCATTTACACGAGCCAAAACATGTAGGCACACAAATGTCTAGGCTGGATGAACAGATAAAGAACTGACACATGTAAGCAATGCAATAACACTCAGACATTTAAATAAATGATATTATGCCATTTGCAGGCACATTGAAAACCTAGAGATAATCATACTAAAGAAATTAAATCAGATTTTTAAAATCTAATATCATATTGCTTATAGGTGGAATAAAAAAATACACAACATTGAACTAATTAGAGAACACTGAAACAGGCACATTGAGTTGGAAAACAAACATATGGTTGCCAAAAAGGACAGAAGGGGTCAAGTGATAAATTAGGAGGATAGAATTAACAAATACACTGTATTCCAATAAAAGAGATAATCAAAAAGGACCTATGTATACCAGGGAGTTCTATCACCACTCTCTAGTAACCTAAATTTGTTCTCTAAGTCTGAGTTTTTCTGTTTTTTTGCTGGGTCCTCAGCATGAGAGATCTTAGTTCCCCAACCAGGAATTGAATCCACACCCCTTTAGAGCCTTAACCACTGGACTGTCAGAAAAGTGGTTTTTGTCATACTGAGTGAAGTCAGTCAGACAGTGAAAGAGAAATATTGTATGATATCGCTTATATGCTCAATCTTAAAATAATAATAGAAATGAATTATTTACAAAACAGAAAAACTCACAGACTTAGAGAACAAATTTAGGGTTCTGGGAGGGATGGGTGAGTGGGAGGGTTAGTTAGGGAGTTTGGGATTGACATGTACCCACTGTAATATTTATTTATTTATATTTAAAAAAATTTTTTAAATATAGAGAAAGACCCAACACAGCTAAAAATAAATAAATTAAAAAAAAAATTTTTTTTAATTTTTCACACGAGAACATGGTTTCTTTTATTTATTTATTTATTTATTTATGGCTATGTTGGGTCTCCTTTTCTGTGCGAGGGCTTTCTCTAGTTGCAGCAAGTGGGGGCCACTCTTCATCGCGGTGCACGGGCTTCTCACTATCGCGGCCTCTCGTTATGGAGCACAGGCTCCAGACGCGCAGGCTCAGTAGTTGTGGCTCACGGGCTTAGTTGCTCCACTGCATGTGGGATCTTCCCAGACCAGGGCTCGAACCCGTGTCCCCGCATTGGCAGGCAGATTCTCAACCACTGTGCCACCAGGGAAGACCCCCACTGCTATATTTAAAATGAATAATAAACAAGGACCTACAGTATAGCACAGGGAACTCTGCTCAATATTATGCAACAACCTAAATGGAAAAGAATTTGAAAAAGAATAAATACATGTATATATATAACTGAATCACTTGTCTGTACACCTGAAACTAACACAATATTGTTAATCAACTATACTCCAATATAAAATAAAACTTAAAAAGAAGTTTATGTTAATTGTTGACAAGGGCTTACAATTACTCTTTCATTATTTTCTGTTGGTTGTTGTAGTTACTTTGTTTTTGTTTTTGTTTTTTTTGTTTTTTTTTTGATGTGGTATGAATTCACTCTTTTTCTGTATCTTTTGTGTAACTACAATAGAGTTTTTCTTAGTTTCCATGAAATGTACATAAAGTATACTTAAGTTAATAATAACTAATCTTTAATTTTATAAAATAACAATTTTAGGTACATTTTATATATATTTCCTCATTATTTTATGTAAACAATATATTATCAATCTCCAGAAAAACATTTGTGTGTATATACATACAAATATATACAAATATACACATATCTATATCTATCTCTATATATATATCTCTACACACAAATATACATATGTATACATATACACATATGTATATTGGAATTTTTTAATTGATATAAAACATTTGTTATTATATTTAAGGAAATAGCTTGATTTTCTTCTCCTTCAAATCTGTATTATCTATATAAGGAGTTCATGGTAATTTTTTTATATAGGCTTTTCTCATGTGTTGTTAGTTTTTGTGTGTGTGTGTGGTACGCGGGCCTCTCACCATTGTGGCCTCTCCCGTCGCAGAGCACAGGCTCCGGACGCGCAGGCTCAGCGGCCATGGCTCATGGGCCCAGCTGCTCCACGGCATGTGGGATCCTCCCGGACTGGGGAACGAACCCGCGTCCCCTGCATCAGCAGGAGGACCCCCAACCACTGCGCCACCAGAGAAGCTCCTAGATTTATTTTTATTTATTTGACTTTATACTTGTAAAATTAGAGGCTTCCTTTTTATGTACTTTGTAACTGCTTGGAATGTGCCTGTATGAATTGTGTACTATATGCTTATGTTATACTCTTTACTATATTTTGTTGTCTTATTTTCTGTAACAAATTTCCATTGATTCCTTGGGCTTACTAGATATACATCCATATGCTCTGCAATTGGAGGTGATTTTAATCCTTTTCCAATGGTATTTTTTTTTACTGATACCTCAAAGTGTAAGTAAGTTGGGTGTTCATGTCTCCTAGTGATCTCTCTGACAATGAGAGGAAATTATTTATTATTTATCTGTAGGTGAACTAGTGTTGGGGGTCTGCGATATTTCTTTGAGTACATATGCATGAATATTTTTTTTTTTATTTCAAGATACTTTATTTTAAAACAGGTCACAACACTAAGCTTCTGGCCCATTCTGCCAATGCACAAGCTACAAATGCTTGCTCAGCAGCTGAGGGGCATGCTTTAGTAGCATGTTTGAAAAGTGAATAAAAATCCATATAAAACAAATATTCAAATAGTTTCCATAGGAACACAGGTAAGTGTGACCCCATCGCCTAGTCTTCCACATTGTTGCATTTGTGCCAACTCTATTCACATAGACATCTCAAAACTCACAGTAATTAAGTTAAATGGTCCCCCCCAAACCCTTAAATCAAGCTAAACTCGCAGTTAACAGCTACAAGAATGGTATCTACACATTAATAGGAGCTGAAGCACAGGCTGCTGGGCGCCATTTCATTCCACTCTTATAAGCACAAGACACAGGCACAGTGCCAACATCTTGCTCCTCTACACTGGGTGGGAAATCGTGGTTCTGGATTTGCTGCATCAGTTGCCATGTTGGCCCTGACATCACATAGTAGATGGTCGGTCTCTGGAATCCATTGAAAGTGGAAGCAGCAGTGACAGTGTAAGCACCCATGTTTTCAAAGAGCATCCAATCGCCCACATGCATCTTGGGCAAGTTACAGTGCTCAACCAGGCAATCCAGGCCATCACAGGTCTGTCCTGAGATGCTGGATGAATAATACTGCTCATCTGGTTTGGGTCTCTTCTGCAGAAGAGGCTTCATGTGTGCATTTTCGTAGAGGATGCAGCTGAATGATCCATATTCTCCATTATTCCCATAATACATAAATGTCTGTTCACTTGACTCATCTTCATCATCACAGCCTGTCTGTTCCTTTAAGATGAGTTTTTTTGGCAATGATATTAACTGCTAGCATGAAAGCTGATGCAACATAGTATCTGCCTGGCTCAGCTATGATTCTCACTCCAGAGTCTGATGGAAAATACTTGTCCAACGCTGGATTGATTACACTGGTGATCTCTTCAAATTTAAGCTTTACATCCTCAGATTCAGGAAAGCCACCACCAATATCAAGCAGATACGTGTCGAAACCAACCTCAGTTCCTATGTCAAAGCCACAGTGGGCATCAGAGATGGCCTTCACAAAGGTCTCCGGATCAGTGCAACCACCTGCCACGTGGAAGCTGACACCAATGACAACAATATCTAGCTCTTTCGCCCGTGCCACAAGAAGCCTGCTGGTTTTGAGTGTGGCACCAAATTTGACACTGAGGCGACAGACTGCTTTGGAATCATCAGTGGCAATCCGCAAAACCAACTTGGCCTTTGGATGTGCCCTGGCAACTTTCATCAACTCAACTTCACTATCAGAAGTCATCATCTCGGGCTTCCCTGGTGGCACAGTGGTTAAGAACCCACCTGCCAATGCAGGGGACATGGGTTCCAGCCCTGGTCCGGGAAGATCCCACATGCTGCAGAGTAACTAAGCCTGTGAGCCACAACTACTGAACCTGCATGCCACACTACTGAAGCCCAGGCACCTAGAGCCTGTGCTCCACAACAAGGGAAGTCACTGCAATGAGAAGCCCGCGCACCACAATGAAGAGCAGCCCCTGCTCGCAACAAAAGAAAGCCCGCGTGCAGCAACGAAGACCCAATGCAGCCAAAAATAAATAAATACATACACACATACATACATAAATTAATTAATTAATTAAAAAAAAAACAAACAAACAACAAAAAAGTCATCATCTGGACTCCATTATTGGCAGCGTATTTAATCTGAGACACTTGTTCACAAGGATTTGCATAGATAATCCTCTCTGGAGGCACCCCGAGACTCTGCACCAACTGGATTTCAGTCTTGCTGGCATAGTCAAATCCTGTCCCTATGGCAGCTAGGGTCTTCACTATGGTTCTGCTATCATTGCATTTGACTACGTAAAAGGGGGTGACCCGAGGAAGAGCTTTAAACCATCTCAGATGTTTCTTTAGAATATCTCCCAGGTCCGCAACATAGAAGGCATCCTTATCATCAAAAGAAGAAACTTCATTAATTTTTTGGTCCAGAATGTCCTTGGCAGTAAAGCCTTCATCCAAGAAATGGCAGTCAAACTCTTCATTACTAAAGTTGTTCATGGTTTCTTGATATCTTTCTGAAACAACAAAATGGGAAACTAAGAGATGAAATTTAAAGAAATTATGCCAGCTTTCACAAAGGCAATGAATTCTCCCGGAATTCCAAGTCCCGCTGAAGATACGTGTGCCCTCGGTGCAACAGTGAAAATGTTCTGACAAACGCACAATCTGCTGTCCACCTTAAAGTGTCGGGCACCACGGGCAGACTCCACGGAGATTAGACGCCGTTGCCGCCGAGCGCACAGGACTGCTGGCCGCCCTGCCGCTGTCCCCACTGCCCGTCAGCCACCCGCCGCCTCGCTCCCTCCCACGGAGAACCACCGTCCCAAGGTGGTGCCGGAGCGCTGGCAAAGGGGCGGCGGCAGCGGAGGCTGAGGGGACTGACCTCTTCTTTAATTTTATAATTATTACCTGTAGAATTCTACCATGCTCCTTTGTCTGTACCTGTCACTCTGATCACATGCCTTTCCTAAATTTATAAGCTGATTAATTATATTAATATATTTCCTAACAACCAAAACATTGGAGTTTTGGTGTAGAATTCACTTAATCTTGCTATAATCTTTTTCTGAAGTTAGGTTTATTAAGGTATTATTTATATTTTTTAGTAGATTGCCTTTTTATTTTGTTGGTGTTTCCTTTGATGTACATAAGCTTCTGAGTTTGATGTCCTTCATTTTGTTATTTCACTTTTGTTGGTTTTGATTTTTTTGTCCATTTCAAAATATCATATCCAAGACCTAGGTCAAGGAACTTACTGCCTTTATGTGTTGTTCTTCTATTAGTTTTATGGTTTTCCATCTTCCATTCAAGTCTTTAACCCTTTTAAAGTTATTTTTTCTGTATGGTGTAAGATAGTGGTCCAGTTTCATTCTTTTGCATGTGGCTTCCCAGTTTTCCCAACAACATTTAATAAAGGAATTATCATATTTCTCAATTGTATATTCTTGGCTTCAGTGTCATAAATTAATTACCATATATGCTTAGATTTGCTTCTGTGCTATTGTTTCCATTGATCTATGTGGGGGTTTTTTATGCCAATGCCATACTGTTTTTATGACCATAGATTTGTAATACAATTTGAAATCTTGAAGCATGAAGCCTCCAGTTTTTTTCTTCTTTCTCATGATTTCTTTTGCTATTTGGATTCTTTTGTGGTTCCGTGCAAATTTTAGAATTGTTGCTTCTATTTCTGTGAAAAAATGTGATAGAAATTGTGATAGGGATTGCATTACACCTGTATATTACTTTGAGAAGTATGTACATTTTAATAATATTTATTCTTTTAATTAATGAGCAAATACTATCTTAACATTTATTTTGTTGTCTTCAATTTCTTTCTGTAATGTCTTGTAGTTTTCAGGACACAGGTCTTTCACTCTCTTAGTGAAATTTATTCCTAGGTATTCTTCTCATGCCATTGTAAATGGAATTCTTTTCTTTGTTTCTTTCAGATATTTTGTTATTAGTGTACAGAAAAGCAACAGATTTATATATGTTGATTTGGTATCTTCCAACTTTACTGAGTTTATTTATTAGTTCTACCATTTTGGGTGTTAGTCATATATAAGATCATGTTTTCTAAAATGAGAGAAAGCTTTACTTCTTCATTTTGGATGCATTTTTATTTCTTGATTTTGTTTCAGATTGCTCTGGCTAGGACTTCAGTACTGTATTTAATAAGAGTAGTGAGCATGGATACCCTTATCTTGTTCCTGATTACAAAAAAAAGCTTTCAGTTTTTTTACCAATGTGTACAAATTTAGTTGTGGGTATTATACGATTTTATTTTGAGGTATGCTCCTTCTGTTCCCAACTTGTTGAGAGTGTTTGTCACAAAAGGTATTGAAGGTCAGTGTCTTTTTCTGCATATACTGAAAGGATGATATATTTATTCTTCACTTTATTAACATTATATATCACAATTATCGATTTATATATATATAATTTTAACTGATTTGTATATTATACTATATGTATATTATATATAATATAGTGTGCCATTCTTCTGTGGCAAGAATAAATTCCATTTAATCATGGTGTATGATCTTGTTAACTTGCTGCTGAATTTGTTTAGACTTTTGTATTTATATTCATCAGACATATCTGCCTGTAAATTTATATTCTTGTAGTGTTCTTTATCTGGCTTTGGTGTCAGAGTAACTCTGTCCTCAGGAGGAGCTTGTGATTCACTCCTCCTCAATTTTTTGGGAAGAGTTTGAGAATGATTGGAGTTAATTATTTTTTTAATGTCTGGTAGGATTCACCAGTGAAACCGTCTGGCCTTGGGTTTTGTCAGGAGGTTTGTGTTCATTGTTTCAATGTCCTCATTTATTATTTGTCTGTTCTGACTTTCTATTTTTGATTCAGTTTTGGTAGTTTCCACAGTTCTGGGGTTTTATTTATTTATTATAATTTATCAAATTCGTTGGTGTATAATTCTTAATGATATGATCTTATGGTCCTTTATATTTCTTTTATGTCTCCTCTTTCATTTGTCATATTTTTTTACTTCTTTTTCTTTTTCCTTGGTTAGTCTAGCTAAAATTTCATCAATTTCCTTTATTTTTAAAAACACCAACTTTTAGTTGCATGAAACTGTAAATCTACCACAGAAGAAGAAATGAGAAAAAAATGATTACATGGAGAATAAACAACACATTTCTAAAAAACAAACAGGTCAATGATGAAATCAAAGAGGAAACTGAAAAATACCTTGAGACAAATGACGATGAAAACACAACCATACAAAATCTATGGGATACAGCAGAGGCAGTTCTTAGAGGGGAGTCCATAATAATACATGCCTTCCTCATAAAACAAGAGAAATCTCAAACAACCTAACCCACTGCCTAAAAGAATTAGAAAAAGAAGAACAAACAAAACCTAGAGTGAGCAGAAGGAAGGAAATAATAAAATCAGAGAGGAAATAAATAAAACAGATTTTAAAAATAGAAAAAAAATCCATAAAACTGAGAGCTGATCCTTTGAAAGGGTAAACAGAATTGCTAAACCTCTTGCCAGGCTCACAAAGAAGAAAAGAGAGAGGACCCATATAAAATAAGAAATGAAAGAGGAGAAATTACAAGGGACCTCACAGAAAATTTTAAAAAATATATTATGAACAATTACAAGCCAAACAATTTGGAAAACCTAGAATAGATGAGTTTCTAGAAACATAAAGCCACCAAAACTAAATCAAGAAGAAATAGACAATTTGAACAGACTGATAACTAGAAGTGAAATAGAACCTGTAAAACAACAAAAACAAACAAAAAATTTCCTACAAACAAAAGTCCAGGAACACATGACTTCACAGACAAATTCTACCAAACATACAAAGAAGAACTTATACCAATTCTTCTCAAACTTCTCCAAAAGACTGAAGAGGAGGGAACACTCCCAAAGACATTCTATGATACCACCATCACCCTGACACTAAAACCAGACAAAGACACTACCAAAAAAGAAAATTACAAGCCAATACCTGTGATAAATATAGATCCAAAAATTATCAACCAAATATCAGCAAACTTAATCCAACAGCACATAAATAAAACATACACCATGACCATGCTGGATTCATTCCAGGGTCACGAGGAGGTTCAACATATGCAAAACAATCAGTGTGATACACCACATCAACAACAACAAAGAAAAAATCCACATGATCATGTCAATAAATATAGAAAAAGCATTTGATACAATTAAACATCCATTCATGATAAAACTCTTATGAAAGTGGGTATAGAGAGAACATATCTCAAAATTATAAAACCTATTTATGATAAAACCATAGCCAATATAATACTCAACAGGAAAAAACTGAAAGACTTCCCACTGAAGTCTAGAACAAAACATAGATGCCCACTCTTACCACTTCGATTCAGCATAGTGTTGGAAGTTCTAGCCACAGCAATCAGAAAAGAAAAAAATAAATAAAATGTATCCAAATAGGAAGGGACAGGTAAAATTGTTATTATATGCAGATAACATGACACGATATATAGAAAATTCTAATGACTTCACACACAAAAAAAAAAACTACTAGAACTGATAAATTCAGCAAGGTAGCAAGATAAAAGTTTAACATACAGAAATCGGTTGCATTTCTTTACATTAACAATGAAATATCAGAAAAGGAATATAAAAGAACAATACCTTTTAAAAGTTGTATCAAGAAATAATAAAACACTTAAGAATAAACCTGTCCAAGGAGACGAAAGACTTATATGCCAACAACTATAAAATATTAATATTGAAGATGATTTAAAAAATGAAAAGATATCCCATGCTCTTGGATTGGAAGAATTAATATTGTTAAAATGGCCATATTACCCAAAGCAATGTACAGATTTAATATGATCCCTATCAATTTACCCATGACAATTTTCACAAAACTAGAATAATTCTAAAATGTTTATGAAACCACATAAGACCCAGAATTGCCAAAGCAATGCTGAGGAAAAAGAACAAAGCAGGAAGCATAACGCTCCTAGAACTCAGAAAATGCTACAAATCTACAGTAATCAAAACACTGTGGTATTGGCACAGATACAGACATATAGATCAATGGAACATAATAGAGAGTTCAAAAATAAACCCACACACCTATGATCAATTAATCTTCAACAATAATCAATTAATCTTCAACAAAGGAGGCAAGAGTATGCCATGGGGAAAAGACAGTCTCTTCAGCAAGTGGTGCTGCGAAAGTTGGACAGCTGCAAGCAAATCAGTGAAGTTAGAACACACCCTCACACCATACACAAAAATAAATTCAAAATGGTTTAAGTATTAAATATAAAACAATACCATAAAACTCCTAGAAAAGAACATAGGCAAAATATTCTGACGTAAATTGTACCAATGTCTTCCTAAGTCAGTCTCCCAAGGCAATAAAAATAAAAACAAAATAAACAAGTGGGACCTATTCAAAGTTATAAGCTTTTGTGCAGCAAAGGAAACTATAAATACAACTGAAAGACAACCTATGGAATGTGAGAAAATATTTACAAATGATGTGCTGACAAGGGATTAATTTCCAAAATATGCAAACAGCTCATAGAATAACAACAACAAAACAACCCAATCGAAAATTTGGGCAGAAGATCTAAATAGACATTTCTCCAAAGAAGACGTACAGATGGCCAATAGGAACAATGAAAAGATGCTCATTGTTGCTAATTATTAGAGAACTACAAATCAAAACTACAATGAGGTACCACTTCATACTGGTCAAATGGCCAATATTAAAAAGTCTACAAATAAGAAATGCTGGAGAAGGTGTGGAGAAAGGGGAACTCTTCTACATTGTTGGTGGGAATGTAAATTGGTGCAGACGCTACAGAAAACAGTATGGAGGTTCCTCAAAAAACTAGAGTTGCCATATGATGCCGCAATCCCAGTCCGCAGCACATATCCAGGCAAAACTCTAATTCAAAAAGATACCTGCACCTCTATGTTCATAGTAACACTATTTACAATAGTCAACACGTGGAAATGACCTAAATGTCCATCCACAGATGAATGGATAAAGCAGATGTGGGGTGTGTGTGTGTGTGTATGTGTGTATAATGAAATCCTACTCAGCCATATAAAACAATGAAATAATGCCTTTTGCAACTACATGAATGGACCTAGAGATTGTCATACCAAGTGAAGTAAGTCAGAAAGAGAAAGAAAATACCATATGGTATCACTTATATGTGGAATCTAAAATATGACACAAATGAACTTATCTATGAAACAGAAGCAGAATGACAGACATAGAGAACAGACTTGTGGTTGCCCCAGGGAGGAAGAGTAAGGGAGGAATGAATTGGGAGTTTGGGTGGGATTAGCAGATGCTAGCTATTATATATAGAATGGATAAACAAGAAGGCCCTAATGTATAGCACAGGGAACTATATTCAGTATCATGTAGTAGGGCTTCCCAGGTGGCTCAATGGTTAAGAATCCGCCTGCCAATGCAGGGGACACGGGTTCAAGCCCTGGTCCAGGAATATCCCACATGCCGTGAGGCAACTAAGCCCAGGTGCCACAACTACTGAGCCTGCACACCTATAGCCCGTGCTCCACAAGAGAAGCCACTGCAATGAGAAGCCCATGCACCACAACGAAGAGTAGCCCCCACTGGCCGCAACTAGAGGAAGCCTGTGCACAGCAATGAAGACCCAAAACAGCCAAAAATAAAATAAAATAAAAACAATATCGTGTAGTAAACCATAATGGAAAAGAACATTAAAAAAGGATATGTTTGTGTGTGTATACACACACACACACACACAAAACACTTCCTCCCTGGGGCAACCACAAGTCTGTTCTCTATGTCTGTCATTCAAATTTGCTAGATAAGATCATTTGTGTCATATTTTAGATTCCACATATAAGTGATACCATATAAATCTATGTTCTTCCCATTAAGAAGTCATATAGACTCAGAGGAAAAGTTCTTCATATACTTATTTCTCCATCTGGTGTTGAGATGGAGTAGAGTACTACTTAACCACTAAACAACACCCCACAACCTTCTACTCTTCCCCCCAATTAATGCTCTCTTTGTGCACATGTCAATACATCATCTGTTTAAATCTGAATGCTTTGTTTACAGTCAAATATTTGTTTCTGGAAAGTTACCATCTTCACACATTGGCTTTTATTATTGTTTATTTACATAGATATAGTGGTGACTATTTCCTTTTCACTAGTGATACTGCTATGAATAACTTTGGGCACATCTCTTTGTTGTTATAAATAGAATATTAGGAATGGAATTCCTGCTGCATCATTTTGTGCACTTTGGGTGTACTCCATCTGACCAGTTTGTCTATCTTCCAAAATGGTTAAATCCATCTCACTACTACTAACCTGGAGGAGACTCTCTATTTTCCCACATCACCACTCCTCTGGTTAATGTCAAAATTTATTAATTATATGTGTATGATATGTTATTATTGACTTAATTTGCATTTCTTTGATAATTACTAATGATGCTGTTTATTGTGCAGTATTTGCCCACCACCTGAAGTTACATCTCTGTAAGTTGCCTGGTCATAGCCATAATTCTATTATTTGTGAGTTATTTTCAGTTGTTTATAAAATTGTATTGTTTTTTAAAAAATCTATTCTGGACCTTATTTTGTTCCAGATGATGGACATTTACAATATATCCTTCCATTTCAAAGATTAAACTATTTTGATACAGCATTTACTATTTTTAAAATCTCAGAGTATTAATCTACTCCTTTGTAGTTTGTATTTTGTACCTTCCTAAATAAACCTTCCTATGCTCGGAAATCATAAAGTGTTTATTTTCAATTTTCATTGAATGTTTTCAGGTTTTCAAATTTCGTTCTGTTCATTTCATTCATCTAACATTAATTTATGTAAATAACTTAATGTAGGAATATGTTAAAGTTTTATCCATTGATGATTATTTACTATTCCATTATTTCCTTACTGACTAGAACCACCTCATACATTTCAGTGTTCATTATATACGAATCTCCCTTTAAGGGCTACGTATTCTGTTTCATGCATTTTAGGATTAATATTATTCCGTCACCACCTTCTTTGCATTACCGTTTTGTTGCAACAGATTACGGTATATGGTAGGGTAAGTTCCTTATACTGTTGTTTCTTTCCTATTTTTAGCCCTATATGTTTGTTAGTTTTTCCAACAATCTGGTCATTTTCTATAAAAATCCATTGGTATGTTGATTGGAACTGATGGAATCACATATTGCTTTCGAGAGAATTATTTATCATTTTTTTGTAAATATGGATTTGGATCACTCTCTACTTTTTTAATGTTTAAGTCTTCCAGAACATAATGTTCTTCATAATGCTTTGCACAGCTTTTCTGAGGTTTATTTTCAAAACATTTAAATATGACTGGTAAATAATACATTTGTAAAATTTTTATTGGAGTATAATTCATTTACAATGTTCTGTTAGTTGCAGGTGTACAGCGAAGTGTATCAGTTATACATATACATATATCTACTCTGTTTTAGATTCTTTTCCCATATAGGCCATTATAGAGTATTGAGTAGAGTTCCCTGTGCTATATAGTAGGTCCTTATTAGTTACCTATTTTATATATAGTAGTGTGTATATGCCAATCCCAATCTACCAATTTATCCCTCCTCCCCTACACCCTGGTAACCATAAGTTTGTTTCTACATCTGTAACTTTATTTCTGTCTTCTAGATAAGTTCATTTGTACTCTTTTTTTTTAGCTTCCACATATAAGCGATATCATATGATATTTGTCTTTCTCTGACTTACTTCACTCAGTACGACAATCTCTAGGTCCATCTGTGTTGCTGCAAATGACATTATTTCATTCATTTTATGGCTGAGAAATATTCCATTGTATGTATGTACCACATCTTCTTTATCCATTCCTCCACTGGTGGACATTTACATTGCTTCCATGCCCTGGCTACTGTAAATAGTGCTGCAATGAACTATTGCAGTGCATGTAATTGGGGTGCATGTATCTTTTCAAATTATGGCTTTCTCCAGATATATACCAAGGAGTGGGATTGCTGGGTCATGTGGTAGCTCTATTTTTAGTTTTTAAAGGAACCTTCACATACTCTTCTCCATAGAGGCTGTATCAATGTACATTCCCACCAACCATGTAGGAGGGTTCTCTTTTCTCCACACCCTCTGTAGCATTTATTGTTTGTAGATTTGTTTGATGATGGCCATTCTGACCAGTGTGAGGTGATACCTCATAGTTTTGATTTGCATTTCTCTAATAATTAATGATGTTGGGAATCTTTTCATGTGTTTGTTGGCCATCTGTATGTCTTCTTTGGAGAAATGTCTATTTAGATCTTCTGCCCATTTTTCGATTGTGTTGTTTGTATTTTCGTTGTTGGTGTGAGGATGTGTTCTAACTTCATTGATTTACATGCAGCTGTCCAACTTTCACAGCACCACTTGCTGAAGAGACTTTTTCCCATTTTATATTCTTGCCTCCTTTGTCAAAGATTAATTGCCATAGTTGTGTGGGCTTACTTCTGGACTCTATTCTTTTTTTTTTCTTTTTTTTTTTGCGGTACGCAGGCCTCTCACTGTTGTGGCCTCTCCTGTTGCGGAGCACAGGCTCCAGATGCGCAGGCTCAGTGGCCATGGCTCACGGGCCTAGCTGCTCCACGGGATGTGGGATCTTCCTGGACCGGGGCACAAACCCATGTCCCCTGCATCAGCAGGCGGACTCTCAACCACTGCGCCACCAGGGAAGCCCCATTGTGGATTTTTGATGATGATTATTCACGCCAGTGTCAGGTGAGGCCTCGTTGTCATTTGGATTTGCATATCTGTGCTAAACGCTATGTAGAGCATGTTCTTATGGGCTGTTTTTATTCATAATCAGTGTTGAGTAGAATTTACCTGTTGCAATTGCCTTCTGGAAAGTGTACCATGTTTTCAATTATTTTCGATCACTTAGGCCTGGACCTCTTTTGAGGGCAAGTATCATTTAGAGGCCGGCAGTCCTTGTCAATATTAACTGCCCATAAGGAATCATTTTGAGGTTGCTTTTGTGGGAAATGGCCAAAGGGAGCAGAATTTCCTCAGGCACAACTATGGTTGTCCCGGCAACCAGAGACTTAGGGGAAATCCTGTTAGGGGCTAGTAAGTTAGAGTGGAATGTATACCAGAACAGACACCCAAATCTTCTGTCTCATTACCAGTTTTTAAATTACATTAATTTTTATTTTTTATTGCTGTAACACTGATATACAAGGATGTGCTGGTTGTAGGTTTAGCAAATCTTTTTCCGTTAAACGTATACCTGTATCTATGCATCTTCGGCTTCTATTCCCATATAGGTTATTAGAGCGTTTTGACAGCCTTTCCATGGTACACATAGATCCTTGCTGAATATCTGTTTTATATGAAATAGTTTGAATTGGTAAATTCCAACTTCCTAATTATTCCCTTGACCTCTTCAGTCCCCTTATGTAAACATATGTTTGCTTATTAAGTCCGTGAGTCTATGTTTTCTCAATTATTTCAATGGTGTTTATTTTTAGATTCTGCCTATAAGTGATATTGTACAACACTGGCCTTTCTGTTTCTGATTACTTTACTTCATATGGTTAACTCCAGGTTTCTCTATGTACCTGCAAATGGAATTATTTCATTCTTTTACATGGTGGAGTCACATACCATTGTGTACATGTATTACTTCATTTTTATCTGTTCTTCTGCCCATGGACATTTCCATGGGTCCACATCTTGGATGTTGTAAATGGTGCAGCTGTGCACGCTTTGGTGCATGTGTCTTTCCCAATTCTGGTTTTCTCCTCATATACTCTTGGGGGTAGGACTACTGGATCATATGGTAGATATTTTTTGACATTTTAAAGGCACTTCCATAATGTTCTCTATAGGAGCTATTATCATTTATACCACACTAGAACCATAAAAGGATGTGCTTTCTCCATGCATCTACCACTTTTATTCATTGTCGATTTTTCATGAAAGCCTTAGAGACAGGTGCAAGGTGACCCCTTGTTGTATTTCTGATTTGCATGTCTCTCATAATTGCTATGTTAAAAATCTCCTTATGGGCTGTTTTTCTTCATAATCAGTGTGACTAGAATTTACCTGTTGAAATTGCCTTCTTGAAAGTCTGCCCTGCTTTCAATTGCTTACGGACACTTAGGCCTGGACATTTTTTGAGGTCACGTATCATTTAGAGCCCAGCACTTCTTGTGAATATTAAGTGCCCATTATCAATCCCTAGGAGGTTGCCTTTGGGGAAATGGCCACAGGGCCACAAGGTTTCCTCGGGCCCATCTCTTTGCCCCGGCATCCAGAGCCTTAGGAGACACACTTTTTGTGGCTTATAAATTAGAGAGGAATGTGCCAGAACAAAACACCCAAATCATGTGTCTCATTACCAATTTTTTTTTCTTTTCTTTTTTTTTTTTTTTTTGCGGTACGCGGGCCTCTCACTGTTGTGGCCTCTCCCATTGCGGAGCACAGGCTCCGGACGCGCAGGCTCAGCGGCCATGGCTCACGGGCCCAGCCGCTCCGCGGCATGTGGGATCCTCCCAGACCGGAGCACGAACCCGTGTCCCCTGCATCGGCAGGCGGACTCTCAACCTCTGCGCCACCAGGGAAGCCCCCAATTTTTAAATTAGATTAATTTTTAGTTTTTATTGGAGTAACATTGATACCATGTTGTGTATACTGCCAGTATAAAAAATCATTTTCATTTATACATATGGATATATCTATGCATGTTCGTCTTCTTTTCCCTTATAGGTCATTACAGAGTTATGATAGCCCTTCCTTGGTATACAGAGATCCTTGCTGAATATCTGTTTTATATGAAATAGCTTGTAATTGTTAATCCATCCTCCTAATTGATCCCTTGTCCCTTTTTGTCCCTTTGGGAACCATACATTTGCTTTTTAAGTCCCTGAGTCTGTTTATGCTTTGTAAATTATTTCAATGTGTGTATATTTAAATTCCAACTGTAAGTGAAATCGTATAATATTTGTCTTTGTGATTCTGACTCACTATACTCAGTGTATTTATCTTTAATTCTCTCTATGGTCGTGCAAATGGCATTATTTAATTCTTTTACATGTCAGAGTCATATACCCTTTTGTACATGTATCACATCTTTTTGATCTGTTCATCTGTCCCTGGGCATTTTGTATGTCTCCACATCTTGGGTATTGTAAATGGTGCTGCAGTGCACGCTTGGGTGCAGGGGTCTTTTCGAATTCTGGTTTTCTCCACATATACCCTTAAGGGTAGCACTGCCAGATCGTATGTTAGATCCCTCTTTACCTTTTAAAGACACTTCCGTAATGTTCTCTATAGTGGCTCTTACCATTTACATCCCACAAGCAACATAAAAATATTTCCTTTCTCCATGCACTCTCCACCATGTATTCCTTGTAAATTTGTGTGATGGCGTTTTAGACCAGTGCAAGCAGATCCCTCGTTGGAGTTTTGATTTGCATGTGTCTGCTAACTGCTATGTTGAGCATGTTTTTATGAGCTGTTCTTCTTCATAAACAGTGTTGAGTAGAACTGACCTGCTGAAATTGCCTTCTTGAAAGTCTAACCTTTTTTCAATTATTTTCGAACAGTTGGCCTGGACATTTTTTGAGAGCAAGTATCATTTAGAGCCCCGCAGTCCTTGTGAATGAATACAAAGTGCCCTTAAGCAAGCGTTTTGAGGTGCCTTCTGCCGGAAATGGCCACTAGGCGGCAGTATTTCCTCGGGCCCAACTGGTTCCCCCGGCTACCAGACACTAAAGGGAAATTCCGTTTGGGCCTTCTAAATTAGAGTGGAATGTGACAGTACAAACACCCAAATTTTGTGTCTCATTACCACATTTTTAATTAGATTAATTTTTATTTTTTATTGGAGTAGCACTGATACACAATGCTGTGTATTTTGTAGGTACAGATAATCTTTTCCATTATGCATACACAAATATCTATGCATCTTTGTCTTCTTTTCCCATATAGCTTTTTAGAGAGTGTTAGACCTCCCCGATGTACATCGGTCTTTTTTGAATAATTGTTCTATGGTGTGTATTTTTAGATTTCAACTATAAGTGGTATTAGTCTCTCTCATTCTGGCTTACTCTATTCCGTATGATTATCTTTAGGTTTATCTGTGTTCCTGCAAGTGGCATTATTTCATTTTTTACATGGAGGACTCATATTCCGTTGCGTACCTATATTACTTCTACTTTATCTGTTAATCTGGCTGTGGACATTTTGTTTGTCTCCATGTCTTTGTCATCAAATTTACTGTGATAAAAATGCAAATTAAATTTAAAAAAATACAAACGAGAAGTAATGAAACATAAACTATTGGGGATTTGTCCTGGCATTATTAAACTCTAACTTACAACCTAGGAACATGACTTCCAGGAAGGCTCTGTTGCCCTAGTATCCAGAGTTGGAAATTTAGAAATCATGCCAACTGTGGCCGTTTCCCACAACAGCAGCTTTAAAACCAGTGTTATGGGCCCCTTAATATTCACAACGACGGCAAGGCAGTAAATAACACCTGCCCACCCAAACTGTCCTGGGTCGGGAACTGACAAAAAATTACAAAACATGGCAAATTTTCAAGACAATAAATTAAAGAGGTCACTTTTACTCACACTTTTTTTTTAAGAAAGAAAGGAAATGAAGGAATGCTCAACATCATAATTTAAAAGAGACAATCAAATCCAAAGTACAAAAAAATTATCACCTCACACCAGTCAGAAAGGCCATGAGATAAACTTTACAAACAATAAATGCTGTAGGGGGTGTGGAGAAATGAGTACCCTTTAAGATGTTGGTGGGATGTAGACTGGTATCAGCTACTAATGAGAACAGAATGGAGTTTGGTTGAAAGTTAAATACTGAGCTGCCGTATGATCCGGCTGTCCCACTCCTGGGCATGTAACATGAGAAGGCCAGAATCAAAAAGACACAGGCACCCAAACGTCCACTTTAGGGAGATTTACAATAGCTAAAACATGGAGCAAACAAAATGTCCATCAACAGATGAATGGATAAAGAACAAGTAGTACATGTAACCAATGGAAACTTAGCCACAAAAAAGAATGAAAGACTGCCGTTTGCAGCACCACAGATGAGTACAGATAATTATACTAACTGAAATAAGTCAGAAAGAAAAAGAAAAATATCCTATGATATCGTTTGTAGGTGTTATCTGAAAATTGATACCACTAAACGTATTTCCACAGAGAAAGACACTCAAAGACTTAGGAAACAAACTTATGGTTACCCAAATGAAAAGGTGGGAAGAATGGATAAATTAGGATATTGGGGTTAAAACACATACACTAATAAATATAAAATATATATATCAAAACGACCTACCATATACTAAGTGAGGTCTACTAAACACCCTCTAATAACCTGCATGGGAACAGGCTCCGAAGATGAATAGGTAGTTGTATATGTGTAAATAAACCAGACTCTGTAACCCTAGAACAAACACAGCATTGTAATCAAATTTATTCCAATACAAAAGAAAAATTAAATTAAGAAAACAAGCTTTTGGGTTTGTCCTGGCACATTCCACTGTAATTTACAACCTAGGAACTTGACTTCGAGGAAGGTTCTGTTTCCTTAGTAACCAGAGTTGGGAATGGGGAAATCTTGCTGCCTTGTGGACATTTCCCACAAAAGCAGATTTAATTCCAGTGCTAATGGTCACTTAATATTCACAAGGACTGCAGGGCTGTAAATGACACCTGACCTCAAAAAATGTCCTGGTGTCGAAAATTGACAAAAAGTTTCAAAACAGGGCAAACTTTCAAGAAGATAATTTCACGAGGAAGATTTTTCTCACTGTCGTTTTAAAGGAAACAAAAGGGACATAGTTAATTGCTCAACATCACGATAATTAGAGCCATGCAAATCCAAACAAAAAAGAGGTATCAACTCACAACATGCAGAACAGCAATCAGCCAAAAGGTTACAAACAATAAATCCTGATGGGGTTGTGGAGAAATGCATACCCTCCCCTATGCTATTGGAGGTGTGAAAACTGGTAACAACCACTAACGAGAACAGAATGGAGGTGCCTTTAAAAGGTAAAAATTGAGCTACGATATGACCCAGCAGACCCACTACTGGGCCTGTAAACCAAGAAGACCCGAATGGATAAGGCAGAGGACCCAAAAGAGCACTGCAGCAATAGTTTCAATAGCCAAGAGCTGGAAGCAATCAGAATGACCATCGACACATGAATGAACAAAGAATAAGTGGAACATGTACACAGTGGAATATTAGCAAGAAAAAAGAATGAAACATTGCCCTTTGCAGCACCATAGGCGAAACCAAGACAATCATTCTCTGTGAAGTAAGTCAGAAAGAGAAAGACAAATATCCTATGATATCATTTGTAGGTGTTACCTAAAAATTGATATGAATGAACACATTTCCACAGAACAAGACACAGAGTTAGAAGACAAACTTATGTTTAACCAAAAGGAAAGGTGGGAGGAATGGATAAATTAGGATACTGGAGTTAACAAACATATACTAATACATGTAAAATATATAATCACAAAGACCACCGTGTACCAAGGAAGGTCTACTCAACACGCTGTAATAATCTACATTGGAAATAGATCTGAGGATGAATAGATATATGTATGTGTATAAATGAACCAGATTCTGTACACCTAGAACAAACACAACACTGTAATCAAATTTACTCCGATAGAAAATACAAATTAAATTTAAAAAACAAACGAGAGGGGGCTTCCCTGGTGGTGCAGTGGTTGAGAGTCCGCCTGCCGATGCAGGGGATGCTGGTTCGTGCCCTGGTCCGGGAGGATCCCACATGCCGTGGAGCGGCTGGGCCCGTGAGCCATGGCCGCTGAGCCTGCACATCTGGAGCCTGTGCTCTGCAACGGGAGAGGCCACAACAGTGAGAGGCCCATGTACCGCAAAAAAAAACCCGAGAAGTAATGAGACATAAGCTTTTGTGTTTTTCTCCCGGCACATTCCGCTCTATTTGATATCCTAGGAACAACTTCCAGGAAGGCTCTCTTGCCCTTGTAACCAGAGTTAGGAACGTAGAAATCCTGCCGCCTGGTGGCCATTTCCTGCAACAGCAGCTTTAAAACCAGTGCTAAGGGCCCCTTAATATTCACAAAGATTACAGTGCTGTAAAAGACACCTGTCCTCTAAAAATGTCCTACGGTCTACAGTTGACAAAAAAATCAAAATGGGACAAATTTTCAAGAGGAAAAATATCACAGGGTAAAAGCTACTCACTATTTTTTTTATTTTTTAAAAAAAAGGACATGGAAAAATGTAAACGTCACAAATACTTAGAGACATGCAAATCCAAACAACAAAGAGGTACCACCTCAACTCAGGCATAATGTCACCAGAAAAATGGCTACAAACAATAAATGCTGATGGGGTTGTGGAGAAATGCGTACCCTCCTATGCTGTTGGAGATACGTAAACTGGTAACAGCCATTAATGAGAACAGAATGGAGGTGCCTTTAAAAGGTAAAAATTGAGCTACCATATGATCCGGCAGACCCACTACTGGGCTTATAACCTGAGAAGACCAGAATGGAAAAGGCAGAGGAACCCAAACTAGCACTGCAGCAGTACTTACAATAGCCAAGACATGGAAGAAACCAAAATGTCCATCAAAACATGAATGGCCAAAGAATAAGTGGTACATGTACAAGGTGGAATAGTAGCATGAAAAAGAAATGAAACATTGCCCTTTGCAGCAACACAGATGAACCTAGAGATAATCCTACTACGTTAAGTCAGAAAGAGAAAGACAAATATCCTATGATATAATTTGTAGATGTTATCTAAAAATTGATAACAGTCAACATATTTCCACAGAGAAAGACACTCACAGGCTTAGAAGACAAACTTATGGTTAACCAAAAGTAAAGGTGGGAGGAATGGATAGATTAGGATACTGGAGTTAACATACAGATACTAATACGTGTAAAATATATAATCCCCAAAGACCACCGTACCAAGGAAGGTCTACTCAACACTCTGTAATAACCTACATGGCAACAGGATCTGAAGAAGAATAGATATATGTATAAATGAACCAGAGATTCTGTACACCTGGAACAAATGTAACACTGTTATCAAATTTACTCCGATAGAAAATTCAGATTAAATTAAAAAAACAAACGAGAAGTAATGAGCCATAAGCTTTTGGGGGTTTGCCCTGGCATATTCCACTCCAATTCACCAACTATGAACACCATTTGCAGGAAGGCTCCCTTGCCCTAGTAACCAAAGTTGGGAATGTAGAAACCGTCCGCCTTGTGGCCATTCCCCACAACAGCATCTGTAAATCCAGTGCTGATAGTCACTTAATATTCAAAAGGACTGCAGGGCTGTAAATGACACCTGCCTTCAAAAACTGTCCTGGGGTCGGGAATTGACAAAACATTTCAAAACAGGGAAAACTCTCAAGAAAATAATTTCAAGAGGAAAACTTTTCTCACTATTTAAAAAAAAAAAAAAGGACATGGAAAAATTCTCAACATCAGTCATAATTAGAGCCATGCAAATCTACACTAGAAAAAAATATCACCTCACATCAGACAGAATGGCCACCAGCAAAAAGTCTACAAACATTAAATACTGAACTTGTTCTGGAGAAATGCGTACCCTCTTTGCAGTTGGTGGGATGTAGTGTATTAACAGCCACTAATGAGAAAGAATGGAGGTGTCGTTAAAAGGTAAAAATTGAGTTACCATATGATCTGACCAACCCACTAGTGGGCCTATCAACCGAGAAGACCACAGTTGAAAAGACACAGGCACCTGAAAGTCCACTGCAGCAAGATATACGCTAACCAAGACATGGAAACAACCACAATGTCCATCGACACATGAATGGACAAAGAATAAGTGGTACATGTACACAGTGGAATAGTAGCGAGAAAAAAGAATGAAACATTGCCCTTTGCAGCACCATAGATGAGCCTTGAGATAATCATACTACGTGAAAAAAGTCAGAAAGAGAAAGACAAATATCCTGTGACATCATTTATAGGTGTCATCTAGAAATTGATACCAATGAACAAATTTCCACAGAGGTTTATTCTGTTAAATAAAAATTAAATTTAAAAAAAACAAGCAAGAAGTAATGAGACATAAGCTTTTGGGGGTTTGTCCTGGCACTTTCCACTCTAATTTACAACCTAGGAACACGACTTCCAGGAAAGCTTCTGTTTCCCTCATAACTAGAGTTGTGAATGTAGTAATCCTGCCGCCTTGTGGCCATTTCCTGCAACAGCAGCTTTAAACCTAGTGCTAATAGTCACTTCATATTCACAAGGACTGGTGGGCTGTAAATAACACCTGCCCTCAAAATATGCCCTGAGGGACTTTCCCTGGTGGCGCAGTGGTTAAGAACCCGCCTGCCAGTGCCAGGGCACACGGGTTCGAGCCCTGGTTCAGGAAGATCCCACATGCCGCGGAGCAAGTAAGCCCATGCGCCACAACTACTAAGCCTGCGCTCTAGAGCCCGCGAGCCACAACTACTGAGCCCACGCACCACAACTACTGAAGCCCGCATGCCTAGAGCCCGTGCTCCACAACAAGAAAGCCACTGCAATGAGAAGCCCACACACCTCAACGAAGAGTAGCCCCCCCTGGCCGCAACTAGAGAAAGCCCGCAAGCAGCAACGAAGACCCAGTGCAGCCAAAAATAAATAAATTTTTTAAAAAAATGTCCTGAGGTCGGTAACTGGACACAAAAATTCAAAACTCGGCAAATTTTCAAGAAGACAATTTCAAGACATAAATTTTACTCACACTGAGAAAAAAAAAAGGACATGGCAAAATGCTCAATATCACAAATTATTAGAGACATGCAAATCCTAACTACAAAAAGTAGGGGAGAAGGAAGGAGACACAAGCCCTTGGGTGTTTGTCCAGGCACATTCCACTCTAATTTCCAATCAGGAAAAGGACTTTCCCTAAGGCTCAGTTTGCCCCAATTACCAGAGTGGGGCATACAACAACAACATGAAAACTGGTTCTTGGGGGCCCTGGATATTCATAAGGCCCTTGAGGCTGTAAATGACAGCCTGTAAATGACAGGCTGAAAATGACACCTGTGTCTCAGGGATAGTTATGGAAAACAAATTCAAAACCAGGCAGGATTCAGGAACCAGATATCAAGATGTAAATTTCCCACACAGTGATTTTATATATATTTTTTAAAGTGCACCAGAAGCTACTCAACATCGGAAATTGTCGGTTAATGCAAAAAAAGGTATACCTAATTGTAGGCTAATGCAAAAAAGGATACCTAGAATGAGGTATCACCTCTCACCAGTCAGAATGACCATCACCACAAAGTCTCAAAAAAAGAAATGCTGGAGAGAGGTGAAGAAAAGGGAACCTTGTTACACTGTTGCTGGGAATGAAATTTGCTAACAGGCACTCTGGAGAACATTATGAAGGTTCCTTAAAAATAGAAAAATAGGGCTTCCCTGGTGGCGCAGTGGTTGAGAGTCCGCCTGCCGATGCAGGGGACACGGGTTCGTGCCCCGGTCCGGGAAGATCCCGCATGCCACAGAGTGGCTGGGCCCGTGAGCCATGGCTGCTGAGCCTGCACGTCCGGAGCCTGTGCTCCGCAACAGGAGAGGCCACAACAGTGAGAGGCCCGCATACCACAAAAAAAAAAAAAAAAAAAAAAAAAAAAAGAAAAATAGAGCTACCTTAGGATCCAGCAAATCCACTCCTCGGTGTAAATCTGGGGAAAACCAGAAATCGACAAGACACATGCACCACAACATTCACTGTAGCACTGTTTACAAGACCCTAGACTTGAAAGCAACGAAAGTGTCCATTGAAGGATGAATGGATAAAAAAACACGTTGTACATATATACAATGGAATATTACTCAACTATGAAATGAATGAAATAAGGTCATTTGCAGCAACTGGGATGGACCTTGATATACTAAGTGACATAAATCAGACAGAGAAAGGTAAATTTCATATGATATCACTTAGAGGTAGAATCTAAAAACTGATACAAATGAACTAACTTACAAAACAGAAACAGAGTCACAGATTTAGAAAACAAACTTATGGCTACCAATGAGAAAGGTGGGGAGGAGGGATAAATTAGGAGGCTTAAATTAGCATACATATTCTTTTTTTTTTTTTTTTAATTTTTTTTTTATTTTATTTTACAAATTTAATCAGTTATACATATACATATGTTCCCATATCCCCTCCCTTTTGCGTCTCCCTCCCACCCTCCCTATCCCACCCCTCCAGGCGGTCACAAAGAACCGAGCTGATCTCCCTGTGCTATGCGGCTGCTTCCCACTAGCTATCTACCTTACGTTTGGTAGTGTATATATGTCCATGCCGCTCTTTCACTTTGTCACAGCTTACCCTTCCCCCTCCATATCCTCAAGTCCATGCTCTAGTAGGTCTGTGTCTTTATTCCTGTCTTACCCCTATGTTCTTGATGACATTTTTTTCTTAAATTCCATATATATGTGTCAGCATACAGTATTTGTCTTTCTCTTTCTGACTTACTTCACTCTGTATGACAGACTCTAGGTCCATCCACCTCATTACAAATAGCTCAATTTCATTTCTTTTTATGGCTGAGTAATATTCCATTGTATATATGTGCCACATCTTCTTTATCCATTCATCCGATGATGGACACTTAGGTTGTTTCCATCTCCGGGCTATTGTAAATAGGGCTGCTATGAACATTTTGGTACATGTCTCTTTTTGAATTATGGTTTTCTCAGGGTATATGCCCAGTAGTGGGATTGCTGGGTCATATGGTAGTTCTATTTGTAGTTTTTTAAGGAACCTCCATACCGTTCTCCATAGTGGCTGTACCAATTCACATTCCCACCAGCAGTGCAAGAGTGTTCCCTTTTTTCCACACCCTCTCCAGCATTTATTGTTTCTAGATTTTTTGATGATGGCCATTCTGACTGGTGTGAGATGATATCTCATTGTAGTTTTGATTTGCATTTCTCTAATGAGTAAAGATGTTGAGCATCCTTTCATGTGTTTGTTGGCTGTCTGTATATCTTCTGTGGAGAAATGTCTATTTAGGTCTTCTGCCCATTTTTGGATTGGGTTGTTTGTTTTTTTGCTATTGAGCTGCATGAGCTGCTTATAAATTTTGGAGATTAATCCTTTGTCAGTTGCTTCATTTGCAAATATTTTCTCCCACTCTGAGGGTTGTCTTTTCGTCTTGTTTATGGTTTCCTTTGCTGTGCAAAAGCTTTGAAGTTTCATTAGGTCCCATGTGTTTATTTTTGTCTTTATTTCCATTTCTCTAGGAAGTGGATCAAAAAGGATCTTGCTGTGATTTATGTCATAGAGTGTTCTGCCTATGTTTTCCTCTATAGCATACATATTCTTATATAGAGAAAATAGATAATAAGGACCTACTATATAGCACAGGGAATATGACTCAACAGATTCTAATAACTGAAAAAGAATATGTAAGAATGTTATGAATCCAAAAAAGAATACCTAGATGTCTTTGTATAAGTGATTCCAGTTGCTGTACTCAAAAGAGGAACACAACTTTGTAAGTCAGCTATACTCCACTATACAATAAAAATAAAATTCAAAAAAAAAAAAGAGAGAGGGCTTCCCTGGTGGTGCAGTGGTTGAGGGTCCGCCTGCTGATGCAGGGGACACGGGTTTGTGCCCCGGTCCGGGAAGATCCCACATGTCGCAGAGCGGCTGGGCCCATGAGCCATGGCCGCTTGGCCTGCGCGTTTGGAGCCTGTGCTCCACAACGGGAGACGCCACAACAGTGAAAGGCCCACATACCGCAAAAAAAAAAAAAAAGAGAGAGAGAGAGAAATAGTTTCTAAATTGCTTCAGGAGCAGTGCCCCAAACTGGCGTCACATCCCTGGAGCCAGAGCCAGAACGGGTTTGGGTCCCAAGGCTGCACTGTCATTGGGCTGAGAGAGTTGGGGAGACAGTGCCAGCAAATGAGGGGCCCCTGGAATTGTACTGGCTGACCCCACTACATAGATCCAAAATCTCCAAGGCCAGGCAAGCCGCCCTACTGCTAAAACATGGCTCAGACACCCAATGGATGGTGGATACCCTGGGCTGGAAGAGATTTAAAAAGTCACCTGGTCTCCCCATCTGCTGGTGTTGGGGTTCGCACCTCTAGCCTTTTTTTTAGAGTCGTCCCACCAGCTGAAGACAGTACCCTCAACAGCCAGTTTTGCATGGCTTGGAATTTGTCCGGGGGAGGGAGATGCAGGGGAAGGTGGGTAAGGAATGAGACACAAGCCCTAGGGTCTTGGACAGGCACATTCCACTCTAATTTCCAATCAGGAAAAGGACTTTCCCTAAGGCTCAGGTTGCCCCAATTACCAGAGTGGGGTATGAAGAAATCCTGCCTCTTTGTGGCCAATTCCCAAAACGACAAATTGAAAACCGGTGCTTGGGGGCACTGCATAGTCACAAGGCCCTCGAGGCTGTAAATGCCACTTGCATCTTGGGGTTAGTTATCGAAAATGACTTCAAAACAGGGCAGAATTTCGAGAAGCAGATATCAAGATGTAAATTTCATTCACAGTTTTTTTTTTTAAAACCCACCAAAACCTGCTCAACATCGCAAATTCTACGGAAATGCAAAAACACTATAAGGAGGTATTACCATTGAGGCAGGACGACCATCAGCACAAAAGTCTAAAGGAAGAAATGCTAGAGAGTACGGGGAGAATATGGAACCATGACACACTGCTGCTGAGAATGTAAATTGCTAACTGCCACTCTGAAGAACAGTATGAGATTCCTTAAAAATCGAAAAATAGAGCTACCAGAGGGTCCAGCAATTCCACTCCTGGGTGTAAACTGGGGAAAACCAGATTTCGAAAAGATACATGCACCCCAACATTCACTGTAGCACTGTTTCCAAAAGCCTAGACTAGGAAGCAAGGAAAGTGTCCATCGAAGGATGAGTGGATAAAGAAGATGTGGTACTTATGCACAATGGAATATTACACAACCATGGATATGAATGAAATAAGGCCAGTTGCAGCAACTCAGGTGGACCTATATACAATCATACTAAGTGACATAGACAGAGACTTATAATATCACCTAGGTGGAATCTAAAAATGGATGCAAATGAACTAACTTACAAAACAGAAACAGAGTCACAGATTTAGAAAACAAGTTTATAGCTACCAAAAGGGAAAGGTGAGAAGGGGGGAGGCATAAACCAGGACAATGAAATTAGCATACATACACTTCCATAGAGAAAAGAGATAATCGATAAGAACCTACTGTATAGCACATAGAACTCGACTCAACACACTGTAATCACCAGTAAAGAATACATAAGACTGGTAAGAATCTGAAAAAGAATATATAGATGTCTCTCTGTAAGTGAATCAAGTGGATGTACACCAGAAATAAACACAGCATTGTAAGTCAGCTATACTCCACTATAAAAATAGAGATAAATTACAAAAAGAGAGAGAGGGAAATTCTTACGAAATTCATTCAGGGGTGGTGACCCAACCTGGCGTCACATCATCTAGACCCAGAGCTGGCTAGGGTCCTAAGGCTGGACACTCCTGGGGCTGAGTGACCTATGAGGATGTGCCAGCGAATGCAGCCCCATTGGAGTTGTACTGCCTGGTCCCCACTCCATGGGTCCCAAATCTCCAGGTGCAGGGGAGCCAACCTACAGCCAAACATGCCTGTGACCCCAAGGATGGTGGACTGTCTGGTTGGGAAGAGTTTGGAAAAGTCGCCTCATCTCCACATCTCCTGGTGGTGGGGTTCCCCCCCACCAGCCTCTTTCCTTAAACTCTCCTCACCTGGGGAAGACAGCACCCTCAGCAGCCGGTTTTGCACGGCTTGGAATTTGTCTGGGGAAGGGGGGGAAGTGGGGGAAGGGGGGAAGGAATGAGACACAAGCTCCGGGTGTTTGGACAGGCACATGCCACTCTAATTTCCAATCAGGAAGAGGGCTTTCCCAAAGGCTCAGGTTGCCCCAGTAACCAGAATGGGGCTTGAAGCAATCCTGCTGCGCTGTGGCAGGTTCCCAAAACAAGTTGAAAACCGGTGCTCAGGGACACTACAATTCACAAAGCCTACAGGGTTGTAAATGACACCTATCCTCCACAAACGTCTTGGGGTAAGTAATCGAAAAGGACTTGAAAACAAGGCAGAATTGCAGGAACCAGATTGCAAGAGGTAGATTGGACTCGCCTTTAAAGCACATGAAAAGCTGCTCAACATCACCAATGATTCAGCTGGCCAAAAAGGGTGTACTGGTTTTTCCTTAATATACTAAGTAATTAAATGACAAACTGATGTTTTCTCTAAGTAACAAACTGACGCTGACCCTACTAAGGCCTTGATGCTGTCCCTAACTGAGGCCCTGACACTGAGCCTAAATCCCTGAGCTGTCCCTCATCGTCCTCAACCTATCCCTAGGTAACGACCTGATGCTCTTCCCTAGCTTTCGCCCTGATTCTGTCCCTAACTAATGAACTGACACTCTTCCTAAGGCTCAGATGCCATACCTAACTAACACTCTGGTGCTGACATTAACTAAGGCCCTGACACTGTCCCTAACTAAGGCCCTGACAGTGCCCCTAACTATCACCCTGAACTGGTCCCTAACTAATAGCCTGGTGCTGCCTGAAGGTAATGTCCTGAGACTGTCCCTAACTAATGTCCTGACACTGTCCCAAACTATTACCTTGATGCTCTCCCTAACTAAGGCCCTAACACAGTCCTTATCTAAGGCCCTGATGCTGTCCCTATCTCCCTGAATCTGTCCTTAACTAACGACCTGATGCTGTCTATAAGTAATGAGCTGACACTGTCCCTAACCATCACCCTGATGCTGTCTCTAACAAAAGCCTGACACTGACCTAAGTCCCTGATGCTGTCCCCTAGTATTGCCCTAATCCTGTCTCTAAGTAATGACCTGATGCTGTCCCCAAATAAAGTACTGATGTTTTTCCCCAGCTCTAGCCCTGACGCTGTCCTTAACTAATGACCTGATGTTATCTGTAAGTAATGACCTGATGCTGTCCCTAACACCCGACATTGTTGTGAACTATTGCCCTGATACTGTCCCTCACTAGAGCCTGATGCTAACCCTAAAAGTCCCTGACACTGTCTCTATTGCCCTGAACCTGTCCCTAAGTAACAAGTTGATGCTTCCTCTAAGTAACAAACTGATGTTGTCCCTAAATAAGGCCCTGATGCAGTCTGTAACTATCACCCTGAAACTGTCCCTAGGTAACGACCTGAGGCTCTTCCCTAGCTATTGCCCTGACACTGTCCCTAACTAACACCCTGATGCTGTCCCTAACTAAAGTGTTGATACTGGCCCTAACTATCACTCTGAACCTGTCCCTAACTAACAACCTGATACTGTCTGTAGGCAATGACCTGATGCTGTCCCTAACAAAGAATCTGAGACTGTGCCTTACTAAGACCCTAACACTGTCACTTACTAATGCCCTGACACTCCCTAACTAATAACCTGAAGCTGTCCTTCACTAATGCCTGATGGTGAACCTAAGGCCCTCACGCTGTCCCTAAGTAAGGGCCTGATGCTGTTATTAACTAAAGCCCTGATGCTGTTCCTAACTATCTCCCTGAACCTCTCTCTAACTAATGACCTGAGGCTGTCTCTAAGTAATGGCCTAATGCTGTCCCTAACCGATGCCTGATGCTGTCGCTAACTATTGCACTGATTCTGTCCCTAACTAAAGCCCAATGCTGACCCTAAGTCCCTGATGCTGTCTCTAAATGTCCCCCTGAACCTGTCACTAAATAATGACCTGACAAAGTCCCTAACACTTGAGGCAGTACCTAACTAAATTCCTGATGTTGTTCCCTAAGCTCTCGCCCTGACCCTGTCTCTAAATAATGCCTGTAGCTGTCCCTAACTATTGCCCTGATGCTGTCCCTAATTAAAGCCTTACCATGTCCCTAACTAATGCCCTGACGCTATCCCTAATGATCATCCTGATCTGACCATAAGTCCCTGATGCACTCTATAACTATTGCCCTGAACCTGTTCCTAAATAACGACCTTTCCCTGTTCCTAACTAAATTCCTGATGCTGTTCCCTACCTATCCCTCTGAACATGTCCCTCAGTAAGGAACTGATGGTATCCCTAACTAAAGACCACATGCTGTCCCCTAGCTATCACCTTGAACACATCCCTAAGGGCCTAACGCTGTCCCTAACCCTAACCCTGAGACATGACTATGTCCCTGATTCTGTCCCTAATAAGCACTTTAAACCTGTCTCTAAGTAATGACCTGATGCTGTCCCTAAGTCCTGATGCTGTTCCCTAGCTTTAGCCCTGATGTTGCCCTTAACTAACCACCCGACAATGTCCCTAACTATCATCCTGATGCTGTCCATAACTAAAGCCTGATGCTGACCCTAACTATTGCCCCGATGCTGGTCTGAACTAAAGCCAGATGCTGACCCTAAAGAAGTCTCTGACACTGTCTCTATTGCCCTGAACCTGTCCCTAAATAAAAACCAGATGTTTTCTGTAAGTAAAGAACTGAAACCTAACTTAAGGCTCTGACGCTGTCCCTAACTGTCACCCTGAACCTGTCCCTAGGTAACGACCTGATGCTCTTCCCTAGCAATCACCCTGTCACTGTCCCTAACTAATGCCCTGAACTGTTCCTAACTAAGTCCCTGATGCTGTCCCTAATTAATGTTCTGATGCTGGTCCTAACTAGCACCTTACTCTGACCCTACCAAAGGCCCTGTTGCTGTCCCTAAGACCCTGACGCTGTCCCTAACTCAGACCCTGATGCTGTCCCTAACTAATGACCTGAAGCTGTCCATAATTAATGCATGATGCTGAACATAAGGTCCTGATGCTGCCCCTAACTATCTCCCTGAACCTTTCCCTAACTAACGACCTGAGGCTGTCTGTAAGTAATGACATAATGCTGTCCCTAACTAACACAAATTCTAATGAGAAAACACCCACTCTCATCACCCTCTTGGGCATCAGCACAAGGCAGGAATCAGCTGCATTCTTTATTTATCCCTCCCATTTTTCCAGAACCTTTCCTTCAAGGAGAAATCTCTGGGCTCTGCAGGAACTATGAGTGGTGACCATCAGGTAAATCTGAGACTGAAAAGCAAGAGACAGGGGAGGAGATGAGAATTGGTGATGGGGAGAAGCAGGGAAGTCCACATCCAGTCTCAGGCTGAGAGTCTGGGTTAATCTCCAACGAAGGTAAGGACCACCAGGAGCTAAGCCCCACTGGCTTTGTCACCTGGTGTGGGGATTGGGGACAGCCAAACCACCATGGCCACTCTCAGAGAAGTAAAGAAGGTGAGAGGGCACCCCTGGCAGCCAGATTGAAAGTGGTCACTGCTATGAAATAAGATGCCCTTTTCAGAAAAGCAAAGGATGTTCTCTTCGTTCTCAAAGACTTGCAAATACTCTGTGTTCTTCCAGAGGCATGCTGAAGCCTTCAGCGTTTGAGGGCAGTAATGGAAGGAATCTGGGCTCAAAACAATCCAGCACTCACTCCTTGAGGGTGCTGAGGATGACCAGTGTTCACCCCTTGGGTGCTGTGGGGCCTGAAATCCCCTTATCACCTAGGACGGGAGGGGCCACACACACACTCCCCTGGACCAGCACGGGGCTGGGCTTGTGGGCTACAGACCTTTATCAGATACATGATTTGCAAACATCTTGTGCAATTTTGGATGGTGGATTATCTTTTTCCTTGCTCCCTTTATTCACAGCAGTTTTTCGTTTTGAGGAAGTCCAATTCATCTATTTTGTCTTTTGTTGCTTGTGCTTTTGGTAGCAGATCTAGGAAATCATGGCCAAATCCAAGGTCATGAAGATTTACTCTCATGTTTTATTCTCCGAGTTTTATAATTTTGGTTCTTACATCTAGGCCTTTGATCCATTTTGAGTTGATTTTGTATACAGGAGGAGGTAAGGGTCCAACTTTATTCTTTTGCATGTGGGTATCCCATTGTCCCAGCACCTGTGCTAATGGTTTGGGAGAAAATATTTGCAAATGATGCAACGGACAAGGGCCTAATTTCCAAAATATACAAACAGCTCATACAACTCAAAAAAAAAATCAAAAAATGGGTAGAAGCTCTAATTAGACATTTCTCCAAAGAAAACATACAGATGGACAATAGGCACATGAAAAGATGCTCCACATCGCTAATTATCAGAGCAATGCAAATCAAAACTACGATGAGGTACCACCTCACACTGGTCAGAATGGCCATCATTAAAACGTCTACAAATAACAAATGCTGGAGGGGGTGTGGAGAAAAGAAAACCCTCCTACACTGTTGGTGGGAATGTGAATGGTGCAGTCACTATGAAAAACAATATGGAGGTTCCTCAAAAAACTAAAAATAGAGTTGCCATATGAACCAGCAATCCTACTCCTGGGCATATATCCAGACGAAACTATAATTCAAAAAGATATACACCACTATGTTCATAGCAGCACTATTCACAATAGCCAAGACATGAAAACAACCTGAATGTCCATCAACAGAAGAATGGATAAAGAAGATGTGGTATATATATATACACACACACAATGGAATGCTACTCAGCTATAAAAAAAAAGAGTGAAATAATGCCATTTACAGCAACATGGATGGACCTAGAGGTTATCATACTAAGTGAAATAAGTCAGACAGAGAAAGACAAATACCACATGATATCATTTATATGTGGAATCTAAAATGAGACACAAATGAACATATCTACCAAACAGAAACAGATTCATAAATATAGAAAACAGACTTGTGGTTGCCAAGGGGAAGAAGCAGGGAGGGATCAATTGGGAGTTTGGGATTAGCAGATGCAAACTATTATATATAGGATGGATAAACAACAAGCTCGTACTGAATAGCATAGGGAACTCTATTCAATATCCTGTAATAAACCATAATGGAAAAGTATATGAAAAAGAGTATATATATTTATATATCTATATATCTGAATCACTTTGCTGTACAACAGAAATTAACACAACATTGTAAAGCAACTATACTTGAATAAAATAAATTTTTAAAAAATTAAGTTGAGGGCTTCCCTGGTGGCGCAGTGGTTAAGAACCCACCTGCCAATGCAGGGGACACGGGTTCGAGCCCTGGTCCGGGAAGATCCCACATGCCATGGAGCAGCTAAGCCTGTGCGCCGCAACTACTGAGCCTGTGCTCTAGAGTCTGTGAGCCACAACTACTGAGCCGCGTGTCACAACTACTGAAGCCTGCACACCTAGAGCCCGTGCTCCACAACAAGAGAAGCCACCTCAATGAGAAGCCCATGCACCACAACAAAGACCCAATGGAACCAAAAATAAATAATAAATAAATTTAAAAAAATTAAGTTGAGATTATAAAAGTGGCTTCAAACTAATTGGTATAAAGTAGGCCTTATTCCTCTTGTCCTTTCATACTGGGACAAATGTATAAATAGACAGAAACTAAACCAGGATTTCTCCAGTCTGAACTCATATCACAGAGAACTTTAATTGTTGAAAAAACCATGAACACCAGTTACACCATTGGGATGTCCTGACGCAGTATCAAGGTTGTAAAGGTTGTATCAAGGTTGTATCAAGCCTGCAGAATCCACTAAATATGGAAATTCAAACTGAAATGAAGCCAAATATCCCATGACTTCTCCAAAACTAGTTATACGACAATCAACTGGAAACCATATACAATCAAATGAATGTAGACAGAAACAACTATATCCTTCCTTTTTTTTCTTTTTAGATGAGGATGGTATTTAAGGTGATGTCTTGGGCCATTTCAGGGAGTTACTCAATTTCCTGGGTCTCTCCCGTGCACACAGGAGGTACACATGTCATTTAACTTGTTTGTGCAACTATGTGAAGATAGTTAATACCACAAAACTGTATACTTAAAATGAATTAAATGTTAATGTCATGTTTTGTATTTTTAATAACAATGAAAAAAAAAGCGTGATGCTGATATTTTTTACAACATAAATGAACATTAAAAACATCCTTAGTGGAAAAAAGCCATACAGAAAAGGCCACCCAGATCCCATATTTATCTTGTCTGCTTTAAATCCATCAAGGTTGTCCAAATGAGGGAAAAACTCAGTAATGGTTCTAGAAAAAGAAAACTAGATCAGGATGGAAAAAGACATTTTCATACAGTTGGGACAGCAGGTGAAAGTTGATGTGGGCCTGTGTATTAAATTATAATGTGGAAATCATGATTTCCTCATTTAGGGGTTATGTGCTAGTTCCTCAGGAGAATGTCCCTGTTCTGGGTAAAACACACTGAGCATTTTGTGTGAAGTGGCAGATGTGAGTACTTTTTGCCATTACTGAAAAGTTTTCCGTACACTTTAAATTACTGGAAAGTGAATTACTTTTCCAAACAACCATGTCAATACCATACCAGAAAATCAGATAAGACAGCCATCAAACTTTATTATAGAGGCCAAGACTTACCCAGACCAAGTTCAACCAAAGTTGTGATACTTATTTCCCTTGTACACATGATGTTAAGAGGCACCATGGGAAGGGTATATTAGTAGCTACCATGTTTTGGGTCCTGTGGATTACCTGGGATGCAGTAGAAACAGTGACCTTTTAGCATTACAATTTTTCACATTACTTCAAAAAACATGTTAAAAAAAATCAGTAAAGTTGCAAAGTATGGAATCAATATGCACAAATCAGTTTTGTTTCTATACACTAATAACAAACGATCAGAAAAATTAAGAAAAGAATCCCATTTACAATTCCATCAGAAAGAACAGTTTAGGAATAAATTTAACCAAGGACATGAAAGACCTATACTCAGAAAACTATAGGACACTGATAAAGAAATTGAAGACACAATAGAAAACAATATTCCATGCTCATGCATCAGAAAAATTACCATCATTAAAATGTTTATTCTACCCAAAGCCATCAACAAACAGTGCCAGGAAAACTAGACACCAGACTCCAAAGAACGACACTGGTCACCATCTACACTGCACAAAAACTAACTAAAAGCCCACAAGGTTCCATATTAAACCCTTTCTCTCCTGAGTCCCCTGAAGATGCACCCCACCCACCCAGCAGTCAGCTGCACTGGAAGTTTCTCCCCACTTGCTCATTTCTTCCTCTTGTGGCATCTCCTCACCATTGGGTCCTGAGAAAACCCAGCTCCTGTCAGTGTGGACACTGCCCCATGGTCCAGAAACCTAAGCCCTGACGGGAGACAAAGCTCCTTGTCCACTTGTCATGGAGCAAAGTCTGTGGGCAGGATGCACCTGTGCCCGCAGGGTCAGAGAGGTGGGTTCAGCGCCCCCTGTGGGACATCAGAGAAGTGCCGGGAGCACCACACTCAAACCCAGAGGCCTCATCCCAAATGCAGTTCTGCTGTATGTACTAAGTTTGAAAATCCAAACTGAAATGGAGCCAAGTATCTCACTGTATCTTCTCAAAAGATAGTTAAAGAACAATTAATTAGAAACCATATGTAATGAAATGAATGTAGACACAAACTTTACAATTTAAACCAAAATTCACTCAAAATTGCCCATAGACAAATTTAAATTACCAAACTATAAAAATTCTAGAATCTGAGAACAGAAGAAAATCTACATGACCTTGGGTCTGGTGATCCATTTTAAAACACACAACACCAAAAGTCTATCAACAAAAGAAAAATAATTAATAATGTAGACTTTATAAAATTAAAAATTTCTACTCTATGAAAGACCTTATTCAGAAAACCACAAACTGGAAGAAACTATTTCCAAAACACATATCTGATTAAGGATTTGTACGCAATTAAAACTTGGTAAAGATTGAAACACACACCTGGCTAAAGAAGATAAACAGTAAATAAGCATACAACAATATACTCAAGATGCTGGTGGAATGAATGTACAACCTACTTTAGAAGACAGTTTGGCAGTTTTTTCCAAATCTAAACAGTCTCACCTTACGATCCAAGAAGAATACCTCTTGTATTTAGACAACTGTTTTGAAAAACTGTTCAAACAAAAACTAGCATTAAGTAATGCACAGCAGCTCTATTCATAATGGCTAAAAACTTAAAGATATCAGGATGTCCTTCTGTAAATGAATTCATAAGCAAATTAAAGGACATACATCTCAAGGGGAGCAGAATACACCACCCTAAAATACGCCCATTTGACAAAAGGATTATTTTGGACTGATTAATTAAAAAAATAGCAGACCCAGGAGAATCCTTGAAAACCAAGTAGAAAATGCCCTTTTATGAAGTAAAT
The DNA here is from genome assembly GCF_025265405.1 of Mesoplodon densirostris. Classification (NCBI taxonomy): domain Eukaryota; kingdom Metazoa; phylum Chordata; class Mammalia; order Artiodactyla; family Ziphiidae; genus Mesoplodon; species Mesoplodon densirostris. The sequence goes on from NC_082664.1 coordinate 154,750,348, forward strand.
TTACATTTACTAAGGATATCTCCATTTGTAAGGGTGTGTCCTTCTCTGGATCAGGAATTGAATGATGACTAAATATCAAGAAAAATTTGTCAATGGAATAGGCCTGGATGTAAATCTGCATAACAACCATACCCTTGTTTACTGTGCTTTGCCTAATAATCTCCCTTAAATGGCTTCCTCCATTCCCTAACATCTTTCTTTTGTTCTCAGCTGAAGGTAGCATTTAAGGTAATGGCTTGGGCCATTTCAGGGAGTGACTCAGTTTTCCTGGGTATCTTTCAAGTATACAGGAGGTATGCATGGTATATATTAAACTTCTTATTGTTTTTCTCCAGTTCATCTCCCTTTCATTACAAGGGGGGTCCCAATGAAGAACATAGAAGAGTAGAGGGAAAATTATTTTCCCTCTCATAAAATGCAATGCAATAGCATTCGGAGATATAAAGGAATGAACCATCAACCCATGCAAAAAAAAAAAAAAAAAAAGGATAAATCTAACACATTGCTAAGTCAAAGAATCCAGTCTGAAGTGCTACACACTGTGTGACCTCATTTATATGACGTTCTAGAAAAGGCAAAACAGACATGGTAAACAGTTCATGGAATATGTGGTTGAAATAGTCCATATGATACTTTAGTGGTGAATACCTGTCATTATGCATTTGTCTACATCCACAGATTTTTACAACCCAACAAGTAAATTATAATCTATTCAAATTTATTTACTTAGGATATGGGAGTGTCAAAGACTGGAGTACAGAATATAACAAAGAATCTAACTGATTTAGAAATGTATGAAAAAAACTCACTGTTGGTGGCGGAGTTACAGACAAAGGTTACAATATCCATGTCATAACAGATCAGGTTGGAGACATCAGTATAAACTATCTTTAGCCTAATAGAGATACACATAGTTCCACATGGAAATCTTTATAATTATGTGTATATGTATAGGCTGGGATACGTGCATATATTTCCATGCATTGTCAGCTGAGCCTATTTAGCTCCCACATGTAAGTTTTTAATACTATTCTCTAATAAAAGGAACAAGGGCTCTTTGAAGAACGGGCTGATACTAGGACTGAGACAGTAAATCTGTGAAGCAGGATAATCTTAAAATATCAGAAAGTAAAAAAGTACCAAAAAAAAAACACACACTTAAGAAAAATTATGTAAAATGAGAACAGGAGCAAATGGAAAAGGCTCTCAAAAACCAAGGCAAGAATGAACTAAACAGTCTAATAATGCAATACTGGATTATAACCAGAAGTTTACAATAATTGTTTACATGTCCAAAAAAAATTACACAGTTTTCTATGAATGGTGTTAAATAGAAATCTCCTATGCAGAAAGATTCTAAACAATTCACATAGACACTCAGCTATCCATCAAGGATGTGAAGCTAACTCCCCTCTCCTCAAGTGTGGGTTCTGCATTATGACTTCCTCCTAAATAAGACACACAGGATGGACATGGGAAAAAATTAACCTCACTGTGGGAAAACTTGACAAACACTACCTCAGCTAGGTGGCCAAATTTAAGAATATAAGTGATGAATTCCCTTGAGAGCCTGTTCTCTTGATATATAGTGAAGAGGAAGCACTTTACCTCTGTAATCTGCATTTTCAAAAGCCAAGTCTAATCACAACAAAAACACCAAGAAAATCCCAGTGCAGGGCAGTCTACAAAATACCTGACCAGTCCTCCACCACACTGTCAAGGTCATAGAAACAAGTAGAGTCTGAGCAACTGTCAAGGCCCAGGAGAGACTAAACAGACATTATGACCACATGTCCTTTGTGATCCTGGAACAAGGAAAGGTATAACAAAGGGAACATGAATATAGACTTCAGTTAATAATAAAGTATCAATATTTGTTCATTATTTGTGATGATTCTGTAGAAGATTAGACAGGAAAAATTAAAAGTCAAATAAGAGAAACCTATTGTAACAAACTGGAAATCTAGAGGAAACAGGTGATTTCTTTGTAAAAACACATTACCAAAATGGACCCTAAATTAAGGAAAATACAAAAAGACTAATTAAACACTGAGGAACCTCTTCCCCCTACTGGTTATCCTCTATCACTGTTTCAGGGTCCCCCTCTCCCAGGACAGGGAGGGAACAGGCACAGAGCTGTTTGGCAGCTCCCCAAATATCTGACCCCACCCAGTATCTTCATCTCCCCCAGCCATGCCCCACCCAGTGAGGACACCTGAGGTGGATCAGGGATTTATTGATTCAGATGTGTCAACTAGGACTTTTTTTTATTCCCAGTGACTGGACACACTTACTGAAGTAAAATAAATTAGTATTTATTGTAAGGGTAGAAATAAATTAATACCGGCAAGTGGCAAGTTTAAGAATGGGTTTGGACCTGGCAGGTCCAGTGACTCATACTATCTCGGTGTGGTCTTGCTCCTTTCCAAAACTCTGTCCTGCTCAGTGCCTTTGGGTGATGCCATTCACAGGCACAGTCTCTCTCACTGCCCTTGGGCCAACAGCAATTCTAGGCTGACAACCACTCACCATCCTTTTTCCTAGAAAGAGCTTCTCCTTTTCTTGGATACCAAGAAAAGTCATGGTTTTAAATTCCTTTGGCCTGGCTTGGGTTACATTCTCACCCTTGACCCATCACAGGAACCAGAAGATGGAAAATGGGACTGGCTAGATGTGGGTTGTAAACCCATCTTCGAGCTGGGTGGAACGTGGGGTCATTCTTCTGGAACTGTTTGGACTGGAAGCAGGTGAGATGTAATTCCCAAAGGAAAACTGAGGCACTAGACTTGGGCATGAGAACAGATGCTGGTTGAGAGAAAGCAGCAGATTCTATGTCAATGACAGCTCACTGCACAGCACCCTTTTTCCAAAAGGAAAAAAGGGGTTCACTTAGGGTCAGGGGCTGCAGCTACTCATCCAGTGTGCTCTTACTGCCCTCTCAAGACTGCAAGAAGTTCTTTCACTTGCTGAAAAGGCAGGATCATTGTTGGTGGTAAACTCAAGCCTCCTGCCTTGGGCATCAGGTCCTCACATCTCAGGGTTTGGCCCAGGATAGCCTATGTGCCCTCAGAAGACACAGAGACCTCATTCCTGCCCCCGAGAGGTGGGAACCCTTGAGTCATGCCATCTCCCTGGCCATATTAATTACCCACCCCTGAAGAACAAAGCTGCTCATTTTCCAGTTTCTTCTCTCTCCTTTACCAAGGGAAGAAACCAAATGCTAGGGTGGTAAGGAAACTCTTGTGCAATGAAGTAATGGGAGGTTCAAGAATTATTCCAGGCCATGGAACCCATAATTGGCAGGCTTTCCAGAGGCCACATGGATGCATATGGCTCTCCAAGACCATGCAGCCTCAGTATGAACCTCCCATTGGGAGGTCCAGTTACTCCCATATCTTTGATTCTTAATGACTATGAATGTCAAAAATTCTAACAACTGAAGGGACAAAGGATGGCAGGGCCATGGTCTGCTGTATGGTTGTTGTGTCAGGGACACACTCAAATGTTTAGTGTTATTACCTCTCTTGGCAAGCTACGAGGCTGTGAAGGCTGTGAAGAGGAGGACCTTTTCTCAACCACATGGACACTGATAGTTGAAACATCTCAAAGGAATGTCTATACTGCCCAGGTAGCTGTTCCATTGCCCAGCAGCATGGTCAGCTCAGTAATTGTCCATGGGGTCTTGACAGGGCCCGGGCTGGACTGAGCTAGAGGACCACAGATGCCTGCCTGGATGCTCAGAGGTCAAGGACTGTCCTGCCTGAGACTTGATTGTCTATTCATGCCCACTCAGATGGGACAAAGCATGCCTGCAGTCCCAGGAGGGTCCCACCGGCCCTCAAGTAGGCTGGGGGCTGGCAGGTTGTTACACCCAGTCCTGCATAAATCCACACATGTCCATTGAGTGCCCTCCTGTCTGGGCTCTGCTGGAACCTGGGGCTGCCCAGGCAGAGTGGAGCCAGCACCACCTTTCTCAGATGGGAGGGCAGGAAGAAACCTGCGTGACTTGACACCTTCCACAACCCTTGACTAACATCGAGTTTGATTTGAAACACTCAGAAACAGTACAGACATTTCATTCTTCTCTCAGAGTCCAGGACTGGGGGGTAGAAAAACAATGGTCCAGCTCAACTCCCTGACTCATGTGTGACCCTGGGCAAATCGTGTCCATCCTGGAGACCTCAGAGAGGAGAAGGGAAGAGCAAAGGGGGCCAGTTATGCTTAAACCTAACCCTAACTCTAAAGAAATCTAACCTCTAACCCTAACACCCTAAGCCCAGACCCCTAGACCCTCTAACCTGACTCTCCAACCCTGACCCCTGACCCCTAAACCCTGACACTGACTTAAACCTCAGACCTAAACCCTAGCCTAGTGGATACCGAGGGTATATACCCTGGAATAAACCAAGGGATTCATGACCTTGCATTTAGCAATAGTTTCTTATATCTCAAACTAAAGCTCAAGCAATGAAAGAAAAAAAATAGATCAACTGGAGCTCCTCAAAATTACAAACCTTTGTACATCAAAAGAGGCTATCCAGAAAGTTAAAAGACAGCCCAAAGAATGGAAGAAAATATTGGCACATTATATCTGATGAGAGCCTTTATCCAGAATCTATCAAGAACTTTTACCACTCAAGAAAAGAGCAACCCAATTTTTTAAATGGACAAAGGACTTGAATGGACTGTTCTCCAGACAAGGCATACAAGTGGTCAGTAAGCACATGAAGAGATGTCAAACATCAGTAGTCATGATGGAAATGCAAATTAAAACCACAACTTTTCACACACACTAGAATGGTTATATTAAAAATAAATAAAAATAACAAATGTTGGCAACAATGTAGAGAAATTGGAACTCTTTACTTGTGGAAATGTAAAATGGTGCAATCTATGTGTGCTAAATTTTGGCATTTTCTCAAAAATATAAAAATGTAATTGTCATATGTTTCAACAACTCCACTCCTAGATATATACCCAAAGAATTTTAAACAGGTGTCCAAATAAAAACTTGTACACCAATATTCATAGCAGCACTATTCACAATAGCCCAAGGTAAAAACAATTAAAATGTCCACCAATGGGTGAATGGACAAGCAAAATAGGGTAGATCCATAGAATGCATTATTCTGCCATATAAAGGAATATAGTAAAATGGTGCAAGCAGCTGTGGAAAACAGTAGGGGGGCTCCTCAAAAACTTAAACATAGAATTAAGGTAGAATCCCTCAATTCCACCCCAGGGTATACACCCAAAATATTTAAAAGCAAGGACAGGAACAGATATTTGTACCCCATATTCATAGCAGCATTATTCACAGTAGCCAAGAGGTGGAAGCAACTGGAGTGTCCTTCAGCAGATGAATGGATAAACATAATGTAGTATATACACAATAGAATGCAATTCAACCTTTAAAACTAAGGTAATTCTCACACAGGCTACAATGTGGATAAACCTTGAAGTCATTATGCTAAGTGAAACAAGACAGACACAAAAGGACAGACATTCTATGAGTCCACTAGTATGAGATATCCAGATAAGTCAAATTCAAAGACAAAGCAGAATAAGGTTGCCAGGAGTTGAGGGGAATAAGTGTTTAATGGTTACAATTTCACTTGGGGAAAATGAAAAAGTTCTGGAGATGGATGGTAAGGATATTTTTACAACAATGTGAATGAACGTAACGCTATAGAAGTGTATACTTAACATTATTTAAATGATAAATGTTATATTTTTTAATCACAATGAAAAAAAATGATATATGTTACAGCATAGAAAAACACTGAAAACATCCTAAGTGAAAGAAGCCATACAGAAAAAGTCACACAGATCATACTCATCTTGAACACTTTAAATTCATGAAGGTTTTCAAAATGAGGGAAAGCCCCAGTGATGGTTCCAGAAAAAGAAAACTGGATTAGAATGGAAAAAGACATTTCCACAAAGGTGGGGCAGCTGCTGAAAGTTGAAGTGGTCCTGTGGATAGGATTATAATGTGGAAACCATAATTATTCCTCATTCTGGGGCTATGTGCTGGTTCCCTGGGAGAACCCAGGGTGTTTGGTGTGAATGTAGAAAATTTTGTACTGCTATTTAAAGTTTAAACATTTGAAATTTACTAGAAAATAAATTACTCTTCAATACAACCATGTTAGTAACATGCCAGAAAATCAGAGATGACATCAAACATTGCTATAGAGGCCAAGACTTACCCAGACCAAATTCAACCAAAGTGGTGATGCTAATTGCCCTTGTAGGAGTCCCCATGGTATTAAGAGGCACCGTGGTAATATTATATTAGTAGCCACTATGTCTTGGGTGCTGTGGATGACCTGGATAGAGTTGGAACAGTAGGATTTCTGAATTCTAGTTTTCTACGTAAAACCACCAAAAGACTGTCAGAACTAAAAAATGAGTTCAATAAAACTGCAGGATCATTTGTGATTCTATACACTAATAATGAACTATCAGAAAGAGAAATTAAGAAAACAATTCCATTTACAATCGCACCCTCCAAAAAACTAGCAGTAACTTTAACCAAGGACTTGAAAGACCTGAACACTGAAAACTGTAAGACATTGATGAAAGAAACTGAACAGACAGAAAAAAATGGAAAGATATCCCATGCTCATGGGTGAAAATATTGTTAAAATGTCCATTCTACCCAAAGCAACATACACATTCACGCAGTCACTACCAAAATTTCAATGACATTTTTCACAGAAACAAAAAACAATTTGTGTGGAGCCACAAAGGACACAGAAGAGCCAAAGCGACACTGAGAAAGGAAAACAGGCTGGAGGCATCTCCTTCTCTGACTTCAATCTACATTATGAAGCTAAAGGCACCAAAAAAGTGTGGAATTGGCACAGAAACAGGCACACAGACCAGAGATCCCAGAAAGCAACCTACAGGTACGTGGTCAGTTAATTCACAAAAAAAGGAGCCGAGAACATACACCTGGGAAAAGATAGTTCCCTCAGTAAACGGTGCTGGGGAAAATGGACGACACACGCCAAGGAACAACACCGGCTAAAACCTGACTAAAACCCCACAACTTTCCACAACAAGCCATTCCAGTCCTGGGTCCTATGAAGACAGACACCCCTCAGGAGTCGGCCGCACACAGGAACCTTCTCCACTCTTCTCACTTCTCACTTTTTCCGTCAGCCGCATCACTCCCGGCCGGTCCTGAGGAGACGCGGCTCCCGTCAGCGTGAACAGGACTCCACGACGTCCCAAAGCCGAAGCCTCAGCAACTCCTGAGAAGACGCGGCTCCCATTAGCGTGGACTCGACCCTGTGCTGTCCCGAAGCCCCCGCGCTGTCATAACTGACTCAACCCCATGTGTTCCAGAAGGCAAAGCCCCAGTGGGTTCTGAGACCAGGTTCGCGTCAGCTGCCGGGGCGGAGCCAGGTCCGCGGGCGGAACACGCGTTCCCAAGTGGGATCAGAGAGGCGGGCTCTGCGTTCCCTGCCAGCCAATGGGAAAGTGCAGACCAAGCCGCCCTCACAGTTTAGTGGAGACCCCACCTCTTGAGGGCGGTTCTGCTAGATCCATTAAACTGGAAATTCAAACTGAAATAGAGCCAGTATCCCGTAACTTCTCCAAAATAGTTAAGGAACAATTAAGTTAAAACAGTATGGAATGAAGTGAATGTAGACACAAACTTTAAAGCTGACAGCAAAGTCACTGAAATTTATTAACAGACAGTTAAAACGCGAAACTATCGAAATTACAGAGATAAACATAGAAAATCTACAGGACCTTGGGTTTGGTCTGTAGATAGTAGCTTTGAGTTTTAACACACAAAAAGCCAATCCACAAAAGCAGAAAGTAATATTGTGGACTTTATAAAATTAAAGATTTCTACTCTGAAAGACCTTATTCAGAAAATCACACCACAAACTGGTAGAAAAATATTTGCAAAACTTGTATCTGATAAACGATTTGGCCTCAAAATAGACAAAGACCTCTAAAACAACCCCATAAAAAAAAAAAGAAGGGTAAGGATCTGAACAGACACCCAGCCGAAAAAGATATATAGTAAAAATCATACAAAAACATGCTCAACATTATATACCTTTAGGGAATTACAAATTAAAATCATGAGATAGCACACCTATTAGGACTGCTAAATTCAAAATATGACAATACCCACAGCTAGAGGGTGAGGAACAACAGGAACTCTCCCTCCTTGCTGGTGGGATGCATGTACAGCCACTTTCTAAGACAGTTTGGCAGTTTTTTCCAAAGGTAAACAAGTCTCACCTTGGGATCCAACAATCACGCTCCCAGTATTTAGGCAACTGCTTTGAAAATCTATGTCCAAAGGCAAAGATGCAATTATGCACAGCAGCTCTACTCATAACGGCTAAAATCTTGAAGAAATCAGAATGTCCTTCAATAGATGAATGCATAAGCAAATTGGGGTACATCCATGTCAAGGCGAGTAGAATATGCCACCCCAAAATATGCCTATCTGGCATAAGGATTATTTCAGTCTGCTAAAAACAAAAATAAAAAATTCTCAGAAAACTGAGTAGAGAAGGACATTTACAATAGAGAAATCTCCATTTATAAGGTCATGTCCCTCTTTGCACCAGAAGTAGAAGGATAATTAAATCTCAAGTAACTCTTATCAGTGGAGGAGTCCTGACTTAAATCTGCAAACAATCATACCCTTGTTTACTGTGCTTTGCATGATAACCTGTCATAACTGGCTTCCCCCCTTCTCCAACATCATTCTTCTGTTTTTAGCTGAAGTAGGTATTTAAGGTGATGGCTTTGGTCATTTCAGGGAGTGACTCAGTTTTCCTTGGTATCTCCCCTGTATACAGCAGGTATACATGTTATTAAACTTCTGTTTTTCTCCTGGTAATCTATCTTTTATTACGGGGGTGGGGTGTCTCAACCAAGAACCTAGAAGGGTAGAGGGAAAATTGTTTTTCCTCCCACGCACATGCAATGGAATACTACTCAACAGTAGAAAGGAATGAACCAACAACCTGTGGAAAGACACAGATAAATCTTCAGTATATATTGCTAAGTGAAAGAACCCAGTCTCAGGAGGCTGCACACAGTATGACCCCATTTATGACATTCTAAGAAAGGCAAAGCTATGCTACATAAATGATAAGCAGATCATGGGGTGGGGGGTTTGAAGTATTCCATGTGATACTTTAGGATGGATATTTATCACTATGCATTTGTCTAAGCCCATAGATTTGTATAGCCCAAGGGGTAAATCATAGTCTATTCAAATTTAGTTATTTAGAATGTAGGAGTGTCACAGGATGGAATACATAATGCAACAGAATCTAACTGTTGGAAATGTATTGCAAAAACTCACTGTAGGGGATGGGGTAAAAGGTGCTGACCTAAGTTAACTTTGGAAATGAATGGAATCTGTAGACTAAGGGCAAAATGGACCATACCTAAACAGAGGACTTTATTTTATGAATTTCTTTCCAGGCTGTAGTAGCTAACAATTCTGAAACCACTGTACATGTAATTTGAAAAGGAGAAATTGAGGCAGGAGATAGATGGGCTCCAGGCTAGACATTTACAGCTGGCCTCCTGTTCACACTTCCTGGAGCGAGAAGAAGATGGGCTCCAGCCCGGACATTAATTACCAGCCCCTGGTTTACATCTCCTGAGACAAGAAACAAACAGGCTCTGGACTACGTATTTATGACCGGACTCCTGTCTATATTTCGAGATCTGCCCTTCGATATAAGAAACAACAACAGAGGACTTCCCTGGTGGTGCGGTGGTTAAGAATCTGCCTGCCAATGCGGGGGGACACGGGTTTGAGCCCTGGTCCGGGAAGATCTCATATGCTGCGGAGCAACTAAGCCTGTGCACCACAACTACTGAGCCTATGCTCTAGATCCTGCAAGCCACAACTATTGAGCCCGTGTGCCACAACTACTGAAGTCCATGCACCTAGAGCCCATGCTTCACAACAAGAGAAGCCACCACAATGAGAAGCCGGCGCACCACAACGAAGAGTAGCCCCCACTTGCTGCAACTAGGAAAAGTGCACAGCACACAGCCCGTGCACAGCATCGAAGACCCAACGCAGCCAAAAATAATTAATTAATTAATTTTTAAAAAAAGAAACAACAACAGGAATAGGGTAGATAACCGGACATTGGACACTTTTATGGCAGGGACAGAGAGGGGCTAAAATAAACCCTGTTAAAAGATCGAGGTCCTACATTTCCCATCCTTGGGGCAAGGGAAACACTGCACATGTGCAGAAAGGCTCCTTGGGGGTCAAAAAGGAGGGGGCAACACCCCGTAATATGTGATGCTAAGGCCGTCCCATAGGCCTCTGGGCTGTAATCCATCTTGGAAAAAAGTTGGGCATGCATGTTAGGGACAGTCCTAGGGCAGGTCAGGTGTGGAAAAAGAAACCAGATAATTGGCCAAAGGTAAACAAAGACCTGGAAGAATTGCCCCATATAAATGACTTAATCGCCTCTTTACTGTGCTCCACCTCATCAGGGAGGCTGCCCGCACCCTTTCTCTCTGGCTGTGCATCTCTGCCTTGCTTCTATCTTAACTAACCGAACTGTTTCTCTGTGTGCTCTCCCATGTGTTGTTGTGCTATGTCTCATAATAAAATTTGTACCTGTTTTTACAGTTTTTGCCTCCATGAGAAATGCATTTTCACTGGGGGCAAGAGCGAGGGGGTGTGGTGGCTAGGGTTCCTGGTCTTCATCCAGGCTACCCAGGTTCAATTCCTGGGCAGAGAATTAAGATCTCGCTTCACGCCACCACTCACCGCTGCCTCACTGAGATCAAAATGAATTGATAACTGGCAGATGGTGGGAGCCAGACTCCTCACTGTGGGAGTGGGAATTTACAGATAAGCAAAGCAATAAGAGAATGAAGCTGATCCCCTGACAGAAAGGAGTTTCTGGCTCTGAGTTGCTTCCAACAGGACCGCAGTCACCTGCTTGTAGTCTGCTGTGGCCCATCTGCCATTTCCTCTTCCTCCCTGCCATGATTCCAGTGACATTTCCAGCCTGGACCCCTCTCCCAGGCCAGATGTATCTGTCCAGCCACTGCACCCCCATCTCACCCTGGGGGCTAACAGGCCCCTCAGAGGACTGTGATCCCGCTGCTCCCCAAACCCCAGGAGGCAGCCCCACCTTCCGTGGCTGCTGAGCCCAGACACCTGGTGTAACAGAGTAGGACCCTATGGGGCCTTCCCAGGACAGACCCCTCCCCCCATATCCTCTGCTGTATCTCCTCTCTGAAGTACATAGATAATAGTATCTGATGCACACTTCCTGAGTTGTTTTACAGATGCTAAAACCACCACCAAATGGAAGAAATTAACTACTTGATGATCATCAACACAGAGCTACTGGTGCAAATAATTTGTAATGTTAACTGCTCTGTTACCTCACCATCAACCAGAGAATTGGGCACCAGCTGATCACATACCCTGTGACCACCCTCTCTCACCTGACCTTTACAGTAGCTTTGCTGAAACCCTTCAGGGAGTTTGGCGTTGTAGAGCACAAGCCACCTGTCCTCCTTGTATTGACACTTTTACAATTAAAGTTTCACTTTTCTTCACCACAACTTGGTGTCAGTAGACTGGCTTGACTGCACTCTGACACATGGACCCAAGTTTGGTTCGGTAACACTGGAGCCTCCCCGGCTCCCACTTCCTTGTGCCCCAGTGACTGTCAGCTCCTCCTCCAGAGTCTATGGCCAGTTCCCCCGCTAATTCCCCTCTACACTGACAGCCCCGGCCCAAGCCCGATCTTGTGCCTGGTTCCTCCATCAGCCCCTGACAAAGTTCCCTACCCTCACCGTGCACCTCACATGCCACCCCGAATTGGTCTTTCTGAAGCATAAACAAGACCGTGATTCTCTCCCACCTGTAATCCCCCAAATGTTTCCCCACTTTGCTGGGGTGTCTGGTGGGAGAGACATGTGCCAAGGCTCTGAGAGTCCTGACATCCCCACTAGGCTGCTGGCTCCTGGGTCCCCTGGCACTGAGCACCTCAGCAGGCCAGGCGACATAGCACAAAACCCCAGAACTGCTCACCTCAGGATGAGGCTGGCACTGCTGCTGCCTAATCAAAGAGAGCAGAGGAGGGTTCCCCAGCTGGACACAAACTCTGCACAAGTGGCCTTTCCCTGAACCATCAGATGATCCCCGTGTGACTTGAGGGAAGGAGGGACCAAGGCACATATTAGTTCCTAAGCAGGATGGTGTGGACTCAGTCGTGTCCCCCAAAATTTACATGCTGAATCCCTAACTCCCAGGACCCCAGAATGTGGCTATATTTGGAGATGGAGTTTTTAAAGAGGTGATCAAGGTAAAATGCAGTCACTAGGGTGGATCCTAATTCAATAGGACTGATGTCCTACAGGAAGAGATTAGGACACAGACCGACCCAGGGGGAGACCATGTGAGGACACGGAGAGAAGATGGCTGTCTACACGCCAAGGAGAGAGGCCTCAGGAGAAACCAGCCTGCAGACATCTTGATTTCACACAGCATCCAGGACTGGGAGATGCCTGTTGTTTAAGCTGCCCTGTCTGTGGTATTTGTAATAGCAGCCCCTGAGCAGACTCACACACAGGGTAACTCAGGGCTCAAACTGGACAGAGCCCACTCTCCATTCCCCCATACGTGAGTTACAGGAGCCTCAGGAACTAAGGACAGGGTCCCCGAGGAGACGGACAAGATACAAGACCTTAGGCATAACACGACTGCATTCATGTTAAACGTGGCTGAACTACATTCACATGAGATGGTTTTATCCTGTATGTACACCCACATCAGCACCTTCAGTCTGAACTGCAGACCTTTGGCTTTATCACCTCCACTGAGAGCATTAGCTTCACCTGCTGTAAACCACCTCCTATAGGATTTCCAGAACCACAAAACATCGAAGAGCTCATGCTGACGTGTAATCACATTTTGCAGGCCCCAGAGGCTGTGTGCTGGTGTCCGGGTGATCCTCATAGCAGAGCCTCCCAGCTGCCCTCCAGAACCCATTTCCCTTTTTCCTGTTCACAGCTACCCTGCATGTTGCAGCTGGGGCACAGTGTCTCGTGTTTCCAAGAGGAAGCAGTGGAGGTGGTGAGGCCCTTGGCCAGCCTGCATCCTTGGACAGAGGGCTTGGTGTCCACGTGGTCACCCCACCCTGTTAGTTGGAGCCCTCACCTGGAAGCAGGGAGGAGAAACAAGGTAGACAGAGCCTGGGCCCCTACACCCACCTGCCCTGGACTCTCACATGAAGGGGACAGAGACATCTTGAGCTTCAGCCCATTTTGGGGGGGACACTTTGTTCCAATAACAAACCTTTGCCCTAAAAGCCAAGGTACTTTACAAACCCCTCCCCCACTATAACAGAAAGTAAGGCTTAATCTCCTTACTCTTTTCTCAAACCACAGCTCTTGTTGAGACCACCACTCAGGTGATGGTGATTCAGAGCAGCCCCTTTAAAAGATCCCTGCAGTTCAGCTCCCCCAGCCCTGCCTTCAGTTTAAGGGAGAAGTTTCCTTGACAACCTTGACAAACCTGCTCGGTTTCCTTGACAACCAAGCTTCGCAATCTCCCAAACTCCTCTCCTTCAAACATTCCTACTCTAGGCTTGATGAGCCTAAAGTGACAGTGCTGTCATCACGTGCCAGAAAGTGATTCCTCCAAGCCCGTAGTTATTGGTTACATGATGCTATTGATGATGAAGTCCCAGAACAGCCAGCTTTACAAGGTAAACACTTCTGTACTTAACACTGTGTCCCTTTCAACAGACAGGATGGAGTGGCTGTTTTCATGGGTCCCGTAGTGGAAGAGCTCACCTTCTGATGAAACCAGGCCTTGATCCTTTCCAGGTGATTCCAGGGTCCTAATTCTCCCCAGTCCCCCACCCACATGGCTGCTGTCTGTGCCAGTCTATATGGGACCTTGGTAATCTCCTAAAATGAGGGTTATTTTATGGGTTGAATGGTGACCCCAAAAGATGTGTCCCCCAGAACACGTGAACAGGACCATATCTTGGAAAAGGGTCTTTGTAGATGTAGTTAAGGATCTCGAGGTGAGGTCATCTTGGGTCAGGGTGACCCTCAATCCAATGGTAGCATCCTTATAAGAGACAAAAGAGGAGAGACACAGACACAGAGGAGAAGCCACGTGAAGACGGAGGCAGAGATGGGATGCAATGGCAAGCCTGGGGACGCCTGGAGCTCCCAGAAGCTGGAAAAGGCAGGAAGAACCCTATTCTGGAGCCTCTGGAGGGACTTCAGTCCTGCGACACCTTGATCTCAGATGTCTGGTCTCCAGGACTGGGGGAGGATGAATTCCTGTTTTAAACCACCCAGCTTGTGGTCATTTGTTAGAGAAGCCACAGAACAGTCACACAGACCCTGCTCTGTAGGATCCTGGAAGTGTGGGTTTCACTAAAGACAGAGGCTGGATTACAGAACCCTTAGAGCCAGCATTGGCCCCCAGAAATCCTAAAGCAGTGGCTGGACACCAGAATGCTGAGGGGTCAGTCAGAAGCCCATCCCTAAGGGTGCCGGCTGCATACGGCCTCCCCAGGTTCTTACACCTGTACTTGTGGGGGGTAAGTATTTCCAGCATGATTCAGGACCTTTGATGTCACCATTCATGTTGCTAATTAAGAACCCGCCAGTTCTGCAGATGAAACCCAATCAGGACACTTGCTACACTGATGAACAATTCTAAAGATGGTCAGAGGTGGGGAATTGTCTCACATACAGCCAGCAGCCCCCCTGACCCCCGCAAGGAGCATCCTCATTGGAGAGCTGGTGGACCGTGAGGACGCGTTTCTGAGTCAACATTACCCCAGGCCAGCTGCTCCAGAACCTTATCCACCCTTCCCAGGTAAAGCACCTAAATATGTGCAAAGACTTTAAAGGCTGGAGGAAAGGGCTGGGAGCCACACCAGCGACAGCACGCAGGCCGAGTTGGTACCTGCGGGCCAGGCAGGATGGTCCTGGCCCCGGGCGCCCTTCTGGAAGCTTTCCATTTCCCTACCTAAGTTACCCCTCCTCTCCTGGCTCCCACTGCCTTTTTTCTTGCTTCCTCACCTCTGTCCCGGGAGAACTTCCAACGGCAGGTGTAGGCGACATATCCTCTTCCTTAGCAGGTGGCAGGCTGGCAACACCTGCAGAGAGTCCAGCAGAGCCCCACTCAGTCCGGGCCACCCACAAAGCCATGGTCCCTCACTCCCTCCCACCAGCCCAGCCCCGTGGCTGCTGATGGGGCAGAGAGTATGACCTCAGATACAGCTGCGGGTGCTCTTGCTGCCTGGAGGGTGTGTTTATACAGACCTCAACCTAGGGCTGGCTGGCCAGGTCAGACTGCCCGGGTCAGCCAATCCTCACCCATCAGGGGCTCATAGTTGCAGAAAATGGGCCTTGCTGCATCGGCCAGGTCCAAGGAACAGGTGTGGTGTCCTGAGGGTCAGGATAGACATGAGGCTGCAGCTCTGGCTTGTTTTCTAATCATTTTATCTGGCCCACAAGTGGGAGACAATCTCAAGAAGACCCTCTCTTACTGAGAAGAACCCAGGAGTCAGGGAGAGGAGGGTTGGTGGGTGGAGACGGGAGCCCAGTTCCCCAGGTGCAGCGGAAGCCTCTGGAGGACCCAGTGGAGGGAGGCCACACAGAGTGAAGCCCAGGGTCACAGACCTGTCCAGGAGCTGCTGTTTGTTAGTTCAGGTCCTGCTCTGAGGTGCTCAGGGTCAGCTCTGACCAATAGGTGGGCTGGGGGTGCTCCACAATGAGGGCTATGTGAGGGTTTCTGTGCACTGAGCCCTGCCAGGTTGCCTGCCCAGATGAGGCCCATATCCTGGGAGGGACCTGCCCACATGAGCCCCGTGGGCTGCTGGGTGCCTGCCCAGGTGAGCTCCATATCCTGGGAGGTGCCTGTCCATAAGAGCCCATGTGCTGTGACGAGGCGTGTCCTCTCTGTGCAACCGACACAGAGTTGCTTAGCCACTTCCCTGTGAGCAGTGCTGGGATGAAATGAGAACCAGGAGATGCTGCAGGCCCCCTGAATCCCTCCCTGGGCCCATCCAGAGTGATGAGGTCAGTAGGCGGGTGCTGGCCACTGTGCTGCGTGAGGGAGGCCCCATAGGTACCACTTGTTTCTTCCACCTGACACCACAGAGACCTCCCCAGGACAGAGCAGACAGCCTGCCCCAGGCGGGTGGGAGTTCCTGGTGACACTGCAGGGGACATGAAAGGGAAGGACCAGGCAGGAGGAAGTGGGAATCCAGGCAGAGCCATGGGACTTGGGGCCCAAGGGGGTCTTCCTGGGTCTGAGCTGGGAGTGGATGAACAGGTGGTGAGTGTGATTCAGGAAAGGTACTCTGGTGACGTGAGACTGAACCTGCTTCAAGCCTTCCGGATGATCCCAAAAACAGGATAGTAAGACGGATCCAGTTAAAAGAAGGTAAGTGAATCCCCCTAAGAGGAGGCTCTGTGAGCTGGTCACTGGAGGGGGATGAAGGTAATGGATATGGAACCTGCTGGGAGTGGGCAGTCACCCTGGGCGGGCGGTGGGTGCAGACCCCACTCTGTGGCCGCACATCTGTGCTTCTGGCTGGGTTACTTGGTTTCTCAGAGCCTCAGCTTCCCAGTCCGCTTATGGGGTGATGGTAGCATGGATTGGCTAGTAATTTTCTCAGAACAGGGTAGAAAGGGATCTAGTGGAAATTCCACAGAACACCGTCAGTATGGGAATTGCAGGCCCTGTTTCCCGCAGGTCTGTCTTCAGGATCAGGAGAGCAAATCCGAGGAGACGTGCAGCAGAGCCTGGGGATGGGCTCAGTTTGGTGGGTCCTCCTGTTTCCTGAATCTCGGAAGGAGCAGGCTCCAGTGCGCAGTGACAGGTTCATCCCACACCTGGAAGCATCCAGACCTCAAGGCCCAGCAGCCCCTGAGCCCTGTGTCTGGGCCACCAGGAGGCAGACGGGACATCCAAGCCTCCTTCTCAGCCCTCTTCCTGCCCAGAACATTTGAGATCCAGGCCATGATTAGGGAGAAGCAGGGATGGGGGCATCCCATGCAGGAAGAGGACATGGGGTAGCTTCTTGTGTATGTGGATGTCCACACCAGGGATGTGGGTCGGTGGGACATGGGCACTGGGAGGGGCAGACGGTGGGCCTGAGTAAGCAGGCGGGGCTGGGGGTCCCAAGGAGGGGGCACGTCGAGCTTTGCCTGAGCCAGACCTCAGACTCCACTGGCCTTCCCTCTCCTGGTCACTGGGGGGGAGGAACTGAGCAACATTGGTGGAATGACCACTCTCATCCCCAGGGCCTGCCAGCGTTGGCCCTTCAGGCTCTGGGTCGGGGAGCCTGAGGAGTTCAGGTCCAGCTGTGTGCACTAGGGAGGCCTGGAGGGGTCGGGCAGGAAGCTCTGGTGTGGTCATCAACTGTGTGGAGGCTTCCAAGCCTGTGTCCAGTAGGAGCTCTCACCTTGCACGTGGGTTTCAAGTCCATAGCACAGATTGCCTTCTGCCACTTGGTTTGTTTTCTAGACACAAAGCAAAGTCCTAATATTTACTATGTTCACTGCCTGTAAAAAGGCACATCTGATCTGGCACCAGGTGCTGCCTCTGGGTCCCTCCTGACTGGATGCCCGGCAGCCAGTGTCACCACGTCAAACTGTCAGGTGGTATCAGGCGTGGGGGGACAAGAGCACACGGTCCAGACCCACGAGGGGCCGTGCTGTCCATGGAGCCAGTGCTGTGGCTGTAGGTGTTCCCTCCACCCATCCCACAGGCAGAGACCACTGTCTCCTTACAGATTGCTACCAAGTTAAGTCGTATGGACCCTGCTCGGGCCCTAGCCTGGCCGAGGCTCTCTGCCTGGATGGGGAAGATTTCCTTTTTCCATTCGGGTTCAAGTAGGTGAATAACGAAACCAAAGCTGACACCGACACAGCACAGGCTTTATTCAGTGGCCAAAGAATGGAGAAGTGGGAGCTAAGTTCACAGATCAACTTCTCGCCCACCTGGAGAGAGTGGTTTAATTTTAAAGAGTAAAGGCAAAGGGAGGAGGAGGGAGGCTAATGATGGGGAGGCATATGCATTTGTCTACCGGGGAAGGGGGCAGGGCTTTTTCCAAGGGAGTGGGGTATCACTTCCTTTTTACCCTTTTTTGGTCCTTCATGTCTAGTCATGTCCACAGGTAGATGTGTCACTTAACATGCTGATATGGTAAATTCAACATATAATGAGACTCAGGGTCTGTTGGAGGTCAGATTCATAGCCATCTTGGTCCCAGCTGGTTCCATCTGATTTTTTTGTTTGTAGCTTCCTTTCTTATCTCTGGACCCTTTAACTTAAAGACTTCTGTTAACTCCTGCTGAAGGTGGGGGGTGGAGGACAGCCCTATTAAAGGTGGGTTCATGGGTTTTGAGCAGGGCCTGGAGCAGCTCTGACAACAAGAGGAGGAGGCTGAGATGGGCAGTCGGTCTGACACCTGCACTGGGGCCTGTGGTCGGCATGTGGAGGCAGTCAGCAGGGGGCTTGTGTCAGGGAAGGTTCTCAGTGTTTACAAGGAAGATGTGAATGTGGGTCCAGATGCAGAGCTGCCTGCAGATGCTGCTACAGAAACCCCTGATTCCTTCCTAAAGATACTGGAGGTGGGGGGGGGCATTCAGGCAACAGGGCGAACAGCTTGTTCTGGAGGCTCTTGTGGGGAAGCGGGGACTTAGCAACAGGGGCTCAGCCTGCAAAACCCCAGAACCCCTCCCAGAACAGCTCAAGAACCGCTCCTGGAATGGCAAGAAGTGCTTCTTCCCACCTACTAGACGTGGAGGGAAGGGGTGGGGTCTGCAGGGCCACCCTTACCTTCGGGGACTTGCTGGGAGGCTCACAGGACTCAGCACATGCTTGTGGCTTGTGTGCTCACAGCTGAGATGGGTCACAGCATGCAGTAGGTATGCACGGGTGGGAGGGTCCCTGCTCCAGTCACCTCATGACCCTTCATGCCCCCTCCTTCCCTCGAGGGTCTCTAGGGTGTCTCTTCCCCCAGCGACGAAGGGCAGAACCATGACAGTTACCCCCGTCCCCAGACCCCCAGGGAAGCTCATTAGAGACTTGGCACCCGGCTGGCACCCGCCACCCCTCGGCCCTGCCCCAGCCTTGGGATGGTGTTTCTCACCTACAGGCCTGCCCTGGGAAAGCATTTTAACACTGTATGAGAGTCCAGTGTGGCTGTCCTGTGTGTCCCTGGAGGCTCAGAAAGCCACAGAGTTGGGGCATCTCCAGCACTGGGTGTCCCGGGTCATTTCACAAATCCAGAGACTGGGCTGAGGAGTGGAGGGAACTGGCCTCTTTCTGATCCGCAGGGCTAGGATGCCCTATATGCAGAAGGGCCCTGGACTCAGCTTAACTACAACCTGGGGTCTCCTACACCTCCCCTGGTAGAGGCGCCCTGCAGATTCCAGGGCCTGGAGACCATCCCCACTTTTGACCCCGACTGAGGGGTTGGGGGCCCTGAGACCACTCCAGTTTTTTTTTTTTTGTAGTCTCCCAGGACTCACTGAAACTTTATACTCAGTGTCAGAGTTTGTTATGGTAAAAGGATGCAGATACAATCAGCTGAGGGCAGAGGTCAGGAGTAGAGTTGGGGGTCCATGAGGTGTGGCTGCCCATGGAAGTGCACCTGAACCCTGGGGTACAGGTTTTCACTGGGGTCCATCTCGTCGATGTGGGGGACACGGTTTGGCCGACCTTCAACTCCAGCCCCCGGGGGGCACTCAGGAAGCCCCACCATGTATCACGCGTCAGCACAGCCCAGCCTGGAGCGAGGCCCACGTAGCACGGACCCTCCAAGGTGACCTCCTGGAGCCAGGAGCAGAGGCCCGGCCTCTCTGTGGGTAGGTGAACCCACACTGCACAGGCCGTGGTGCAGTGCCCGTTCTGTGCGGTCAGCATGGGCACACGCCGGTCAGCCAGTGTCCCTGTGCCTCAGCCTGGGACCGCTGACCACACTGTCCCGCTCTGCTCACAAGAGCGAGGCCAGTGGAAGGACAAAGGCAGGTGGGAAGGAGGCCTGGTCGTGGTCAGGCCGAGTGGGAAAGTGTCTGAGAAGGGAGATCACAGCTGCCCTTGCCTGGCGAGCCGGGACCTGACATGGTCAGTGATGCCTCGCCACCTCCGGGGGCGGGGCTGCCACCTCCGGGGGCGGGGCTGCCCTTTCCCGCGTCCTGGGGCAGGGTCACACATGTGTATACAGCAGGACGCACAGCACTGCGTGCAGCAGGCCTCATGCCTGCTCCTGCCATGCGCTTGGGGGCTTGGTGATGGTGGAATATCCCGGTAGGACACGCCCCCGACTCCAGGAAGGATGTTGGGGTGAAGCGTGTGGGAGCATCTGGAGGGACCCCTCGCCTGTCTGTACAGGTAGATTGAGGACCCCGACCAAGGGTGGGCAGGCGGGGAGCCCAGGGAGGGTCCTGGGTCAGCCCTGAGGCTGGACAAGGGCTGTGGAGCTGGGGGTGAAGGCGGTGGAGATGAGGGGCGGACTCCACAGGAGACAGACCAGCCTAAGCAGCAGCGTGGGGGTGGGGCTTGTGAAGACTGTGCAGCGGTGAGGGAGGCGGGGCCTGCAGCAGAAGGGCGGGGCCCGCGCGGGGCTGCGGGGAAGGGCGAGGCCTGCGGGTTAGGGTTGAGAGAGGGGCAGGTCGCCCTGACAGGTACGCACGGGGTGGGGCATCCAGGGCCTCAGGTTCCTCCCAGAGGAGGAGCGGGGGTCATGCCCGGAGGGGAGGCGGCCAGTGACGGTCTTGGGTTTCAACAAGCACCGCGCCCAACCCCCCACACCCCGCGCCCGGGTGTGCGTTTCCTGTGGCCCCCAGCACAAAGCTCCTGACAAGGGCCTGGAATATGAGACGCCTGCTCTCTGTCCTGGAGCCCGAGATCGAGGTGTCAGGGGCCGCTCCTCCTGATGGCAGGTTCTGGGGACAGTCGGTCCCAGGCTTCTCCTAGCTCCTGGGGTTCCATCCTGGGCATCCCGTGGCCCATCACCCCATCTCTGCCTCTGCCGTCCCATCACCTTCTCCTCCCGTGTCTGTATCCAAACTTCCCCTCGTGAGGACCCCCCCAACACACACACACACACACACACACACACACACACACACTGGTCAGCGCCAAATGAGTGGCCTCATCTCAACCCCGGCGGCTCTGCAGTGACCCACCTGCACACGAGGTCCCATTCTGAGGTCTCAGGGAGTCCATTCATCTTCCCGGGAGCCTCTTGGGGTGACAAACACTTGGTGGTGACAAACAGCTCCTGGGGGTATGGGGGCGGGCGCTGCAAGGCAGGAATCCAGGAACTTCTTGGAGGAAGCGGTGTCCTGATTGGGGGAGGACAGACGGACAGGCAGAGGCAGAGGGAGGCGGAGGGGCCATTGCCCCAGCCCTCTGAGAGTGAGGGATCTCTAGAGGGCCAGGCAGGGGCCAGCAGGACGGGGATGTCAGAGGCGGACGGCCTCATCTGCGATGTGCGCGGTCACTCAGGGGCCGAGGGCACGCCCTCTGTCTGCTCCCAGGAAGGTGCGGGCTGTGGGCTCCCTGCCAGGTTGGGCAAACGTGGAAGGGTTTGAAGACACGTCCCTGGCCGCATCCAAGGAGACGTACCTTGGTCATGTCTGGGGACATAGAGCTGCCAGCCCGCTGGGGAGTGTGCGGGGTCAGTGGCACGTGGGGCTGCATCCAGGGCCCTGAGGAGCTGGACTTACCTCCTCCAGGCCTGGCCCCAACATGGACAGAGGGAGGCTGCCGGCTGCCACTGTGGGCACTGCCTCTGGGCTGGGAGTAGCCAGCACCTCTGCTGACCTGTCACTGCAGCCAAGCCCAGGCTGCTGAGTGGCCCTGCTCCTGCTCAGTCCCTACGGGTGGGATGTGTGTGGACGTTGCAGGAAAGCTATGGGGCTCCTGCATCAACGGAGGCTGGTCATCCACTGGACTCAAGACAGGAGTGAGCTGGATAGCAAGGCCAGCTGGAGGCACGGCCCAGGTCGGGAGGCCGCTGCATGTCCGTGTGTTCAGGACCCAGATGTGTTTGTAGAGACACTTGTCCAGGTACCAAGGGGCTCTTTCCTCAGATGCCTCGTGTTTCATCATCTGGCAGGTGTGGGGATCCTGGGGCAACCGTGACAACATGCCAAAGCCCTGGGGGTCCCAACAGCAGAGATTTATCTCTCGCAGCTCTGGACGCTGGAAATACAAAATGAAGGTGTGGTTGGTTCCTTCTGGAACCTCAGGGAATCTGCCCCGGCCTCTCCCAGCTTCTCTGGTTTCCAGAAATCCTTGACGCCCCTGGACTTGGGGCTGCATCACCCCACCTCTGTCTCTGTGGTCATGTCGCTTCTCCTCTGTGTCTGTGTCCAGATTTCCCTCTTCTTATAGGACACCAGCTGTTGGATTTAGGGCTCTCCCTAATCCAGCATGACCTCATCTTAACCATATATGCAGAGACCCTGTTTCAAAAATAAGGCCTGATTCTGGGTTCAGAATGGATATAAATCTGGGGGCATGCTATTGAACCGACAGCAGTAGGTGAGGTTTGGAGGATGGAGGGAACGAGAAGTGCCCACTGAACTGACAGGGCATCGTGAGACCAAAAACCAAGGCAGGCAGCTCCATGTAATCAATGGATTATTATTGGGTAATTTACTCACAGGGTAGGATCAGGATATGGTGGACAATGATCAGAAGCATTTGCAGCTGTGCTCTGCATGGCCAAGGGGTCACCGGGACAATTTATGGTTAACATTGGGGGGTGCTTGGAAACAGGACATGCATTCCTAAGTCAAGTTTCATGACTGGGTAACTGGTCACATGGGCGCCAGGAACACATCACCAAAGGTCTTCATCGTTTGGGGATTAATAAAGCATAGAGGCCACCTGGCCCCAATGATTATTAAACAGCCTCTATTAACTAGAAAGGCCTTGAGGACAGAGAAGTGATTGACCACACAGTACAGTCCTGGGTAGGGTCAGTGGACGGAAAGGAGGAGCTGTACGGGCCCAAGATGGCATCAGTTATGCTGACAGACAGGCTTACACGGTGCTGGGGTTGGGGGGGGGCGGCGGAAGCAGGGCTGGGGAAGGTGTGGGCTTGAGCTCCGCAGAGAAAGGGACTTCGGCCGGGCCGTGGGGTGGGCCTGGCGCCTCAGGCGGGACAGGGGTGTGGCCCTAAAAAGTGACCTCACACTTGCTCGTAGGGACCCCTCTGTGCAGGGTGGATGCGTCTGTGTCCAGGGTCATGTCCTGCTGCTTTGGGACCTGACTGCTCAGACCTCTGTGTGATCTCTGCAGGTCAGCCTGAGCGGGAGCATATTGTGTCAGGAGCCTCAGGCAGGACACATCCTCAGGGTTCGGAGAGGACCCCAAGTGGGCCTTGGAGGCCAATTCTGCAGGGTGGCGGGGGGCAAGGGCTCAACTCCAACCATCGTGGGTAAGGTGAGCAGGGCAAGGGACGTCCACACATGGCGGGGGTGGTGTTATCAGCTCCCATAAGAAAATAACCTTTCACGGCTCCTGTGTGTTATGTAAAAATCATGTTTCTACCATACGGGTTTTCAAGTAACTGGAGGTGCTCCATTCTTACTCTGCAGCTGTGCTTGTGGTCCAGCAGCGACCATGGACTGACTGCAGTGCTGTCCACTTCACCTGGCAGTTCCCAGCCTCGGGGTGAGAGGAATCAGACCACAGCCCCTGGCGTCCAGGGCTGTGGTCAGTCAGTCACCAGTGCACAGCCACCGGCCCCACGAGGCTGTTCACAGCTTGATGATAAAGCCGGCCAACTCTCCCAGTGGATTCTGTCCTGCGCTGTTGGGGATGCATCTACACGTGTGCTGAGCACCAGATCTGCCTCTGGACCGTCCCTGTGTGGGGTCATTCATGCCCTCATCTACACTCCACAGCCCCAATGTTGTCACCCAGGAAGCACCTGGGCAAGCAGATGGGGTCTTTCAGCAGAAGTGGGAATTCCCTGTGCTGTCAAGTTGTTGATGTGATGAACAATGATTTTTTTAATTGTGGTAAGATATATGTAACATAAAACTCACCATTTACCATTAAAGTGGACAACTCAGTGGCATTTATCAAGTTCACAATGTTGTGCAAGCACCACCTCTATCTGGTTCCAAAACATTCTCAACCCCGCAAAGGAGACCCCATCCCCATGCCCATGAGCAGTCATTTTCCATTTTTCTTCCCCACACCCAGCACCTGGCACCACTAACCCGCTTCCTGTCTCTGTGGATTTGCCTGTTCTAGATGTCTCCTATAAATGGAATCATACAGTTTGTGGTGATTCTTGGCTGAATGTTTGTGTCCCCCCAAAATTCACATGTTGAAATCCTAACCCCCAAGGTGATGGTATTAGGAGATGGGGCCTTGAGGAGGTGATGAGGTCATGAGAGTTGAGCCACCGTGAATGGAATCAGTGTCCTTATAAAAGAGACCCCAGAGAGTCCCCTTGCCCCTTCCTCCATGTGAGGACACAGTGAGAAGACACCATCTGCCACCAAGAACAGAGCTTCACCAGAACCTGACCATCCTGACACCCTGATCTCAGACTTCTGGCCTCCAGAACTATAGGAAATATATTTCTGTTGTTTAAGCCCCCAGCCTGGTATTTTGCTATGGCAGCCCAAGCAGAATAAGACAGTGTCCTTCTGTGCCTGGCTTCTCTCACTGAGCATCTTGTTTTCAAGGTTCATCCATGTTGTAGCCTGTGTCAGAGCTTCACTCCTTTTCATGGCTGAGTAATGTTCCACTGTGTGGATGGACCACACAATGGACCACATTGTGTATCTGTTCTCTGTTCACCTGTTGATGGTCATTTGGGTGGTTTCCACCTTTTGGCTCTTGTGAATCATGCTGCTATGAAAATGCATGTACAAGTGTTTGTGTGGACATGAGTTTTCCTTTCTCTGTGTTTATATGTAGGAGTGGAATTGCTGGGTCATGTGGTGACTCCATGTCTGACATTTTGAGGAATTACCAGACTGTTTTCCAAAATAGCAGCATCATTTCACATTCCCGCCAGTGGTGTTTGAAGGTTCCAATTTCTCCCCTTGTCATTGTCTGTCTTTTCAATTCTAGCACCTTAGTGGGAATGAAATGCTATGCCATGGGGCTTCTGTCAGCCCGTCAGACCCTCATCCCTTTTGTAGCAAGTATTTTGTGACACTCCCCTCACTTTCTGAAATCAAATGCAGAGATAATGTAATCTCTCTACACATATAATTTAAATATAATTATATTTATGTATGTATCCATGCAGTTATAGT
Source organism: Mesoplodon densirostris (assembly GCF_025265405.1). Taxonomy (NCBI): domain Eukaryota; kingdom Metazoa; phylum Chordata; class Mammalia; order Artiodactyla; family Ziphiidae; genus Mesoplodon; species Mesoplodon densirostris. Next base: position 154,775,671 of record NC_082664.1, read on the forward strand.
TACAATAGAGGAGCGTTAAAGAGAAATATATTTTAATGAAATAATACAAAATTTAATAGGTGAATACTTGGCTTCAACTGCACTAAGTAATCAGATGTTTGCTTGAGATTTTCTTCAATTTAGACTTAAAAAATGTAGATAACATTCAACTCGATTCAACCTTTATATTTAATGTTTTTAAATGAGGGCAAATAGGCATCTTTGTATATAATTTGAATTACTGTGCTGACAGCAATCCTGGTGCATTTACTGGCAATTCAGAAACTCTGAGCCAGGAGATGTGATTTTCTAAAATGTTGGAGAATTCTTGTTAAAGTTCTGAATAACTATGAGAACAAGCTTTCCTAGAACCACATCATTGTGATATTCCTGCATAATTTAGCTTATCTTAAAGATATACAGAAATAACTTGTTTGAAGTGGAACAGAGTCAGATTCTCGGCTCAGAAAATCACTGGCAGGTCCTTCCCAGGAAGAGCAAGCAGGCACAGGGCAGCCCTTCCTGCAGGATGCCTGGCAGCTCAGGGCACACCCACAATGTGCCCGAGAACTGCAACCTTTGTGTTGACCACAAATACACAATTCCACCTGTACCTGGGAGACCCCAGCTGAGACCAGAGGTTCCCAAACAGGGACATGTGCCCTGCTGTCCAGGGCCCAGGAGAGTGCATGGTTTGGAAGGGGTCACTTTGCAGCTGCCCCGGAAGCTGGCCTGCCTGAAGGCCCTGCGCTCAGAGCAGCTCACAAGCAGAGGGACCCTGGTGCAACTCCCTCTTTCTAGGACAGTAAATCCTTAAGTCCCCATAAATGCCAAGGCATCTTAACTTGGCTACTATAATAAATACAACGCACAGGGCTGCTTAAAAAACAGACATTTATTTCTCACAGTCCTGGAGGCTGGAAGTTCCAGAGCAAGGTGTCAGCAGGGCTGGTTTCTCCTGAGGCCTCTCTCCTTGGTGTGTAGACAGCTGTCTTCTCCCTGTATCCTCATATGGTCATCCCTCTGTGTGTGTCTACGTCCCAATCTCCTCTTCCTTATAGGGCACCAGTCACATTGGAGTATAGCCCACCTTAGTGACTTCATTTTACTTTAATCTCTTCTTTAAAGACCTCATCTCCAAACACAGTCCATTCTGAGACCCTGAGGGTCAGGTCTCAACATATGAATTTTGAGGACCTGATTCAGCCCAGAGCAAGCACATGCCTGTAACACAAGACTGCCTGCCTTTCCCGGCCCAGGGACGTTTGTGTTGAGGGCGAGACATAAGATAGGGCAGGTGGCCTCACCGGGCAGCAGGAAATCAGCTGTGGGGTTGTGCCCTGGAGCAACAACTCTGTGACTTCTTCCCAGTGGGTGTGCTTTCCTGGAGTGGCCAGAGCTTCTTTTGTTTACTCCACGTGTGGCTGGTCCTCATCAAATCTTAGAAAATGTTTATAACTTTCTATTAATAGAGTATCTATCTGTACACTTTTATATTAATACAGTGTATTCTACCTGCAGACCTGATCTGCCCGCCCCTTTGCATTTTCTGGAAATGTACTCATATGTACATTTCCAGAAAATGCAAAGGAATCTGTAGGGACAGAGAGCAGATCCGAGTTTGCCTGGATTGGGGAGAGTGGGAGGAAAGTTCTGGGGATGAGGGTATTGAAATAAAAATTCATATTTTAAGGTAGGACAAGAAAAATTTAAAACATAAACTTTTTCTCTGCTCTTTGGCCTCCTCCCTCTCCGCTAGTATGCATTGTGCATCTGCATTATGTGTTCACCTGACCTCCCCAATGGCAGAAATATCTGCTCAGCCACAAAAATCAATTTTTCTCCAGGAGACAGCCATGTAACTCCTTAGAAGATAACATTTCTTTCCTTATCCTGTAAGCGGTCACAGTAACCCACCACTCACCTTGTACGTGCAGACGACTTTGGTGGACTTTATGGACAAGGCCAATATATCATTTCCCTTACAGATAATGATTGGTGCAGAACAGACTGGTCAGATGACCTGGGGAGATACTGGGCCACACCTAAAAGAAGTGCTTAGCTTAAATACTTACTTATGACCTTATTAATGTCATTAACTATATTACTTGTATTCTACCTATTTTACAAGATTTTTGTTTCTTTCATTACCAAATGTGTGACTGAGCCTCCACTAAAAATAATGATGACTAGGGGACCTAAAACAATTGTCAAGGGCTTCCCTGGTGGTGCAGTGGTTGAGAGTCTGCCTGCTGATGCAGGGGATGCGGGTTCGTGACCCGGTCCGGGAAGATCCCACATGCCACAGAGTGGCTGGGCCTATGAGCCATGGCCACTGAGCCTGCACGTCCAGAGCCTGTGCTCTGCAACGGGAGAGGCCACAACAGTGAGAGGCCTGCGTACCGCAACAAAACAAAACAAAACAGAAAAACAATTGTCAAATACATAGTTCTATAAGATCAGTGATTGTAATAATGTAACTCTAAATATGGGAGGAAGCCACAAGAGGGAACCATTTCCTGGACCATAACAGACTAGTAGGACAGGCAGCCCAGAGGCTTTGGGCTACTGTTAACGGTCTAGTCCAGTAACAGCACATTGAGTGGCCTATCAAGGAAATCCTCACCTGACCTGGGAATGGGCATTCCTAGCGCCATGGGCTAAATTGGTCATGAAATGCCTCCCAAAGCTTGGTCAAAATTAAGACCAAAAGGGAGGGGATTGTAACATAAAGAATGTTGCCCACCATCCAGTTCTACAAGAATTAAGTCATCAGCCACCACAGTCGCTGACTTACAATACACCCTGAAGGGAATTCAGGGTGAAGATCAGGATGAGGCACTTTGTGCTCTGGCAGAACTGGCCCTCAGAGAGTTAGGTATTTTCAGGAGAAAATTTTTATGAACCTGGATTCTTGCCTCTTCCCACACTTAGAAAAGCACTAAAACCATTAAGGTATCTGTTCCTCCTGAATAGCAGTAACCTCCTACCAAGCTCTGTGCTTGGTTGCACATACCCCTTTGTCAAAATCACATATAGGGCTTCCCTGGTGGCGCAGTGGTTGAGAGTCCGCCTGCCGATGCAGGGGACACGGGTTCGTGCCCTGGTCCGGGAAGATCCCACGTGCCGCGGAGCGCCTGGGCCCGTGAGCCATGGCCGCTGAGCCTGCGCGTCCGGAGCCTGTGCTCCGCAACGGGAGGGGCCCCAACAGTGAGAGGTCCGCGTACTGCAAAAAAAAAAAAAAAAAAAAAAAAAAAATCACGTATATACTGGCCTCCTCCCCCTTACCTCTTCAGAACAGTCCTCAGAGCTTTCTGACAAACTGCTTCCTGGGTTATAATCCTCAGGTTGGCGCAAATAAAATTTTCCATTTCTTTCATAGATTGACCACTGATTAATTTTTCATCCACAGTACAATCAGTATCTTGATGGAGTACACCTGTTTCAAAACCTATCAAACTGTACACTTTAAAGGTGTGCATTTGTCATAGGTCGATTACACCTCGATAAAGCTGTTAAAATATCCTGGAGTTTTAGCTAATAATGCATCATTGCACCTTCAGTGGCTTAATGAGAAGTGGCATTTTGATCTCTCTTGTTATTGTGACTTAAATAGGAACCATGTTCACCCCAACTCCATCTTATTCTGATCTGGGCGGGGCTGCTTTAAGGGATGTGTCCTGCAGTCTGCCTCTCACCTGTTTGGTGAGCCTCCTCTCAACACAGACACACCCATTTTTCTTGCAGTGAACATTGAAATGAGTCTTGACTATCAGAGAATCCAACCAGGCTGGTGGACCAAGCAAGGAGGATGGACGTGCCAATCATCTTCCACAAGTTGAATAAGCTAAATATGCAGATTTGAAGAAAATGCACTTAAAGCACACCCTGAAGTAAGAACCCTTTATTAAAGTAAAATACTACATTCACAAAGGTGGAATAAGATGGACAGTTTTGCAACTTTCCTGGGCCATCAGGTTAAGCAAGACTTTCTCAGTGAAAGAATAGCGGGCCATATTGACAGTTGCTCAGTTGCTGAGCCTGGTGAAGGCTGCTTCCCAGACACTGAGAAGGGATTCTCGTAAATCCTCTTGAAATTTACCCATGGTTTGCCTTCAATAAGATTGAAAGAAAAGCTAATCACATTGTCAGCTGATAGGTTACCAAACCTTTTGTGTAATATTTGGGTATGTAATTGGGAAGGAATGGAAAGAATAAGTGACATTTGATAACAAAACTCCCACTCTTATCTGAACAAGGTGTCTCAGTGCTAATATCTAAAAAATACAAACTAGGAATAGATCTAATTATTGAATCTTTTCTCTTCCTAGCAATTAGTTATAACTGAATATAAAAAATAAAAGGGAGGGCCTCCCTGGTGGCGCAAGTGGTTGAGAGTCCGCCTGCCGATGCAGGGGATACGGGTTCGTGCCCCGGTCTGGGAGGATCCCATATGCCGCGGAGCGGCTGGGCCCGTGAGCCATGGCCGCTGAGCCTGCGCGTTCGGAGCCTGCGCGTCCGGAGCCTGTGCTCCGCAACGGGGGAGGCCACAACAGTGAGAGGCCCGCATACCGCAAAAAAAAAAAAAAAAAAAAAAAAAAAAAAAAAAAAAAAAATAAAAGGGAAAATTCACATTCCTTCTATTAAAATATGTTTCAAATAAGTATTTATCTTTAATAATTATAAAAATGTGTAATCATATATATACTGTTTTAATGAGTTGGAACTACTTATAATTGTAATAATAATTTAGAAAAAATATAACCCTTAGAACTCTATGGTCATAGTAAATAAAACAAAAATTTAATTATCTGTTTATAGACATGGATATGCTGGGTAGTCTGTGAGACTTCTAGGCATCAAAGTCCATTGCATTGGAATAATATTCTCGGAGTGATGTGGAATGAAAAGACAATTTCAAATAAAAAAAGAACAGGAAGTTGGTCTGAGACATTACATCCTGTGTGATTCCAACCAAATGACATGTTGGGGAGGGCAGATTACAGAGACAGTAAGTGGGTGGTGTTGCCAGGGGCTGGGGGCATCAAACAGGCAGAATACAGAGAATTTTTAGAACAGAGAAATACCCTGTATGTTACTATAATTGTGGATACATGACATTATGTATTTGTCTAAATATATACATATGTTGATGTGTACACACACACATATATGTAAAATAACCCAATAAACAATTGCCATATATATGTCCCATAAATAGCCCAGCAGAAAACTGGGTCAGTCATGAACAGCATTTCACAGGAGAGCAAACTGAATGGGCCAGCCGACAGTGGGGAGGTGGTCCTCGACACGCGCCTTGTCCTACGTGGTCTGAGGTCCCACATGGCTCTCCTTTCACCCACCATGTTGGGGGAAGCTGAACCAGAATGTCCGGCCCCATGTGTCTGACATGGCCCCCTGACCCCCCTGGACATGGGTCTCCCGGTGGGGGAAAACACAGCCCCTCAAGTCCTTCTCTTTGGTCTCAGGTGCAGTGACCACCCCTCTGCAGCCCGGATGCCTTGGTGCAGAGCAGCCACTAGCAGGGGTGACCTCCACTGAAGCAGCAGAAGAGGAAGGTCACCATCACCACGGAGGTGACCCTCTTCAAGAAGTTCTTGTCCAGGGGAAGTACTCTGTGCTGGTGCAGCCACTGATGGGGGAGCAGTTGGGGGCATGGGAGCTGCTGGGGCACATGGTGGGAGAGGGATGGGGGGGTGGGGGAGGGATGCTCCACACCAGGCAGGGTCAATGGCTCGAGCCCATGGCAGCACTGCAGCCCTGTGGTGGGTGCCCTGCCCGCCAAGATGCCACGTGCACCTGATGACATGTGTGTGTGCACTGCTGGCCCATCACATGCACCTGATCTCTCACACATGTGTGCTCACTGATGATCATCACATGTGCCTGATGTCACACACACACACACACGTGTGCTCACCTGCTCACTGCAGGCCCATTACATATGCTTTATTACACACCCTCTCACTGCTGCCTGTCGCCCCCAGACCACGTGGGTCGAGTCCTATAAAGAGGACAGAGTTACCCTGCTGGACCTCATCAGCTGGTTCAGTGCTACAGCTGCGAAGGGGAACCTCACACGAGTGCTTCCTGGCATCTTTCACACTTGGGCCGTGAACCTCACTCTCCTGCCCAGGTCAGTTTCCAAGAGACCAGGCAGGTTTGGACCTCGTCGAGGGACTGGCTTAGGTAAGGGGGTTGCTTGTTTTCTGGGCAACATTATCTGTTAACTCAGACTGAAGGGGAATTGTGTAGCCCCCAGGGAAAGAGATATCCATGTCCTGACCCCAGAGCCTCAGGACGTGACCTCATTTGGAAGTAGGGCCTAGTCGTGTAAGTAGGTAAGACAAGGGCCATTAGGTTGGTCCCAATCCTGTGTCCTTATAAAATGAGTAGAGACTCAGACACAGAGGAGAAGCCACGTGAAGATGAAGGCAGAGATGGGAGGGCTGCAGCCACAAGTCCAGGGATGCCTGGAGCCCCCAGAAGCTGGAAGAGGCAGGAAGGGCCCTCCCCTGGAGCCTCAGCACTTTCTAACTAGACAGTTACCATGAGTGGACCTGAAGTGAAGGCAGCGCCGTGGCCCCTGACCATCTGTCTTGCCCGCATGGCTCCCTGAGGAGCAGCTCTCACAGGACACCAACCACTGAGTTGGTGTCACGTGAGACCATAGGGCGTTGGTCCTATAAACATGCAGGCCCATCTCACCCTTCCTCCTGGGCTCTGGTCATACAGGGTGACTGTGCACCATGTGGTGCTGGGCTTTCAGCCTCTGCGCAGGACCCCCAGGTCTTGGTTAAAAGTGCAGGTTACACCCCAAGAATGACAGAAGGTGAATTTCTCATCTGTCTCTGTGGATCTGACTGCTCCAGGGGCTTCTTGTAAGTGGAATCACACAGTATTTGTCCTTTTGTGTCTGGCTTATATCACTGAGCAAAATGCCCTCAAGGGTCATCCATGCTGTATCCTGTGTCAGAATTGCCTTCCTTTTTAGGCTGAATAACATACCCTGTGTGGAGGGACCATGTTTTGGTTTTCTGTTCACCCATCAATGGACACATTTAGTATCTACATTAATTTCTCATGTCTTATAATATTTAGGGAGTAACTTGCTCAGCACAGCCCCAACTCTGATGGGGTCAGCACCTCTTTCCTCAGAGGGTCTTGTTTTCCAGTGAAGGGAGTTCATTCACCTCAAACTCAGCATCGGGAGTGGAGGGGTTGATAGCCCCCTCTGGGTCTCCTTCATGTGAGACTCTGTGCTTTTGAAAGAGCAGGCACTGTGCACACAGGGGTGGTGGGGGTGAGATGTAGGCCCCTGGTAGACAAATGGGTCACTGGGCGGAGATGGCCCAGTGCACAAGGAGCTTGGCCTGTGGGTCCTCTGCTTGGATGGCTTCCCTCGAAGAAGACAGCGTGGTGCCCATGCTGGGTGTCATCCCAGTGCATGAAGTCACTTGACCAGGAGCCATAGGAGATATCAGCAACCCCCGACACCCTGCACATGCTGCTGGGAAGCAGGACCTGAGTGTGGAGCTCCCAGCAACCCTGAGCACGCTCCACCTGGAATCAGCCTGTGGGATGGACTGTTCTGCCCAGGCTTCCAGGGTGGCCACCTTCTGCCGGAACCCCAGGATGTTGGGTCAGGCCACTTCTGGTCTGTCCTTGCAGGATCCTGGGCTGCACTACATCAAGCTCCCTGCTCACCCTATTACCAAGTCCAAGCTCACTCTGCTCACCACACAACAGTCCAATAAATTGGGAGATGAGGTATTGAGGCAAGGAATAGTGACTTTATTTGCAAAGCCAGGCATCTGAGAAGATGGTGAACTAATGTCCTAGAGTCCCATCTTATCGGGTTCTGGATGCCTGCTAGCTTCTTTTATAAAACAGAGAGGGGAGGAGGTGAGAAAGTAAAGTAAAAAGGCCATTTGTCTTGCAAAATATCTCCAGGCTTGGCCAGCATCAGGGAGGGGATGTGTTAATTTCTTCTTTTCTGCAACCTTTCACAGGTGGGCAGTGTCAGAATGTCTCCCTGTGAGCAGACCAAAACACTTTAGTTTAATATTCAGGCAGAGGGGCAGGGTTCCCCAAGGCAGGCCATTATATATGCTTACAGTTATAGACAGCATCCTTTTAATGATAATAATAACAAAAGCAATGAAAAGCAAATGTTAAAGTAAAAGAAACATGGGCTTCCCTGGTGGCGCAGTGGTTGAGAGTCCGCCTGCCGATGCAGGGGACACGGGTTCATGCCCCGGTCCGGGAAGATCCCACATGCTGCGGAACGGCTGGGCCCGTGAGCCATGGCTGCTGAGCCTGCGCATCCGGAGCCTGTGCTCCACAACGGGAGAGGCCACAACAGTGAGAGGCCCGCGTACCGCAAAAAAAAAAACCACAGAAAATAACAAGTGTTGGTCCAGATGTGGAGAAATTGGACCCCTTATGCCCTGTTGGTGGGGATAGAAAATGTTACAGCCACTGTAGAAAACAGTATGACAGTTCCTCAGGAACTTAAAAATAGATATACCATAGGATCCAGCAATTCCACTTCTGGGGATATAACCAAAAGAATTGAAAGCAGGGTCTCAAAGGGATATTTATATACCCACAATCACAGCAGCATTATTCACAACAGCTAAAATGTGGATGCAACTGAAATATTCATCCACAGATGAAAAGATAAGAAAAATGTGGTATATACGTAATGGAATATTATTTAACCTTAAAAAGGAAGGAAATTCTGCAATATTGTATAACATGGATAAACCTTGGGAACATTATGCTAAGTGAAATAAGCCAGTCACAAGAAGACTTATACTGTGTCTTCTTACATGAGAAGTGTTTCATGTGTTTGCTGGCATTCCACTTATATGAGATACTTAGAGTAGAGAAGATATACAGATGGGAAATATGCATATGAAAAGATGTTCCTTAAAACATGTCATCAAGGAAATGCAAATGTTCATAGATGAGTGGAGCCAAGTTTGCTTTGGTAACATTTATGGAGTGGCTATTTGGAGAGGGGCAGGGGGTATATGGGAAATCTCTGTACCTTCCTCACAATTTTGCTGTGTGCCTAGCACTGTTATTTTCAAATGTCTCAAAAAAGAGAGACTTAGGAATGTGATAAACGTGAAAGAAAAATTTAGATAAACACAGGTTAACAATATTAAAGTTCATAAGAAAGCATTTAACATGTATCTAGATATGTTACTCTTTTAAATTTGCTCTAATTTTTCTATTACATGGTTTAAAGTAATCAATATGGCATCAATAATATTAATTCATTGTAGAAAATGAATTAAGTGACATATGATATGCTGATATGGCAGATCCTTAGTAAATTACTAAATCCCCAAGTTATTTTGGACAATTGAGAGAATAAGAAAGTAAAAACTAAGAAAAATGAAGGAAGCCGATCTCCCTCCCACAGTCCATGATATTTTGACTCTTTGCTTCAATTGTCCTCATATACAAAGGAAGAAAAACACCAGGAAATAGAGTTGATGGTTTAGTCAATGTTCAGAAATTTTAAATTGTCAGTTTTAACCTTCACTAAACTTGAAAAATGTACTATTTTTGTTCACATTTCCTGTGTTGGTCAAACTGGTTTAGCCAGTTTTTCACACTCTTTGTAATCCAGGTAGACTCAAATAAAAAATGCCTATTGTTGACAGGTGAGTACCAGAATACACATCCATATGTTTATCATCTAGTGTGAATGATGCCTGAGGAGGCAAGACAAGGCTTTAGGTACTACTAAAAGTAAATTTACAGTATTTGAGAAACATGGTCAAGACGGTACACAAAAATAAGGTAGAACATTATATACAATAGTAGATAAAGTCTGAGTATCTTAAGGAAATGCAAGAAAAAAACAAGCTGACTAAAGCAAAAATATACAAAATGTGGCAAGACTGACCATGTGTTTGTAATTGTTAAAGCTGGATAATAGTACATGGCAGTGAATCATTCCATTCCCTTGACTTTGTGTTTGAAATTTTCCATACAAAAAAAAAAAAAAACAGGAGAAAAATAAATCTGAAAAAATCCAACTTGTGTTTTTTGAAGACCTTTATTAACAAGTAAATAAAAATATAGAAAAATAGTAATGAAAACATGATGCATTGAATTATAAGCTTTCTAGGGAAAAATAATACAATACAGAATATTGAATTAATAACAGGAGGAAAAAGACCATCAATTAACCAAGAAAAGGTTGTGACTTTTAATGAAATGAATAAGTTCAGTATTTTTCTTTGTTGTTCTTTTAAGCTTTTAACAAGATAAATGAGAATGCTGGTTTAAAAACACGCACACGTGCGCGCGCGCGCGCGCACACACACACACACACACACACACACACACTGTCCATTGCCCCAAACAGGAGAGGGGATTCTTAGGAAATTGCAACTTATATAAGCAAGTACAATTGACCCTTGAACAGCATGGGTTTGAACTGCACAAGTCCACTTATATGTAGATTGTTTTTCAATAAATGCGTACTATGTTACTACATGATCTAAGGTTGGTTGAACCTTTGGATGCAGAACCATGAATACGGAGCGCCAATTTCAGACTGTGTAGGAATGGGTACCTCTAACCCTGGCGTTGTTGGGTCAGTGGTAGTTTTAAATAAATGATTTGCGAAAGTTTTTGTACTAAGCCAATTATTTTTTTAAATCACTGGGTGCTAGGAAACTAAATGTTTCTAAAATACAAATATGGTACCAATTCAAAGACAAAAGAGACGTTTTTGGTTAAAATGATATTATGTTGAGTCCAATACAAATACCTTAGTAAAATTATGTGTAGCCAAAAAGTTTTGGAAATAGAATCAAATGAAAAACAAAAGTAAAGTTTTAAAGAAAAAACAGGCCTAATATTTAATAGTTTTTGTTAGTAGAATCACAGTATTAGTGAGGTGGAGGATCTTAGTATGTTACCCATTGTTTGGTCTAAAATAAAATATATACACTGCCTCAGGAAATTTTGTCTGAAAATTGAATCTGCATTATGGACTAGCTCTCAGTGAAGAACCTCAAGCTGAATGATGAGGGTGACTTGTTAAAGAAAACTAAAATAAAGAGTTTGTATCATTAGGAAAACAATAAAAATTACAAGCCTGCATATTTTGTTCTCAGAAGTTCCCTTTGGAACGTAAAAAGCACAAATGCCCTAGCATACTACCTACCCTGGTCTGAGGGCTTTCTTTGTTTGCTACTTTGTTCCCCTGTTTCTGAGCACTTCTTAGCACCCCTGGACCCTGTCTGTAATCTAACATCCAATTCTTATCAGAATTTTCTGTTCCCTGAATCAATCCTGTCAACTCCTTAAAGCTAATTTTGTATAGAACAAGATTTATTTAAACAATCTTTCTGACAAATTTATTTAAAGACTCCTAATTTAGAAGGAAGAAAAGCACACTTAAGAGGTAACTAAATAGTTTAGTGATTCTCACAAGGAGACCTAAGGGAAAACTTAGGAGTGCACATGGGTACTTATTTTTTCTACTTTATTGAGGTATAGATGACAAATAAAATTGTAAGATAATTAAAGTGTGCAACATGATAATTGGATATACATCTATGCTGTGAAAGGATTCCCCTCCCCCCAGTCAAGTTAATTAACATATCCATCACCTAACATATTTGCCTTTTTTCTTTTTGTGGTGAGAACATTTAAGTTTTACTCTCTTAGCAAATTTCAGTTATACAAAACAGTGTTATCAACTCATAGTCACCATGTTATACATTAGATCCTCAGACCTTATTCATTTCATAACTGACTTTTTCCTTTTTACCAACCTCTTATTTCCCCCATCTGCAGTCCCTGGAAACCACTTTTCTACTCTGTTTCTATGTGTTCAACTTTTTTTTAGATTCCCCATCTAAGTGATACTGTAACCGAAAGTGGGGTCTGGCTGCTGACCACTCAAAAGCCAATAAAGGGACTTCCCTAGTGGCCCAGTGGTAAAGAATCTGCCTTCCAATGCAGGGATGCAGGTTCAGTCTCTGGTCGGGGAGCTAAGATCCCACATGCCTCGGGGCAACTAAGCCCATGCACCACGACTAGAGAGAGAGAAGCCTGTGCACCGCAGTGGAGATCCTGCGTGCTGCGACTAAGACCCAACGCAGCCAAAAATAAATAAATATTAAAAGCCAATAAAGAGGCAAGGTTGGTGGAAAGGAAAGTTTGCTTTATTTTGGACGCCAGCAAGTGTGGGGGAGGGCGGATGCCTGTCCATAGGCCAACTCACCCCCACTGAAAATCAGGGGGAAGAGCTTTTATAGACAGAGGGAGGGGGCTACATGCAGAAATAGCAGAGTCAGCTCTGACAGTCATCTTGAAATTGGTCATCAGTGGTCTGATCAGCGTCATCTTGATTGTTTTAAGTACAATTAATCTTTATTTCCAGGGTAGGTTTGTTTCCATTCCTTGAGGCCAATTCTCGGAATTGTGGCAGCTTATGTCATGGCTACAGTCTGGTCATCATGAAGTTAACTTCTCCACCTGGTGTGGGTTTCAGTATCTATAAGACAGCTCACAGGATATGGCTCAGAATATTATCTATAGCCCTTGAGAAGGAACTAAAGGTCCTTGACTATGCTTAATGACTAAACTATTATTATTTGGTCTCCTTTGACTCTTGTCCTTTGTTTCTGCATTTTCTCACTTCTCTGATTAAACTTATTCTTTGGCTAAAGTTTTTCCACAGACAAAAGGCAGGCTGAGGACATGGGGGGCATAGACCATAGGGTTCTGCTCCATTTCAATACCATACAGTGTTTGTCTTTGTCTGGCTTATTTCATTTAGCATAATGCCTTCCAGGATATCCACATTGCCAAAAATGACAGGATTTCCATTTTTTTTTAAGGCTGAGTAATATTTCTGTGTGTGTGTGTGTGTGTGTGTGTGTCTGTAAGTGTATCTAATAATTTCTTGATTATTCTTCCACTGACAGACACTTAGGTTGTTTTCATACCTTGGTTATTGTGAATAATGCTGCAATGAACATGGGAGTACAGCTATCTCTTTGAGAAAATGGTTTTGTTTCCTTCGGATATATACTCAGACGTGGGATTGCTATATCATATGGTAGTTCTATTTTAATTTTTTGAGGAACCTCAAAAATTGTTTTCCACTGTGGCTGTACCACAGTTTACATTCCCATCATGTGTGCATAAGAGTTCCCTTTTTTAAATATGAAAGCATTTATTATGTTAAAAGATAAATTTATAATATATTACACATGAAAAACTTACAACTTACTTTGTAGGACAGCTTCTTAGAATGTAAAGTTAATTTTAAATTACGATGAATGTACAGCACTATATAGTATAAGCTCCTGTCTTTTTGAACAGTGTAATGATCATTCTTGAGAATTGAAATAAGTTTCTGTAGTATTCATCGCTGTAGCTATACAGGAATAGCACAGACACCTTTTTTTCTACTTTGATGTTATAAATTTCATCACAGACTAATTTGAGGTATCTTTATTTTGACAAGCATGACAGCAGCTACTTCACAGTTGTGTTAAATGCCTGTTCATCAGCATCCCACTCTAATGATAAAAACTGTAAGATTGTTTCTTTGGGTAGATCCACAGCCAAAATTTCAATTTCACTGCTTTTCTGATGTAAGTTGGCAAGGCAGGTATGAAGTGTTTTTATCTGAGTTTCATACCATCCCCTAGTGTTGGCTGACAGCTTCTCTGGGACTATCACACTCACAATATGAACAAATGTTGCTTCATGGATTTCAACAAACCTGAAGCATTTGAAAATGACCCCTTCAGATTTTGTACTGCAAGATTTTCAGAAACTTCTCTGATAGTCCTTTTGTAACCAAGCAGGACCCAAGGGGCCTTTCTGTGACACCTGCCCCCCACGTCCTCCACTTGCCTCTTGTCTGTAGAAAAACTTTAGCCAAAGGATTAATTTAATCAGAGAAGTGAGAAAAATGCAGAAACAAAGAAAAGCAGTCAAATAAGACAAAATAATAATAGTTTAGTCATTAAACAAAGTCAAGGACCTCTAGTTCCTCCTCAAGGGCTATAGATAATATTCTGAGCCATGTACTTTGAGCTGTTTTACAGATACAGAAACCCCAATGAGGTGGAAGAAGTTAACTGCATGATGACAAGACTGTAGCCATGACATAAACTGCTCCATCTTACACAATTCCAAGAACTGGCCTCAAGGAAATGGGAATAAACAGACCCTGGAACTGAAGATTAACTGTACTTAAAACAATCAAGATGACACTGATCAGACCACCACATGACCAAATTCGAGTTGAATGTCAGAGTTGACTGTGCTGTTCTGCATGTAGCCCACTCCCTCCACTTATAACTCCTGAAACTTCCCTTTAAAATCTCATGCCCCTTGATTGGCAGTTGGGAGTTGGTTCTTTGGGACATGAGTCCACCTTCTTCCCAGGACTGCTGGCCTCCTAAATAAAGCAACCTTTCCTTTCTACCAATACTTGTCTCTTGAGTATTGGCTTTCAAGCAGCGAGCAGCCAAATCTAAGTTTAGTAACACTTTCATCACTGACTTTAGTCCTCAGTTTCTGCCCAACGTGGACCACAAGATTGGACTCCAGCACTCATTTCTCTGTTAGCCATTCCTTCTCAAAAGATTTAACCTTGACATGGCTTCCTTCTTTATCTGAGACAAGGGTCACATAGGTGAGTTCATCATGTCTGCAGTATTCCTGTAATTCCTCTTGGGACTGTGACAAGTCATACATGATTTCTGCTGTGATTCTCGCTGACCAGAGTTTCTGGGCTCGGTTGATGGCCCTGGTCATGGACATCTGGCCAGCACTTACAACAAGGAGGTCACAAGAGCTTATTATAACAGGTTCTTCCAGGTTGAGGACAGCAGATTCCCTTTTCTCCACATCCTTGCCAACACCTATTATCACTTGTCTTTTCATTAATAGTCCTCCTAAGTGGTGTGAGGTAATATTGCAGTTTTGATTTGCATTTCTCTGATGATTAGTGATGTTAAGCCCCTTTTTATGTGCCTGTTAGCCATTCATATGTCTTCTCTGGAAAAACTCTATTCCAATCTTTTGCCCATATTTTTTTTTTTTTTTTTTTTTTTTGCAGTACACGTGCCTCTCACTGTTGTGGCCTCTCCCGCTGCAGAGCACAGGCTCTGGACGAGCAGGCTCCAAACGCGCAGGCTCAGCGGCCATGGCTCAAGAGCCCAGCCGCTCCGCGGGATGTGGGATCCTCCCGGACCGGGGCACGAACCCGCGTCCCCTGCATTGGCAGGTGGACTCTCAACCACTGCGCCACCAGGGAAGCCCTGCCCATATTTTAATTGGATTGTTTGTAGGTTTTTTGCTATTAAGTTGTATGAGTTCCTTGTATATTTTGGATATTAATCTCACTACAGTTATGTGGTTTGAAATATGTTTTCCCATTCCATAGGTTGTGTTTTCATTTTGTTGATGGTTTCCTTTGCTGAGCAGAAACTTTTTCCCCACATTTGGTTCACTGGTATGATAGTAGCAGAAATACTATTGTCAAGTTTATAACAACTCTAAATTGAAAGGTATGAAACAAAAAATAGAATAAACAGATTATAGAATTATCCATGGGAGAAAAACCTTCTGTGATAAATGACTTCTGACCTTTTAAAAAATAGTTATTTGTTTATTTATTTGGCTGTGTGGGGTCTCAGTTGCAACACAGGGGATCTTCGTTGTTGTGTGTGGGATCTTCATCATGGTGTGCAGGATCTTTAGTTGCAGCATGTGGAATCTTTAGTTGCAATATGCGAACTCTTAGTTGTGGCATGTGGGATCTAGTTCCCTGACCAGGGATTGAACCCGGATCCCCTGCATTGGGAGCACAGAGTCTTAGCCACTGGACCACCAGAGAAGTCCCGACTTCTGAGTTTTTAGCGGTATTCAGTTGGGAGTTCCAGGAACTGAAATATTTTGTCTTAAGTTTCAGTAGTTTTCTGTGTAAGACTTAGCTTTGTTTTCCTAGAAACTTGATGATAATTTTTCAGAGACACATAACCAACAAATGATTCTCTGCCTCATTTAAAAATTGCATTCATTATTTACCAAAAAAGGAGAAAAATATAATAAATTTTAGAAATATTTATTTCAAATGTATTAATAAAATAGGTCTTTGACACTGCAATTTTTAGTTTCCTGGAAAATTCACTTATGTGGAATGGCTTATTCCCTGACAGGGGCACAGTACAAGATTTTTAGTTTTATATAATCCCACTTGTTATTTTTGCTTTTGTTGCCTTTGCTCTTGGTGTCAAATCCAGAAAATCATTGCCAAGGCCAATGTCAAGGAGCTTACCCTTTATATTTCTTCTAGAAGTTTTACAGTTTCAGGTCTTATGTTTATGTCTTTAATCCATTTTGAGTTGATTTTTTTGTGCGGTGTAATATAAGAGTGCAATTTCATTCTTTTGCATATGACAATCCAGTTTTCCTAACACCATTTATTAAAGAGACTGTCCTATTGAGATGATCATGTGATTTTTATCCTTCATTTTGTTAATGTAGTGTATTATATTATTGATTGATTTGCAGATGTTGAAGCATCCTGTATCCCTGGAATGAATCCCATTTGATCATGTTGAATAATTGTTTTCATGTACTATTGAATATGATTCACTAATATACTGTTGAGAATTTTTGCATCTATGTTCATTAATGATATGACTTGTAATATTCTTTTCTTGTAGTGTTCTTGTCTGGCTTTGGTATCAGGGTAATGTTACCCTTGTAAAATAAGTTTGGAAGTGTTTTTTTTTATTATTTATTTTAATTTTATTTATTTATTTATTTATTTGAGGTATGCAGGCCTTTCACTGTTGTGGCCTCTCCCGTTGTGGAGCACAGGCTCTGGACGCGCAGGCTCAGCAGCCATGGCTCACGGGCCCAGCTGCTCCGCGGCATGTGGGATCTTCCCGGACCGGGGCACGAACCCGTGTCCCCTGCATCGGCAGGCGGACTCCCAACCACCGCGCCACCAGGGAAGCCTTATTTTATTTTTTTATACAGCAGGTTGGAAGTGTTTTCTTGTTTTCTATTTTTGGAAGAGTTTGAGAAGGACTGGTATTAGTTCTTCTTTAAATGTTTAGCAGAATTCACCAGTGGAGCTATCTGGTCCTGGAATTTTCTTTGTTGGGAGGGTTTTTTTATTACTGATTCAGTCTCCTTTACTAGAATTGGTGTGTTCATATTATCTATTTTTTCATAATTTAGTCTTGGTTGGTTGTATATTTCTAGTAATTTCTCCATTTCTTCCAGGTTGTCCAATCTGTTGGTGTATAATTGTTCATAGTAGTTTCTTAGGATCCTTTGTATTTGTGTAGTATCAGTTGTAATGTCTTCTCTTTAATTTCTAATTTTATTTGAGTCTTCTTTTCTGGTAAGTCTAGCTAAAGGTTTGTCTATTTTGTTTGTCTTTTCAAAAAACTGCTCTTAGTTTCATTGATCTTTTCTCTTTTCTTACTTTTTAGTCTGTATTTCATTTATTTCTGCTCTGATCTTTGTTATTTCCCTTCTTAACTTTGTTCTTCTTCTTCTAGTTGCTTAAGGTATAAAATAAGTTTGCTTGTTTGAGATATTTCTTTTTTTCTTAATATAGGTATTTATAGCTATAAACTTCTTTCTTAGAACTGCCTTTTCTTCATCTCATAATTTTTGTATTATTTATATATTTGTTATAACAATTTTATTAGAAGCTGTTGTATTTTGGGGACTTCCCAGGTGGTCCAGTGGCTAAGACTCCGTGTACCCAGTGCAGGGGGCCCGGGTTCGAACCCTGGTCAGGGAACTAATCCCACATGCTGCAACTAAGAGTTTGCATGCTGCAATTAAGATCCCACATGCCGGGCCTCCCTGGTGGCGCAAGTGGTTGAGAGTCCGCCTGCCGATGCAGGGGATACGGGTTCGTGCCCCGGTCTGGGAGGATCTCATATGCCGCGGAGCGGCTGGGCCCGTGAGCCATGGCCGCTGAGCCTGCGCGTCTGGAGCCTGCGCGTCCGGAGCCTGTGCTCCGCAGCGGGGGAGGCCACAACAGTGAGAGGCCCGCATACCGCAAAAAAAAAAAAAAAAAAAAAGATCCCACATGCCGCAGCTAAAGATCCCATGTGCTTCAACTAAGACCTGACGCAGCCAAATAAAATAAATAAATAAATAAATAAATAAATATTTTAAAAAAGAAATTATTGTATTTTTACATACTAAGATAGTCAAACTTTCTTTCAAAGTATTTATAAATCCCTTCACAATGGTTTATTATTTGACCTATGGACTATCCCTGTGCTTTTAGTGATAATGACAGGCCTACTTTAGTCTCAGACAAGCACCAAATAGTGAATGGAAAAATCATGAGTGCTATGGACTAAACTGTGTCCTCAAAAATTCATATGTTGAAAACCTAACCCCCAATTTGGCTTTATTAAGAGTAAGGCAGTAATTAAGTTTAAATGAGATCATAGGGGTGGGGCCTTGATCTTGTAGGATTAGGGTCCTTATAAGAAGAGACCAGTTATCTCACTCCCTCACTCCCCCACTCCCTGCCCATGTGAGGACACAGCAAGAAGGCAACCATCAGCAAGCCAGGAATACAGTCCTTATCAGAAACCTAATCAGCTAGCACTTCAATCTTGGACTTCCTAGCCTCTGGAAGTGTGAGAAAATAAACTTCTGTTGCTCTGTTAATAAATTTCAGTCTAAGGTATTTTCTTATGGCAGCCCGAGTAGACTAATACAATGAGCAAATTACAAGTTCATATCTTCCAACTAAATTGTATTTGTATGCTTTTCTCCTCAAGCTAGTATTTGACTAGAACTTTTATCAGTTAATTTTATTTCCCCTTCCTCAATTCCAGTTTTATAAAGCCATATCAGTAGCAGAAGAGGGAAAAGGGGAAGTAAGGAATATGCATAATACACATGGCAGGCATGTGCCTTATAAAATGCTAACTATATTCATTATTTACAGTGGTTAAGTATATTAGATCAACACGTGTTTTATGAAAATTACGGTGAATCCAGATGGAAGAAGGGTCCCTTGATTCAGCCCCTCTCTGTCCAACCAAGCCAGGATTGTAGACATAAATTTTTGTAGTGTAAAGGCAAAGAGCACTGCTTTGGATTCAGAGAGACTTGGGTGTGTGATATTGAAAAACCTACCTAGACATTCTGAACTTTAGTTTCTTCATATGTAAAAGAGGGATAATAATACCTACCTCATAGAGCTTCGTGAGAATTGAGATAATATATGGCACTCAGTGAATGGTTGATATTATTACGAAGGGAAAATATTTAATTCAGAGGAGCAATGGTGTTTGAACTGAATTAGCAATGAAAGCTGACTACAGTGCAAACCTTTATTGGGTCTTAAGAACTGTATACCTAAACTATGCACTACACATACAAATGCTTGTAAAAAATGGAAACCTAAAGCTATTTGTGTGTTATTTTAATGGGTGAAGCATCACAAGAAGCCTCCATTCCAGATGTAGAAGAATCCATTCCTTCCCTCATTTCCATAGCAACTGGTGGCCTTAGACTTGAGAATTTCTGTTGAAGCAGAGCCCTTGTTCTGAAGCATGCAGCTCTGCCTCTGGTAGTCAGAGTTTCTAAACACATCCTTGTGATTTCTTTTTTTTTTTTTAATAGTTGATGTACGATATATAAGTTACAGGTATACAACATAGTAGTTCACAATTTTTAAAGGTTATACTCCATTTATAGTTATCTCCATTTATAGTTATCATAAAATATTGTCTACTTTCCTTGTGTTGTACAATATATCCTTGTAGCTTATTTATTTTATACATAATAGTGTGTATATCTACCCCTGACATCTTTGTGACTTTTTTTTTTTTTTTTTTTGCAGTACGCGGGCCTCTCACTCTTGTGGCCTCTCCTGTTGTGGAGCACAGGCTCTGGACGTGCAAGCTCAGCCGCCATGGCTCACGGGCCCAGCCGCTCTGCAGCACGTGGGATCTTCCTGGACCGGGGCATGAACCCGTGTTCCCTGCATCGGCAGGCAGACTCTCAACCACTGCGCCACCAGGGAAGCCCCTTTGTGACTTTTAACATCCAAATTAGCTAGGGGTTTCACTCTTTATTTACAGAGATGAAAATTTTGATTATTTTTATTTTTGAAACCTATCTTTCATTTGGTTAACCTCATATTCATGAATATAATATAACCTCATTCTTATGACCAAAAAGAAGTCAGCAGTGATGGGAAACAAAAACTGATCCCCACTTAGAACCTACTTACTTATTAAGAAGGTGCTTAGAAGGTACGACTTCCTGAGGCATGTAAATTCAAACACCAAAAAGGGACCAACTAAACTTGAGTTCAAAATAAAAGAAATAGACTTTGGTAGACTGTGAGTTGGCATACATTACCAGACCCAAGAAATGCAAGATCATACAAAGTCATCCTGCCTGAATTTCATGTAATGTCACAATGCCACCCAAAATGTCAAAAATTATGGAGTAAACCACCAACGGGCAACTTATCTACTGAAAACAAAGTCTTGAAATAAGATATTTTGTCAATAAATGAGGAAAGAAACATTTTTCAGATGCTCTATTTTGACAAACCTTGCTTAGAATAACTTAGAAAAATTCAGATACTTACTTATAAGGTTTTAGAATGAATTCTACATACATTAAGATGGAAAGGATACATATTAGCTCCAAATACACCAGGACAGGACAGAAACAGGATTTCCCACAAAATATATTTCTTTTCTATTTTTTATTGCCTGAATTTCAAAAATAACTATATATAATACTATGTAAGTAAATACATATAATATGAAGTAAATTAGTTAATTTCACTTCCCATATTAACTCTTTCTTGTGGCTTCTTATTTTCTTAATTTCGTTTACAAGAAACTTACATCTATGAGTATTATGTACACAAAGCTCAATTCTAAGAACTCTCTACAGTTACCTATTAATATACTTAATGGGGAAATAAAGAATAGTGTGTCACTTAACATAATGACACAGGAGACCTGAAGATAAAATGATCACTTCCGTAATAAGGCTTTTCTCAATTAAAAAATAAAAAAACAAAGCAATGGACAATAGAACCCACCCTCACCCAAAAGAGAAAAAAAAAACCCAGAAGGAAGAAAGCACACAGATTTATACACCAGGCAAAGAGGTAGTCACTCTGGACCCCTTTTGAATGAGAGAAAGACCTCAAGAAATCTTGGAATTCAACTGGGCTTATTTTTTAAGTGGACAGACCCTTTATAGCCTCGTTCCTTTGTGAGCTTCACCACTCCCAACCCCCATCCCCCATCTGTGCTACTTTCAGCAGAGCAGTGATCCATTTGTTGCCAGGGGATGTATCGTGGGTTTCAATGGCAAAGCTCCCAGAGAAACTCCCTGCGGGGTGAGAGTTTCTTCCTGGGAGGAGTGGTTAGAACAACAAGTAGCTTTTCCCTTCATAACTCTCATGTCCCCAAGGTTTTCCTCTGTAGTTTCTTTACCCCAGGCTTATGTGTAGATTTGGTAGCTGAACTGATGCTGTGAGGGAGAGCAGTTAACCTGGTTAAGTTGGTGACATTGTCTGAGCCATACATCAAATCAAGGGATGGGAACAAAACCTTTATTTCGGCATTGAGGGGTTTCTTTCAAGCACAGAAACACTGCATTATTGGTGTCTCTGTACAATGTTGTTCCATCATCACAGTCTTTAAAATATTGGAATGCCAAAACTCAATGATTTTATGTCTCTTTGTAATGTAATAAATAAACTCTTTGTAGGACAAAGGCTGAATATAATTGGTGAGATCGACAATGCCTAAAAGGAAGATATATGCAAGAGAGATGAGAAACAGTAGGGAAAAAACCTGTTAACTCACGAAGAATTGAGGGAGTATGAAGTATGCATGTGTCTCACCAAATTTCTGAAATAGCAATTTCTAAAAGTCATATATAGAATGAATAATAAGAGATTAATTAGGCAGATTACTTTTTATTTATAATAAATATCAGTAATATCAAGATATATCAATTCTATTATTGCATCATAATAATGATAATTAAATCCCTTTTATCTCAAGGTATATTTTATGGAATACATGTTCCCTTGAAAAATTTCTGTTTCTTATGATCATACTTAGGCATAAGAATCATTTAAAGTTCTTAAGTCTACACCAAGTGATTAAACTATAGAAAGATTCAGTGTAAAATTTGTTACATTATGATTACTGATCAGGCTATTCTTCTTAGTTATGGGACAAGAATTATAATCTTCTAAACATATGTCTGAGGATAACAAATATTTTCTTAACTAGCTAGAGGCAAACAACGATAAGGCTATATTATCCAAATGTCAGCAATTAGCCACTAAAATTAAATTAAATTAAATTAAATTTACACTTCACTCCACCAAATGCACTGGCTATATGTCAAGTGCTCAAAAGCCACACATGTCTAGTAGCTACCTTATTGGACAGTGCAGATACAGAACATTTCCATCATCACAGAGTTCTCCTGGCCATTGCTGCTCTAAGGAGAAGCCTCTAAAAAAAGAGGATCTGGTAGATAAGTGGGAAGGAGAAATAAGCTCAGTGACCCAATGTGAGGCTATGCTTTCGCTTTTTTATATCAGTTTCACCTCATTATTTAGGAAGAGATAGATGAACGTGTTTCTCTCAGAGTTTGAAGGAAGTGTTGCTTGTCCTGTGCTGAGCTCAGTCAGAAAAATTGAATTATGATGTCTTACTCTCACGTACAAGACGTAGTCCAACAAGACTCAAAGAGACACAGTTTTCAGTTATTTTATTAACTAGTTTTAAACTAACAATTAGGGACTTCTGTGGTGGCACAGTGGATAGGACTCAGCTCTCCCAATGCTAGGGGTCCCGGGTTTGATTCTTGGTCAGGGAACTAGATCCCACATGCATGTCACAACTAAGGAGCCTGCCTGCCGCAGCTAAGACCCAGTGTAACCAAATAAATAAATTTAAAAAACCAAAACAACAACAACTAATGAAGGCATAAGGAATCTAGATTACAAGAGAAAAGTATGCCCTTGACAAACTGGGAGAAGTTTAATTTAACATTTTCGCAATCTCTTAAATATCTATGACCTCTTCTAACAAAAAGCATCAGTGAGCTTTATGAGCCTTCAAAGGTCTCTTCATTACAGATGCAGGCCATTTTTAACTGCTGCTATGCAGGTTCAAATAGGCAAAACAATTTTGGGGAAAAAAAGGGAAAAAACAAAACAAAACATGTTTCAGTTGAAAACTTTAGGACCTAAAGGAGACAAATGTATTTGCACTAAAACATAGCCAGAACAGAGAAAAAAACACTTATTGCAAAGGAATTGATATTGAATATTTAAAGATTTTATGAAGAAGAATTTGTACTTGGGCCAGAAGATTGCATTTCTTTTCCTATTGCTGCTAGATAAACTAGGGATGTGTGTTTTCATTACAAAAGAACTCCTTGAATTAAAAAAGTACTCAAAAAATAAATTAATTAAAAAGTACTCAAATCAGTTTACTTAAATAGAAAATTCCCATAAATGCTTGTGTTTGTGTATGTGTATGGGTATATTTTTATATGTGAATAAAAGTGTTGAGAGAAGGCAAACTTAAGTGGAAGTCTGCAGAGTCATTGATACAGACTCTAGCCTACATCACTTCATCTCTAGAAAAGATTCAACAGCAAAGCAAAAATCACAGAGCCACAGTTGCTGACTGGCTTAAGAAGAAGTGGGAAAACAAAGTAACAAAGTAAAAAAATAGAAATCAACTACTTGAACCTGGAGGGAAGTCAAGAATAACTAAATATGTACAGAAAGAAAGAAATAAAAACTGTATTTTCTGGGTGAAAAACAAAAAGGGAAAGATGAAATTAGACTTCTAATCCTTTCTCCCTTAATAGAGAAAAATAAAAGAAGATGTAATCCTTTCAACTTCCTCTGGAAATTGGTGAGTTCCTTACACATAAATATATTATTAATTTTCTCTATTATATTGATATAGTTAGTATGGTATGTATTGGATTGAACATATACTCCCTTTAGCTAAAGAAATTCATTCCACTCACCCAGTATCTCTGGGAAAATCATCATATGGCAGCAGGGGAAACTTACTGGAGTACTTCTTTACTAGAATTGGTACTATTGGAATTATAACTATTCCAGCTACTAATTTTCCAAAATAATTTTTGACTACTCCCTCTGTCTAATTTTGTAGAAGTGTATTGTCTTGAGAGAGATTTAATTCAGACTTAGTTTCTTCTTCCGGGACATGATTAACAGACCTTTAGGTATACAAACCTCCATTTGAGGAGAAGGCCACCCTCATAACTGCTTTAAGTATAACAGACAAAGTTGAAAATTCATTCTGCACAACCTAGGTTATCTCCACCCTTGGCTTGAGTGGGGCTGACTCCTCCCCCAAGTTCTCAGGACTTTTGATGCTGGAACTCCAGGGACCCTGCAGAAACCACACACCTTTCCCCTGCCCATATCCCTCATCGGCCCCCAACTGTTCAGAGAATATACTCATTTCTACTGAAGAGCTCAGGGAAGGCCACCAGCTGGACAAAGAGACTTCAGGCAAATACCTTTTTTGTGAGTAATATATTGAGCACAAAATTCAGAGTTAGCTGGCCTCACTGATTATTAATCTCCTGATATAGATTATTCATATAAACTAGTTGGTCTGATTTTCCTGGAGATGTTATAGGAACGGAACGACATAAAGGCTGTGGACATGTCCTTACATTTTTCTCTTTTTTCAAAAGATAGAAAGAGGAAATGAAGTAAGAAAGACAGGTTTGGGGCTTCCCTGGTGGCACAGTGGTTGAGAATCTGCCTGCCAATGCAGGGGACACGGGTCCAAGCCCTGGTCTGGGAAGATCCCACATGCTGCGGAGCAACGAGGCCCGTGAGCCACAACTACTGAGCCAGTGCTCTAGAGCCCGTGAGCCACAACTACTGAGCCCACGTGCCTGGAGCCCATGTTCCATAATAAGAGACGCCACCGCAATGAGAAGCCCATGCACCGCAACGAAGAGTAGCCCCTGCTCGCCACAACTTGAGAAAAGCCTGTGCGCAGCAACGAAGACCCAATGCAGCCAAAAATAAATTAAAAAAATAAATCTATATAAAAAAGAGAAAGACAGGCTTATGCTATGAATGCTGCTCCCATGTCTGTGCATTTTTGATAAAGAAATCTGAGTCCCATAGGAATATAGGGTGTTTGTAAGGGTGAGCCACCGGTTCTATAAATGTGCCACCTAACAAACTATTTTGACTACATGGCTTGTCAGGGGGTATATTCATTCAAAACCAAAACAGACATAGCTAATCCACTCTCCCAGCAACCACACAGCAGGCTGCAGTGACTATGGGGCCATTATTCCCTCCAGCCAGGCATAAAAATAGAGGCTGAGTATCCAAGGAGGTTTGTTTAATGGTTACAATCAGAGCCCATGTAACCAAGACCCACAGGGAATCAAAAGAGGGAATTCTTTACACTATGCTGAGATAGTGCCTTCTGAGAGAGAAAATTCCTAATGTATTATCAATACTTGGAGAGATTTTGTTCCCCAATCTTTGGTGAATCCATCGTTGAGTTCACGTCCAGGGTTAAGCAGATCTGCTAAACAATTCTTTAATGGTGATTACTTTCAAATGAAGGACTTGAAATTTAACTTTACCCAATTTTATCAACATGCAAGGTAAACATTTATTTTCTTCTAAAACACATTATTTAACAAGAATATATTTAAGTAGAGAAAAGCTTTCTAATTATCTTTGGTAAACATTGCACCTTGTGTGAAATGACTGCTAAGTGCGGAGCTGAAGGGAATCTCTGCCTGCCTGTTCAGATCTGGGGAGGGGACTCACTGGCCCTACACAGGATCTAAGCCATACGCTCAATAAAAGGATTGTAACCTATCACAATCGTACAAAAGGAATGAAGGCAAACTTCTGATGAGGATGAACGAAGTAGGTAACTGCCAGTCATGAGTTAACTCTAAAAGGCAGCTACTTCTTTGATCTCTTCTGAAAAAGAAATAAGAAAAACTTTTTTATCAGAATAGAGGAAGTTCAAATAAGGGAATTTATTTCTATTTCACGTTGTTACATTGTCTGAATTTTAGAAAATATTCCCTGGAATAAAACAAAATATTTATGTATTTCATAAGCACTGGAATTTTTAGCACTAGTGCTTTCCTTTGTAGGAACGGCATAAGTGAAATGTCCCTTGACTGATATAGGGCCGTGTGTGCTGGATGGGAAAAGTGCTTTACGTTTCTGAACTTAGTGAAAAATACTACAGAAGCCTTATATTAGCTTTGATATTGCATCAGCCATGCTCTTCTAACTTGTTTCTAAGTATTCTAAGTTCAGTTATTAGAATTATTATTTTATAGAAGAATCTTATTTTCTTTTTAAACATATAGAATTATATATCTTCATACATGAGATTTTAAAATTTTTGTAATGATGTCTACTAACTCCATTTTTTAAATGAGTGCTAAGACCAATTATTTTTCTTTTTTTAAAAAATATTTATTTATTTGGTTGCACTGGGTCTTAGTTAAGGCAGGCAGGCTCCTTAGCTGCAGCTCACCGATTCTTTAGTTGTGGCATGCATATGGGATCTAGTTCCCTTCCCAGGGATAGAACCTAGGCCTCCTGCCTTGGGAGTGCAGAGTCTTAACCATTGTACCACCAGGGAAGTCCTTATTCTTTTTTTCACTGAAAATGATTGAAATTCTGCATTCTTCAGGGAAGGAAACAAGAACTAAAATATTTTACTGACTTTAATGATCATGTAAAATAAGGATTGTACTGTTTGTAAAGTACTTAAAAAATACTTACCATGAAACTATTATATAGATTTGAAACTTTGATACTTTTTAAAAAATTACCAATAAATAAATTACCTTAGTAAAATATGTACAAAATAGATAACTAATGAGAACCTGCTATGTAGCACGGAGAACTCTACCTCACTTCACTGTACAGTAGAAACTAACACAACATTGTAAAACAACTATACCCCAATTTAAAAAAAAAAGATTTACATGCATATCAAAGGGAAAAAAAGATTAAGAGACATGAATCTCATATCTGAACATGGGTTTCATTTTGTATGATATCTTCAGAGCTGGATGAGGACAAGATTGCCGACACCATGAAGAAAGCCCTCCCTACCGTGGGCTGGGATTGGCACGTCTGTTCTCGGTGGACTCTCCCTTCGTCCATGGGAATGTTGTGATTAGTGTTACTCACCTGGGAAATGAGGTCTGAAGGAAGGATTGGAGCAGGGTGATCATTCTATAAAACCCAGACTTAGATGGGAAAATGCAGAGGGAACAGTAACGAATGTGGAACCAGATAACTGTCTCACTCCTGGACAGATTCTGTAGCGTTTACATCTATAACACAATTATGAGGCCATTTATAAGGTACAATGTCTTATAAAAGTGGAATTATACATATGAGTTGTCTTAGTTACAATATGGAAAAGATGAACAGGAAGATAGTTTAAAGAAAAAATATTTTTCTCCTCTTTCATTTTACATGAAGGATAAAGCATGAAATTCTATTAATTTTCTTACTTAGGTTTTAATAAGCATTTTGTGTACTTCCTAAGATTGAGGTAAGGAAAACCTGATGAGTAGGGTGCTCTGAGCAAGCCTTCCTAGAAGCAGTGTCCAGATGGACTCTGGTCGCCATTGTACTGGGCACAGCATGGAATCATGTGCACATCTTCTTTGACCCAGTAAATCTCCTTGGACATTCACACACCCTCTCTGCACACCCCCACTTAGACAAGCCCTTCACAGAACCCCCCTCTCCCTGGCATCCCAGATATTGTCCTAAATGAAAATAGCTAGCAAAGAGAATGAGATCAAAACAATGACTTAAATGACTATTAAATTTCAGGCTTGTTTTGACAAAATTGTATATTAATTTTCTAAACATTCTAAACAATTCATCCTTCAGAAATTTTAATACCTTCTGTAAACTTTCAAAATGTAACTATAAATTCTAGGACACCTTTCTGCTTTCTCATTAATCTCTCACCAAGACCATAGCATACTTTGTAGGTTGAGACACGGAGTGGTAGAAATTGTTGAAGTAATAAATATAGTGGTTAAGAATTTAAAAGGAAGAGTATTGTACAGAATCTCTTCCCCATGTATTCCATTAAGCACTTTTATTCATGAAATATATCTGCTTAACATAAAATTATATTAAGTCCTGTTTAGTGTCTACCAAAAATCACTTTTCCAGCTCCCTCTATTAACAAATAAACAATGATTTTAAGTTGTTCCCCTGGATGTTCTATAACAGAACTGTGCTGAATTGTGGCCACTGTTATCCCAAAGGCCATGATATACACTGTTCAAGAGAAAGTCCAGCAAATGGAAAAAATAGAAATACAAGCGAGTTTGCTCATTTAAGAGTATACTTCAACCACTGGTAAAAGACTAAGTTAAAATGAATAAATTGTGCAACTATTAAAAAGAATTAGTTGTATCTAAAAATTTTTTTTTTAATGAGTAAATTAAAAACACGTTGTATTTTTTTTCCCCTATCTGCAGCAATGTCTGGAGACAAGGAAATTCCATGATGTCAGCAGTTGAAAGATGACACATTACTGATTTGGCATGTCACTGCAAAGAAGTAAATGAATAATTCAGAATGAAAGTAAACCCTAAAAATTGGAGAGGAATTCCCTTATTAACTGTGGTTCCAGCTAAAGAGCCTAGTTATTTCAGTGAGAAATAAAATTTATAAGTATTAATAATGAAATACCATTTTGTCTATTTTTCATATTTTATTTTATTTTATTTTATTTTGTGTGTGTGTGTGTGTGTGTGTGTGGTACACGGGCCTCTCACTGTTGTGGCCTCTCCCGTTGCGGAGCACAGGCTCCGGATGCACAGGCTCAGTGGCCATGGCTCACAGGCCCAGCTGCTCCGCGGCATGTGGGATCTTCCCGGATCGGGGCACGAACCCGTGTCCCCTGCATCGGTAGGCGGACTCTCAACCACTGCGCCACCAGGGAAGCCCTATTTTTCATATTTTAAATGAACAAATCTTTATTAAGCACTTACTATTTACCTAATAATTCTAAAAGCTGCTGTTTATTGGGTACCTAGTATGTGTCAGTATGTATGTACTGACAAGTTAAATGTACAAGTTATCCACACAGTTATATCATACAAGGGGTATGTACCTTAGCCCAGTATACAAAATAATATGACATTTGGGTATTGAATTACAATTCTCCAGGTTAGTGAGTAAAGTGAAACTCAGATATTGTTTTCTCAAAATCTGTCTAAGCTCAAAATGGCATTCTCCTCTTCTCTGTGGTTGATAATATTCAGAGTTTTACAGACTAAAACCCTGTTTTTGCCACTAAAGATTAAAAAAAAAATTTATTTATTTGGTTGCACCAGGTCTTAGTTGCGGCAGGCGGGCTCCTTAGTTGCAGCATGCAAACTCTTAGTAGCGGCATGTGTGTGAGATCTAGTTCCCTGACCAGAGATCGAACCTAGGCCCCCTGCATTGGGAGCACAGTCTTATCCACTGTGCCACCAGGGAAGTCCACCACTAAAGATTTTTTAAAAACTTATGAATACAGTTTCTGGTTCTGCATGTAAGGAGCTTGGAAGTTACTACTCCATCCTAACAACAAGTAAATGTTGAACAAACTGCAAAATCAACAACTCTTCTTGGATCTATAAGGGGAGGACACAGGGCATGATACTCAACTCTAGCCCACTCTAGCTATCCTGTTCCAACTAAAAGAGAAGAGAAAAAACCTAAAAAACACTTGTGCAGTTCACAGACCAGAGGCATAGACCCACTAAAAAACTGAGACCTAATTGTAGACGTAACACACACCTCCCCACCAGAATATTAAAAGCCTATTTATAGCAATTCCTTTTGCTCAGTACATCATGTTTGGCTATCAAGAAAAATTACAATCCCCCTAAAAGGCAAAAAAAAGCCCCCCCAAACAAAAAAAGCGCCACAATTTGGAGAGACAGAACAAACATCAGTACCTGGCATGGCAGGGATATTGGAATTATCTGACTAGCAATTTAAAACAATTATCACTAATATGCCAAGTGCTCTAATGAATAAAGTAGACAGCATGAAAGAACAGATGGGGAGTGTAAGCAGAGAGATAAAAGCCCTAAGAAAGAATGAAAAAGAAATGCTTGAGATCAAAAGTACTGTAACAGAAATGAAGAATTCCTTTGATCAGTTTATTGGTAGACTGGACCTGGCTGTGGAAAGAATCTCTAATCTTGAGGATACATCAATAGAAACCTCTAAAACTGAAAAGCAAAGAGACCAAAGACTGAAAAAAAACAACCCCCAAAACAGAACAGGATGTCCAAGGACAGTGAGACAACTACAAAAGGCATAACATATGCATAATGGGGTTACCAGAAGGAAAAGAAAGAGGGAAAGGAACAGAAGAAATATTTGAAACAACGATGACTGAGAATTCCCCCAAATTGATGTCAGACAGAATACTACGGACTCATGAAGCTCAGAGAACACCAAGCAGAATAAATGCCAAAAAAATTACACCTAGGCATATCGTTTTCAAATATAGAAAATCAAAGATAAAAGAAGAAAGAAGACAGAGGGGAAAAATCACCTTATGTATAGACGAGCAAAGGAAAGATTTACATCATTTAAATTTAAACCATTACATGGTTTAAATTTAAACCATTACGTGGTTTCTCCTCAGAAACCACGCAAGCAAGAAGAGAGTGGAGTGAAATATTTAAAGGCTGAGAGAAAACCCCCCCCCAACCTAGAATTATGTACCCTTTGAAATTACCATTCAAAAGTGAAGGAGAAATAAAAGCTCTCTCAGACAGACAAAAATTGAGGGATTTTGTTGCCAGTAGACCTGCCTTGCAAGGACATGTTTAAAGGAAGTTCTTTAGAGAGAAAGAAAATGATAAAGGTCGTTAACTCAGATCTACATCAAGAAAGGAAGAGGTTCTCTCGCCTTCTCACTTCCAAGATGACCAAGGAAAGAAGGAACAATGGTCGTGCCAAAAACGGCCATGGCCATGGGCAGCCTATTCCCTGCACCAGCTGTGCCCGATGCGTGTCCAAGGACAAGGCCGTTAAGAAGTTCGACGTCTGGAACACAGTAGAGGGTGAAGCCATGAGGGACATTTCCAAAGCGAGCGTTTTCCATGCCTGTGTGCTTCCCAAGCTGTATGTGAAACTCCATTACTGTGTGAGTTGTGCCATTCACAGCAAGATAGGAATAGTTCTCCTTCTTGGGAAGCCTGGAAGGACCAAACACCTTCACCCAGATTTAGACCTGCGGGAGCTGCCCCACAACCTCTCCCAAAGCCCCTGTAAGGAGTTAGGTCCTTAGAGACTGAAGAAATACTGTTCTCTGAAAAGACAATAACCTGGAAATTAGACTTAAAAAAAAAAAAGCTAGAAAAATGGCACTGATGAACCTATTTGCAGGGCAGGAAAAGAGACGCAGATACAGAGAATGGACTTGTGGACACAGTGCGGGAAGGGGAGGGTGGGACCAACTGAGACAGTAGCATTGACATATATACACTATCATGTGTAAAACAGATAGCTAGTGGGAAGCTGCTGTATAGCATAGGGAGATCAGCTCAGTGCTCTGTGATGACCTAGAGGGGTGGGATGGAGTTGGGGTGGGAGGGAAGCTCAAGAGGGAGGGGATATATGTATACATATAGCTGATTCACTTTATTCTACAGCAGAAACTAGCACATCACTGTAAAGCAATTATACTCCAATAAAAAAAAAAAGAAAGAAAGAGCATCAGAGAAGGAATAAAAGAAAGTAAAATTAAAAGTTTTATTTTTCTTATTCTCAATTGATCAAACAGATAACAGTTCATTCAAAATATTAACAGTAACGTATATTTGACTATGTATGCTTAGGTGTAGATTTTATATATATACATATAGATATATAGATATGTTTATGTGTGCTTATATATAAGTGAAATGAATGAAAGCAATGATGAAGGGATAGGAGAGAGGAATTAGGATTATTTTGTTATTATAAGGTACTCACATTACCTGTAAAGTGGTATAGTGTTATTTGAAAGTAGAGTTGGATTAGTTATAAGTGTATATTGTAAAATTTATGACAACCACAATAAAAAGTTAAAAAGCAATTGGCAAACTATGTAGACTCAAATCTGAACCAAAGTTTTTAGCATGAGAATAGGATATGCTACAGAATCACACACAAAGATGAATGTGATTTTATAAAAGTAGCAATAATAAAAATATTTCAATTCAAATTATAATTTAAAACCCTGCCATCCAGGCTAAATTTTTAATGCTTTGATAAAAGGGTTAATATTAAAAGAACCTAGGGACTTCCCTGGCAGTCCAGTGGTTAAGACTCCATGCTTCCACTGCAGGGGACCCTGGGTTCGATCCCTGGTCAGAGAACTAGATCCCACATGCATGCCACAACTGAGAGTCGCATGCCACAACTAAGGAGCCTGCCTGCCACAACTAAGACCAAAAAATAAAAATAAAATTAAAAAAATAAGATAGCAATGTCTAAAGTAAAAAAAGAAAAAAAATCACTAAAAAAGAAAATAAATAAAAGAACCTAAGAATTGTAACTCTCACACCTGATGAGTTCTTCTCTTTTCCTGACATTATCAACCTAATCTTGCCAGAGCAGAATCTAAGCATTCTAGACTTCTTAAAGGAAGTGAAAAAGGCAATAACCAAGGTGAGCCCAACTGTGAATTCTATGGTCCTAAGCAGTAGATGATCAAAGGGAAAGTTTTTCTTTTTCACTTTGGGTGACTCATTTGAATACAGTATTTTGGGTTTCTTTTCTTTTGTTTGTTTTAGAGTTTTTCGCATATCTAAAATCCTTTGTTTAATGAATGTGTATCTTCTATTTTAAAAATTTAATTTCTTATGTGACTTCCCTGGTGGTCCAGTGGTTAAGACTCTGTGCTTCTACTGCACGGGGCACGGGTTCGATCCCTGGTTGGGGAACTAAGATCCTGCGTGCTGTGTGGCCAAAAAAGAAAAAAAATTTAAAATTAAATTTCTTATTCTGATGGCAGAATAGAAATTTTAATGCAAGGCAGAGAGATTTTTTGTGTGTGATATTATAGGTAAATTCTTTTTAAAAATGTGTTTCTAACTGAGGAATACATTTGAAATGATATCAAGAATAGCCCAGACTTCAGATTCTGTCAGTAGGTAACCCTGGATACAAGTGTGAGTTCAGTCTTGCCAGCTCTGAGCATAGGAAAGATATTTTATTCTTCTCAATCTCAGTTTCTTCATGAGTAAAATGTGAGTAACGAAGTTATCAGTTGTTAAGGATGAAATGAGCTAGTGTGGTAAAGGGCATTTCACTCCCTACAACATAGAACTCAGAATATTCTAGTTTTTTGAATAAAGGTCTTTATTGTATAAGGGATTTAACAATCAAAGTTACATTTATAGATGAGATAAACTTTGTAACTGTAACTCCTCACTATCACATGGAAAGTTTCTTACTTTTATAATCTGTGTGAGTTCAACATCATTATAATTTTCAGTGTAAAATATTGAACTGACTTTTAAAAACTGAGTTTGAGGGAAAACCTACATGAAATGCCATGAGCACTTTCTTCTAATTGGATTCCAGCTTATTCTATTGGATTACCATTTTCCTAAAGAACACACTTAAGTCTGGCTTAACTCTTATTTTAAAAAATTATTTATTTATTTATTTATTTGGTTGTGGCAGACGGGCTCCTTAGTTGAGGCAGGCGGGCTCCTTAGTTGCAGCTTGCCGGCTCCTTAGTTGCGACATGTGGGATCTAGTTCCCTGACCAGGGATTGAACCTGGGCCTCCTGCCTTGGGAGCTCAGAGTCTTAACCACTGTGTCACCAGGGAAGTCCCTTAACTCTTATTTTTATTTTTCAAAAATCCCACTCAGGGAATCTGAAGACTAATGTTATTAGGTTGAACAATATAAAAGTGTCAATATTCAATTCCTTTGACCTAGAAAAATATTTTATTTTCACAACTTTTTTTTAATAACTGCAAAATGAATACAGGATCAAGAAAATAAAAATATAAAAAAGAAAAAGTAAGCCACATATAATTTTACTTGCCAGAGATTAATATATTTAGCAATTTATCATATTTCCTTCTTGTCTTTTTTCAATTAATATGTATTTTTATGTGGTTGTGATCATTTTCTCCAATGAATATCATAGTTTTTCACTTAATATGGAAAAATAATCTTTATCAACAACTTCTTTAATGATTACATAAATCATATCTATGAATAAATCACAATTTATTTACCCACGCTGCTATTGTGTGTGTGTGTGTGCACGTGCACGTGCACGCATGAGAACTTGCTGACATAATACGCCATTTACGTAAAGGATTCCAAAATGTGTTTAACATATAACAACTAAGCACCTCTCTAACAGAAACTCATGTTTAAATGTTAACAAGAAATAAATACATATGCATTTAAAACAGATGACAACTGTTTATTTCAGTTATAGGCTTACCTAGAATGGAGGCATACACTAAGACAGTTTTATAATTAGCATTCAGTACATTAGCAACTATGTAAGAAACTCTGTACTTATCCCTTGATGTTCTAATCTGTAGATTCACTTAGTTTCTCTTTCAGCAAATTTCTTTTAAAAAAAAATACGATTACTAATAAAAAACCAAAAATGTGCTGAGTTTCACTTTTTCTTTGATTTTCTTTGCCCATATTCTGGAGGAGTTTTCAAAATGGCAATAAGAAAAGAGAAATAAGTACAAATAAGAAATGACAATTCACCCTTGAATGGCATGTGTGTGAAAGTTAACCCAGGCCTTCACCATGAAGAGGGAGGCAGAAAAAGCCTCGATTGCAAGAGGTGGCCTTTTGGACAGACTTGCGTCAGAAACAGAAAGAAATGCATTGGTTTTTGCGTGCAGCTGTCGAGGAAGCAGAACTTCCTGTGTTTGAAATTCTGTGTCTGCAGTTAAATAAAAAGAAAAAAAAAGAGGAAGTATGTAATGCTCTCCGCAGCTTTTCTCCAACTTTACCTAAATACTGCATATGAGCAAAAGAGACCATCAAACTGCAGATGTAGAGACAATGAACAAATGATTCAGGAAATATTTCTGGAATGTAATAATTTTTAAGAAAGTATAATTTGGTGCTACAGTTATTTACTTTCATTTTACTGTTCATCTAGATTTTTAATTCCTACACATTTCCCCTGGGAGATCTAAAATGTCTCATACATTTTTCTTCTGCTTTTTAAGGGATTTATTGCTGGGCAATTCAGTGAGATAGTTTCCTTCAAATACTAGAGAGAAGGTGAGAACAGAGAAGGACATTTTATATTTCACTGCTAATAGAAGACAATTTTCTCATGAACTATTTATTTAGAATTGTTATCTCTAGTGTTCCTGTCCCTAAGGCTTTATGGGTTTTTTTTTTTTTTTCGGTACGCAGGGCTCTCACTGATGTGGCCTCTCCCGTTGCGGAGCACAGGCTCCGGACGCACAGGCTCAGCGGCCATGGCTCACGGGCCCAGCCGCTCCGTGGCATGTGGGATCTTCCCGGACCGGGGCGTGAACCCATGACCCCTGCATCAGCAGGTGGACTCTCAACCCCTGCGCCACCAGGGAAGCCCCCTAAGGCTTTAAAAAATTTCTCTCAACTCTATTGGTATTACAAACCCAAAACATGCATAAAGATAACATCACTTTTCTTTTTTTTCTGGGGGGTGCGCGGGCCTCTCACTGTTGTGGCCTCTCCCGTTGCGGAGCACAGGCTCAGAGACCACGGCTCACGGGCCCAGCTGCTCCGCGGCATGTGGGATCCTCCCGGACCGGGGCACAAACCCGTGTTCTCTGCATCGGCAGGCGGACTCTCAACCACTGCGCCACCAGGGAAGCCCAATCACTTTTAATTTTATGTCAGTTATCCACATCTGAAAGAAAGCTTCTCTAAATATCAAAGAATGGAGTATCCTTCAGAACAAGATACAATTAATTCCAAAGTCTACAATAAAAAAATACTCTGACATTTTCTTTTATTATTGATTAATTGATTAATTAAAAAATTGAAGTATAATTAATTTACAATGTTGTGTTAGTTTCTGGTGTACAAAGTGATTCAGTTATACATAAATACATATATATTATTTTTTGTTATAGTTCATTATAAGGTATTGAATATAGTTCCCTGTACTATACAGTAGGGCCTCGTTGTTTATCTATTTTATACACAGAAGCTTGCATCTGCCAATCACAAACTATTAATTTTTCCCTCCCCCCAGTCCCCTCTTTCCCCCTTGGTAACCATAAATTTGTTTTCTATGTCTGTGAGTCTGTTTCTGTTTTGTAAATAAGTTCATTTGAATCGTATTTTAGATTCCATAAAGTGATATCATATGATATTTGTCTTTGTCTGACATATCATTTCATATGATAATCTCTAGGTCCATCCATGTTGCTGCAAATGGCATTATTTCATGCTTTTTTATGGCTGAGATGTGATATATATATCACATTTAGGTTGCTTCCATGTCTTGGCTATTGTAAATAGTGCTGCTACGAACATTGGGGTGCATGTATGTTTTTGAATTAGGGTTTCCTATGGATAGATGCCCTAGGAGTGGGATTGCTGGATCATATGATAACTCTATTTTTAGTTTTTTGAGGAACCTCCATACTGTTCTCCATACAGTGGAATGGTGGAACCGATTTACATTCCCACCAACAGTGTGGGAGGGTTCCCTTTTCTACACA
This sequence comes from Mesoplodon densirostris, assembly GCF_025265405.1. Classification (NCBI taxonomy): domain Eukaryota; kingdom Metazoa; phylum Chordata; class Mammalia; order Artiodactyla; family Ziphiidae; genus Mesoplodon; species Mesoplodon densirostris. The sequence goes on from NC_082664.1 coordinate 154,812,530, forward strand.
CCCTCTCCAGCATTTATTATTTGTAGACCTTTTAATGATGGCCATTCTGACCAGTGTGATGTGATACCTCATTGTAGTTTTGATTTGCATTTCTCTGATAATTAGCAAAGTTGAGCATCTTTTCATATGCTTATTGGCCATCTGTATGTCTTCTTTGGAGAAATGTCTATTTAGGTCTTCTGCCCATTTTTTGCTTGAGTTGTTTGGGTTTTTTGTTATTGAATTGTATGAACTGTTTGTATATTTTGGAAATTAAACCCTTGTTGGTCTCATCTTTTGAGAATACTTTCTCCCAGTCCATAGGTTGTCTTTTTGTTTTGTTTATGGTTTCATTTGCTGTGCAAAAGCTTTTAAGTTTGATTAGGTCCCATTTGTTTATTTTTGCTATTATTTCTTTTGCCTTGGGAGACTGACCTAAGATAACATTGATATGATTTATATCAGAGAATGTTTTGCCTATATGCTCTTCTAGGAACTTTACGGTGTCATGTCTTCTTTTTTTTTTTTTTTTTAGTATTTTAAAAAAATTATCTATTCTTTTGGCTGTGTTGGGTCTTTGTTGTTGCACGCAGGTTTTCTCTAGCTGCAGCAAGAGGGTGCTACTCTTTGTTGCGGTATGTGGGCTTCTCATTGTGGTGGCTTCTTTTGTTGCTGAGCACGGGCTCTAGGCACGTAGGCATCAATAGTTGTGGCTCGCAGGCTCTAGAGCACAGGCTCAGTAGTTGTGGTGGACGGGCTTAGTTGCTCCATGGCATATGGGATCTTCCCAGACCATGTATCGAACCTGTGTCCCTTGCATTGGCAGGCAGATTCTTATCCATTGCACCACCAGGGAAGCCCTATGGTGTCATGTCTTATATTTAAGTCTTTAAGCCATTTTGAGTTTATTTTTGGGTATGGTGTGAGGGAGTGTTCTGACTTCATTGATTTACATGTGGCTGTCCAACTTTCCCAACACCACATGCTGAAGAGACTGTCTTTTCTCCATTGTATATTCTTGCCTCCTTTGTTGAAGATTAATTGACCACAGGTGTGTGGATTTATTTCTGGGCTCTATATTCTGTTCCATTCATCCATGTGTCTGTTTTTGTGCCAATGCCATGCTGTTTTGATTACTGTCACTTTGTAGTAGTGTCCGATGACTGGGAGGGTTATGCCTCCAGCTTTGCTCTTTTTCCTCAGGGTTGCTTGGGCAGTTCTGGGTTTTTTGTGGTTCCATATAGACTTTAGGATTGTTTGTTCTAGTTCTGTGAAAACTGTCATGGGTAATTTGATAGGGATAGCATTAAATCTGTGGATTGCTTTGAGTAGTATAGCCTTTTTTTTTTTTTTTTTTTTCTTTTTGCGGTATGTGGGCCTCTCACTGTTGTGGCCTCTCCCGCTGCGGAGCACAGGCTCCGGACGCGCAGGCCCAGCGGCCATGGCTCACGGGCCCAGCCGCTCCGCGGCACATGGGATCCTCCCAGACCGGGGCACGAACCCGTATCCCCTGCATCGGCAGGCGGACTCTCAACCACTTGCGCCACCAGGGAGGCCCGTATAGCCATTTTAACAGTGTTAATTCTTCCAATCTAAGAGCATGGGATATATCTTTCAATGTCTTTGAATCACCTTCAATTTCCTTTACCAATGTTTTATAGTTTTCAGCATATAAGTCTTACACCTCCTTGGTCAGGTTTATTCCTAAGTTTTTTTTTTTTTTTTTGGATGTTCTTTTAAAAGGGATTTAAAAAAAAAATTCCCCTTTCTGATATTTCATTGTTAGTGTAAAGAAATTTAACAGATTTCTGTATGTTAACATTGTATCCTGCTACCTTGTTGAATTTGTTTATCAGTTCTAGTAGTTTTTGTGTGGAGTCTTTAGGGTTTTCTATATATAGTATCTTGTCATCTGCATACAATGACAATTTTACCTCTTCCCTTCCAATTTGGATACCTTTTATTTCTTTTACTTGTCTAATTGCTGTGTCGAGGACTTCCTATACTGTGTTGAATAGATCTGACATTTTATTAAATATGAATCTGTGTGGGAAGGGACATAACTACCCAATAACAACTATCATGAAGCTGAAGGAAGGGAATAAAAAAGAATATATTAAATACTATACACCGCAGTACTGGAGTTTTAAAGAAACTCAGAATAGTTCCCAAAGGTTCTCATTTGTTGGGTGCAATGAGAGAAAAGAATTTATGTAAAATGTAGCATTGAAAAGGGCCTTCTGTTCACAGTTCCACGTGATCAGATTTGTTCATCTGCCATCACTGAGAGTGTAGACCTTAGTAATAATGGGCAATGCAGGTGTCTCTTATTTTAATGTAAACTCACTATAAGAAATTCTTAATAAGATGATAGTGTAGAATGTGACTAAATTTTGTCCTCCCTAAAAAAGTGACAATGTTGAAAAGTTATCTCTGACAAGAGGTTGGAGGATGATTATAAAAATGCAGATGTGCATTTCCTAGTATATTCTATGTTTAGATAAAGAAGAAGGAGAGAGGCCTCTACCTGGAGTTAACAGGTCTGGTGGTGTCTGTTCAGAGGCCAGGAATCATTTAACACTCTGCCAAAAACAATCAGAAGGGGGAAAATGAAAGTAAGGAAACCAGGGGTAAAGAGAATAAGGACACATGAAGAGAAAGAACATCTGATAAACAAACTTTCACAAGAGTCCTTAGAACAGTAGAGACGAAAGGACCTCTGGGAACAGGTGTGAGGGTAGCACTTTGGAGATTGTAGAACTTTGGTGCCAGTGGGAACCTGAAAAGTCAGTGAGTAAACCTCCCTCATTTACAAAGGAGAAAACCGATGCCTGGAGAGGTTGCTGTGACCACTACCCACATATATTCACATTCATTTTTATTAGCTTCAATTGCCCAACAGTTATATTTTTTTGGCTTTTTATATAAATTTTTGGATGTGAGCTATGGATAGATTGCATGCACAAAATCTCCCTCTACACTGACTAAAGAAATCAATGGAAAATAAGATTCTAAACAACTTAATTTTATTAGTTTTCTGAAAACATATATTATTTCAAGTAAGGGATACCTAGTGTTGTGGGAATAACCAGTCTCTTAGGCTAGTATTATTAGTAATTTTTTCCTAATTATGAAAAAAAGATTTTTAAAAAAGAAGATATCTGTAACCCAGAGATATGTTCACTGTTAACATTTCCTTCCACAGTATTTCCTTTTAATATTTCACAAAATTGAAATCATATGCATCTGTGATTTTATATTCCTTTCCAGTTAACAGTTTCTAATGCTGGATTTTTATCTTATTTTGACTTTATTTTATTGGTAATACAAAAAACATTGTGATGAATCTCATTCATTAATTCATCAAATAGTTTTGAGTGCCAAATATTTTTGAGTTACAAATATTTGGAAAGTGTCTAACCCTAAGTGGTTACAAACCTCACTACCAACTTCCTGCCTCCTCTTCCCCCCCAGTTTCATTCCAGCCCCCACCCTGGGTGGTGAAGTTCAGGTCTCCTATGCCAGATCTGTTTGTAAAAATGTTAAAAAAGGAGAAAAAGTGATTTGGAGAATTGTGTTATCTCTGAACAAAGCCATGCTTGCAATCCATTCATCTTGCTGTAGATTAATATTTCTTATTTGGAGTGTCAGCCACTTGATATTGACTTTCTGTCTATATAAATTCTTGCTGTGCCAATCCTAATGCCCTCCAAGGTACGCAGATGCCTCAGGCTAACTAGGGACCTCGTGCATGAAAATGCAAAGGAGAAAAGCGTGTTAATATGCTTCAAAAATATCACCCCAGGCATATATACCTGCCTGTTTCACACACACACACACACACACACACACACACACACACTCTCTCTCTCTCTCTCTCTCTCTCTCTCTCACTCATACGTGCATAGCCAGAGAGAACATTACTTGGCTCTTCTCAGGGCTTGGGAGACCTGCATTTACAATATCCTTTATCCCACAGCCCTGAGCTATTAACCTAAGTATAACATGATTTAATTAACATGTAATTTTGATTAACATGCATTAAGAAGGACTACAATACTTGAGTGACAGAACCACTGGTATTATGTTATTTAAAAGCAAAACGCTAGTACCTTGATAGTACCCTCTCAAGTGAAATGAGACCACCAATTTTGTCTGTGCCACTTTTGCATTTACCATATTCATTGGGTGTCTGGGTATGCTATGGAGAGCAAATCAGCCCGTTAGTCTATAAACTCTAAGGTAAATATATCATTTCAATAATCTTGTCTTATGGAGAAAAATAGAGAGTGCCAACTTAGATTGTGGGCTCACTTTTTGGAAAAAGTGACAATTGAATAGACACCTGAAGAATGAGTAGGATTATCCCCAGGGAGACAGGGGAAGGATGTTCCAGAAGGAGGGGACAAACTTTGTACTGTTCTGATATGGGACAAAGGTTGGTGAGGCAGGAATGAAATGTAGAATGAAGTTAAAATTAGGAAGTAGGTAGGGGCCAGGCAAAGCTGGGCCTTGTGAGCCGAAGAACAGGGTTTGATTTATTCAAGATGCTGCAGGAAATCATTGACGTTTTTTAAGCTGGGAAGAACAATTTGTGCATACATTCTCGCTTGTCTTTCAGAAGATATATTTAGGATAGATTTCTAAATGTGGACGTCTGGCTTAAAGATATAAATATTTTTAAGGCTCTGGTATTTCAACCAGTATTCATACCAATTCTATTTCCTATCAATAGTGTATGAAAGAGTGTTCATCTCGCTAACCCTCAATAGCATTATCATTGAAGAAGAATTCTGCCATTGAAGAAAAGCAGTGTTGTGTTGTCATTATATTACTAGGGAATTTGAATATTTGTTAATATTTATTAATAATTTATATTTCTTTTTTCCTAAATTATCCATGGCCTTGTTTCTTTTTTTGGTGGTATGTGTGGTATTTATCTTATTGATGTGACATAGCTTTTTATATTTAAAGACTATTACCCTAGTTCTTATTTCTTGCATATATATATAGATTCTCCCAGTTTGTCTGCCTTTTAATTTTACTTGTACAGTCTTCCTCACCTTATAAGAGTAATTTGTTGTAAAAAAAAACATTATTATAAGTTGAAAATGGAGCTACTATTATTTTTTTTTTGTGGTACGCGGGCCTCTCACTGCTGTGGTCTCTCCCGTTGCGGAGCACAGGCTCCGGACGCGCAGGCTCAGCGGCCATGGCTCATGGGCCCAGCCGCTCCGCGGCATGCGGGACCTTCCCGTACTGGGGCATGA